>NC_022027.1:45102099-45113879 GCF_000317375.1 Microtus ochrogaster
AAAAAAAAAAAAAAAAAAAAAAAAAAAAAAAAAAAAAAAAAAAGGCAATGTATATGATGAGCTAAAGAATGAAATTAATTTTAAAAATTCACTACAAATGGTAAAAATTATTATTAGAGCAGATTACAGCAGAAAAGGTTACCCAAAATAGTTAATTCTCATTAATTTCAGTGCTATCTTAAATGGTCTCTCTCCATATTCTTACTAAGGACACAGTGCTCCATTACTAGTAATAAAATGGCTAACTTCAGAAAAAAAAATCAAAATTTAAACACAAATACCTAACCACAACTACTAATGCAACTCTTTGAACATTCCAAATTTCAGAACATTCCAGCTTTCAGAACAGAGATATTTAAACCATGTGTTAAGCAAGCACTCTATCAACTGAGCTGTATCTTCAGTACCCCCAATCTTTAAAGCATTAAAAAACGCACACCACTCACTGCACTTCGTTCCATGAAATTTCATGCCATTCTTTGGTAGTTATTTCAATGCTTGGAGAGAACAAATATTTCTGAAGAAATCATACTTTTTATTAAAAATATCAAGAAAACACCTAGATAAGGAGGAGGAAATGCAGATAAACTGCTAACCTTGGAAGGTTATACTTACCATATTTTATTTATGGAAAGAATGTCTCCAACTGGCTGTAGCCTGTTTACCAGAAACTGCTATCAAAGGCTGTCCATGCTTAGCCCTAGCTTATCTCCAGGACAGGATGCTTACTCCCACGCCCTCTGCAGGGCTCACACTTAGGCCAAGGCCCATTCTCACTGACCCACAGACTAGATCCCACTTTAACTTCCCAACACCATAACTTCCCAAAGTTCCTGAAGGTCTTCATCTAAAAGGTTTTACTGACTACAACAATACCAGCCACACATTTTCAGAACAAGAAATTCAGATTTGTTGTGGCAGACCTTGGGTCTAAGTACCACAGTGACAGAAATAGGAGGCTATGGGTAAAGCAAAGGGGGCAAGTGCTGGAGTGCAGAAAGACACCAAGAATGGCCAACCCTTAAGAATGGCTATGCTGGGTAGTGGTGATGTATGCAGAAATGGTTATGCTACTCCCCTCTGAGACAAGGTTTCTCTCTAAGTAGCCCTGGCTGTTCAGGAATTCACTCTATAGAAGAGATTGGCCTCCAACTCCCCTCTTCTAGCCTTGCCTCCTGAGTGACTTCACCTGGCCCAAAGCAAATTTCCTGAGTGTCACACTGACACAAAATTCTTGTTCTTGGAACAAAGACAGGCCCTTTATCTCTTTGCCTTCTGAGTGTTCAGTTTCATTTTTCTGTAAATGAAGTTAATATAACGTTCCCTATTCAAGAGGTAAAGGAAACGGGACTCAGGAAACATTAAAAAATAATGAGAGGTGAGCATGGTTGAAGACGCCTTTAATCCCAGCACTCAGGAGACCTAGAGACAGGTAAAAGACAGGTGGACCTCTGCGAATTCAAGGCCAGCCTGACCTACAAAGCAAATTCCAGCACAGCCAGGGCTACTCACAGAAACCCTGTCTGGTGTGGTAGGAGAGGAAGGGGCCGGACTGTCTTTAAAACACAGGAGACAGAAGACAGATCTCTTGAGTTGAAGGCCAGTCTGGTCTATAGTTCTAAGTCAGCCAGCCAGGGCTACAAAGACACTGCCTCAAAATACAGGGTGAAGGGAGCATGATGTGAATACACCACTTTCGTGGGACGGCATGGCCATTCTTAGCATCTTTCTGTACTTCAGCACTTGTCACCTTATCTTGAGGGTTGAGGACAGAAGTTGTTTTATCCAGAACATTCTATTTCTGTCACTGAGGTACTTGGATCCAAGGTCTGCCACAACAAATGATCTCTCTTAATTCAAGATCAGCCTGGCCTACACACAGCGAGACCCTGACTCAAACAAAACAAACAAACAAAAAAGCCACTCGACTTTTAGGGGGCTCCGTGTTCTTTCTTCCCACCACCTACATTTAGGAGGTCATAATCGGCCTTAATTCCAGCTCCAGGAGGATCTAACACCTTCTATACACACATGCAAGTACATAATTAGAAGGAACAAAAAATAAGTCCTTAAAAACTTTACAGTTCAGCCGGGCGGTGGAGGCGCACGCCTTTAATCCCAGCACTGGGGAGGCAGAGGCAGGAAGATCTCTGAGTTCGATGCCAGCCTGGTCCACAAGAGCTAATTCCAGGACAGGCTTCAAAGCTACAGAGGAACCCTGTCTAGAAAAACCACAAACTTTACAGTTCAATTTTCACGCCAAGCACGGTAGCATATACCTCTACTTCCCAGCACCAAGGAGGCAAAGGTAGGACGTTACCAGAAACTCCAGACCAGCCTAGGACACAAAGTAAATGTCAAGCTAGTTTGGGCTAAACAAGGATCCTGCCCCAAGAAACCAAATAAATACAGTAATAAAATGCAAATCCAACTTCCAGTGTATTTTAAACTGGGGGGGATTGACAGCAACACAATATAGTAAGAGATCTTCCCAGCATTAGTACCACAACAAGACAGGATAAAATACTCAGAAGTTAGATGATTACAATAAACCAATGCACAAAACAACATTCTTTTGCTGAGGGTTTGGAAAGAAACATTGCTTTGCTTTACTGATTATTATGCACACATCTACCAGTGAAGGGCAACCATTAAAGACTTTTTTTGCTAGTTTTTTTTTTTTTTTGAGTTTTTAAAACAGGGTTTCTCTGTGTTCCTGACTGTCCTGGAACTACTCCTGTAGACCAGGTGGCCTCGAACTCTTAAGAGAGCTGCCTGCCTCTGCCTCCCTCCCAAGAGCCGGATTTAAGTTGAGTGCCACCACCACCCTGCACAGGTCAGCTAAACTCCACCACTTTCCATTCGGAGTAATCCAATCTGGGCTTCAGTGTAAACGCTAAAAAGTGTCACTCCATCATCTTCTTCATATCCATTCAACATAAAACATAGGAAAACAATTTAGGAAACTAAGAAAATAACTTCTAATAATAGGTAATAATTCTGCAACATAAATTGCTGCCAAGAATCTAAAAGATATTATGATTATCTGTAAATTTCCAGTTGTTGATATTGAATTTTGTTATTTAATCTCTAAGGCAAATACAGCTAACAAACATTCCCTGCTAAAACAATGCCAACCACTTCTTCAAAGCTAGAACTCGCCTAACAGTCCAGTTTACTCGGTCACTAAGTTACATTCAGTCTAGCTATTAATTTTGTGGGAGGTTCACAGGCCAAACGCTCATCAAGAAACTGTAGCACGCCCCCTGAACTGCAGTGAATGGTGGCAGGGCCTGGGTACTTCTGATGCCCCAGGTATGCTGGTGTCTTGAACCTGAAGAGCAAGATCTTACCAAGGTTCACTTAACTATCCAATGACGTCATCATCCGCTCCTCCGATAGTCAGCCACCCATCCCACTAGTGTCTAGTTCACTCCACTTCTGAGGTTTGCTTTCACCATCACCAGTATTTCAATTCTACTTTTTTGTGTTTTATTTTCCAAGACAGGGTTTCCTTGTATAGCCCTCCCTGGCTGTCCCGGAACTCACTCAGTGGACCAGGCTGACCTTAAACTCGAGATCTTCCTGCCTCTGGACCGTAATTAAAATCATACTCCCAAGCCCAGCACTATTTCAGTTCTGAATGTTCAATAACCTCTGCCACCAAGAAACATACTTGAAGCCCTTCTCATAATTGATTTTTCATAATGAAATAATTTGTACACAACCGAGATGAGAAGGAAAGAAACACATGACCTAAAGCTTAATAAGAAGGGACAACAATATTCAGTCCTAAGATCCAAACTGAGCAAACCTTGGGTGGGGGAGCGAATAATGACGACAGAATCTCACTATGTAGCCTGGATGGTTTGTAAGTATGTAGGCCAGGTTGGCCTCGAACTCACAAGATCTACCTTCCTCTCTCTGTCCCCCGAGTGCTGGGACACCGGGCCTGAAAACCTAAAGACCAGAAGGGGACCACTGGATTTGACAAAGGCAAGTGTTTACCTAGAAACTTTGATTCACATGCCTAGGGCTACATTAACAGCCAAATATGGACAAGAAATTACTATCATCTATTCCAGTGCGACCTTTTCACTGCAGTTAATGGTTCCCCGAACTGGATACATGCAACGAACGAGGTCTGGTGTCTAGAATCTAAAAACCAGACACCTTAACTCAAGTTAATAAATAGCACAACAATCATACCCGGAGGGAGAAGGGCAATTTTCCTTGATTCAGCTTTGGTGCACGTGTTTTGTTTTTAAAGAGGCAAAAGGCACCTCCTCAAACACTCGATTAAAAATCAGTTATATCTTGGGAGCAAAAATTATGAACACGACCCTATAATCCCAAAGCAGTATAGGGACACCTGAAGAAATCGGCTCTTAAGAGACGCAGGAAAACCTCGATCAAATTCCACTAACAAAACCCACACCATCTAGGGAAACTTACATTCTTCTCCCCTCACCCTCTAAGAAAAAAAAAAAAAATTGTGTGTGGAGGGGAAGAAACCCATTCCCAAAATACTCAAACGTCTTTTTTTCTTTCCTGGGCTACTGGAGATCGCCTGCAGAAAAAAGGACGGAGAGTCTTCGCTCGTTACAGCCCTCGTATCAGAACATGTTCGGGATAATGGGGGGGGGGGGGGGGGGGGGGGGGGGAGTTCGAGCACCCGACAAGCGGAGCGGCGGCCACCTTCAACCCCGGATTCAGTTTCCGGGCACAGAAATGGTGCCCGGAGGCCGCTACTTTCGCATCTGCGTCGCTTCTGCCTCCGCCGACACGGCCTCCCTCCCCTCCCCCACGGGCGGGGCGACGATCGGGAACCAGGGCCGCAAACCAGCGGGGAGCCAGGCGGGTGGGCTTCCCACCCTGAAACCGCGTCTGCAGAAACCCACCGCTCGCTTCGCGGCTTGGCGCCCGTCGGCGCGCTCCTGGAGCTGCGGCGGACAGGGTCCCGCCGAGCAGCCTCATCCCGGCAAGCCCCAGCCCCACCTGTGCCCTCCTCTGCACCACGCGCGCGGGTCATTTTCCTCCCCACGCAGCCTCACGCTCACCTTGCAGAAAAGGCTCGGCTCGGCACACACGCACGCACTCTGGCTGGCGTAGGCAGCCGGCGAGAACAATGTTTCTGCCGCGGCACCCCAGACAGCGAGCGCACACACCGGACGGTTGCTGAGAGCCGCGGAGCGGAGCGAAATGTCCCCTGCCGACCACCACACCGACCGCCCCTTCTCGGCCCCCGTACACACCTCCAACCAACAGCGGCGGCGGGCACGTCGCGCGGAGGTCAGGAGTGTCGCGGGATCGGCCACAGCAGATTCTCCTTCCTCGACTAAGCCCGAGGCTTGGGAATCCGGAGACCTGCGAGCTCGGGCCCCTCGAAGCCGCCTCTTCCCCAGAGCCTACAGCTGCAACGAGCCACAAGAACACGGACGTCCCGCCCCCTTTGCCGCCGCCCCCTCTTATTGTTTTACCCCTGCCGAAAGGGCTAGGGAACCCCCCAGAACAACGCCAGCCAATCAGACATCACCATGGAGAGCAGGACCCAACCCTCTCGCGTCCCTCTGCGGAGCACGCGCAGTACGGCGTCGCGCTCGCGCACTCGGGCGTCCGGAAAGCCAGGAAACCGGAACCGGCCTAGAACCCGGGCGAGAGCCCGCTGATGTGACGTCACAAGGAAGCTGCCTTTCTCTTGCTGTGATGCTGAGCCTCCGGTCCTCTCAGGTGGCGCGAACAAAAAAAAGCTGGCTCCCCGCTGAGCAGTGTCTTTACTAAAGGATGGTCCTGGCGCTTTTATTCTTGCTAAGATGTCCCTAAACTAGAGGCCTGCAGGTTGTTGCCTTAGCGGAGCATTAAAATGCAGTGTTCAACTCTGCACAGGGAGCGCACCTATTCTGCTTATTGACCTGTTTTAGGAAATGGAGGTTTTAAGCCTTTCAAGTCAATATCATCCAGCTAGTTTAAAAGGGTTGCTGAGTCGTGCGTGGAGTATGAGAAAACAAAAAAACCTTGGGCTGTATACACAGACTTGGGTCTCTTGTATGGCCTTGACCATCCTTAAATGGAACCAAGCATTTCCAAAGAAGGCTCAAAGGCTTGAAATTTCAAAACAAAACAAAAATGTCGTTTACAGATCTGGGACCCAGTTATGGATACTACATTGCCTCATGGATCTTGATTCATGGGGGAAAATCATTTCTTGACAAGATTTTGTTCCTTTGCCACGTATAGATTCGGCAACGTTTTCAATATTAAGATAGCGGAGGAAATTGGGAATGCTCAGAAGGGCAACCCGAGGAGAATAGAAACATCTGAACCAAGCATGATGCAGGCAGAAATACATCATCAGTTTTTCCTCACACTCCTATAATGGTGATTTTAATGTATTTCCTAAAAGTAAAAAAGGTTCACAAAAGGCAACACCGATATTTGAGCCTCCAAAATCTACACTGGTATTACTTTGGATGACTTAATAATTTGTATATGCAAAGTATATAGGCAGACCATCACTTATTAAATGAAACTGAGGTGGTTTCCCTTATTGCATTACATATGCAGATTACCTTAAAAGTGTACTACTTATAGATCAGGCCGTCCTCTGAGTATTTTATGAAATCACTTATGTCTTACAGAAACCCAAAGTTCACCTATTTGAATGCATACTTTACAAACACAGAAAGTAAGGCTTAAGAGGTCTGTTTACCCAAGGACACACACCTATTACTCAGCCAGGCATGGAGGGACACACTTGTAATCCCAGCACCTGGGAAGCAGAGGCAGGGAGGTAACCACAAGTTCTAGACCTACAAATTTGGCTTACAAAGCAAATTCCAGGCCAGCTAGGGCTACATAAGGAGACTGTCTCAATCATAAGTGAACAATTACTCATTTCAACAGGAGCAGTCTGCGGCTACAGCCTATGCCCTTAATTGTAAACTACAGAATGTTGCTATTATTAACTGCTAAAATTTCAACTGTTTCCAGCCACATACAGTGCTTTTTGTTTGTTTGTTCTGTTTTTGATGTCTAAAGACAAGGTTTCTCTGTGTAACCCTGGCTGTCCTGGAACTCACTCTCTAAACCAAGTTGGCCACAAACTCAGAAATAGGCCTACCTCTGCCTCTCAGGTACTGGGATAAAAGTGTGTGATACCGTGCTTGGCTCCATGCGGTGTTTTTATAAGTACTCTTTGTCCTGTAACCTAGAATAAAGATGGAAGTTTCTTGTTTGTTTGTTTGTTTTTGCAGCTTTGGAGCCTGTCCTGGAACTAGCTTTTGTAGGCCAGGCTGGTCTCAAACTCAGAGAGATCAGCCTGCCTCTGCCTCCCAAGAGCTGGGATTAAAGGTATGCACCACCAACACCTGGAAGATGGAAGTTTCTTGAGAGTGGGTCTCAGGCCTTCATGTTCATGCAAATGAGATCTGGGCTTGTTATAATACTTCCCAGTGTTTCTGACTCTGCAGGTGTGTGGAGAGGCCTGAGAATTTGCATTTCTCACAAGTGCCCAGGGGATTCTGTTACTGCCACTCTAGGAACCAGTTTACCACTACTACGGCAGAGGATGGCAAACTTCAAGAAAAAATCAACTACTATCTTCCTCTCCCCTCCTTTTATAATCTTTCAAAGCAGAAAAAAAAAAATTCTCAGCTTAATTCTAGGCCTATACAAAAGCAAGCCTCAGGCAATCCCTGCCATTAAGACACAGCAGTAATTTGCTACCAGTTTAAAAAAAAAAAAAGACCCAGCTATCTCCAATTTTAGTAAATTACTCTAACCAATTCCCACAAGTAGCTAGCATTTTTTATTTCTTAAATGTCTCTCTAGTCTGCTCTGTGAATACCTCTGCATTCCAGTAGTCTTTGCCCCGGGTTGGAGACAGTAACAGACTTGCTAATCTCCCTGCCTTTCAAAATCACCATGAAGCAACCACTGTCCCCATGGACCAAGAGGGAGGTCAGACTGAAGGATACCCAGTGGAGAGGCTCAGGCCAAAAACCTGTCACCTTTGATTCTACGCTTTTATCAAAGCACACACCCAATGTTGGTGAACTTCCGCTCCCTCTACCTTCATCTACTCCAGATTAAACGCATCACTGATTCTGTTACGATGATGGTTCAAGCCCACTGCAAACCCTTCCTACTTGGTTGTGACACAGCCACTTAATTCTTCATCCCTCTCACGAAAGCCAGGCCTTTTTTTCCCTTTGTTTTGTTTGTTTTTCAAGACAGGGTTTCTCTGTGTAGCCCTGGCTGTCCTGGAACTCACTCCGTAGACCAGGCTGGTCTTAAACTTAGAGATCTGCCTGCCTCTACTTCCCCAGTGCTGGGATTAACAGCATGTGCCACCACTGCCAGGATAAAAGCCAAATCTTTCACAGCTATAAATCAGGTGGCATTCCCCAAACCTCCTAAGGCAATACTGAACTTAATTCCTTACCAAGGCCTACGAGGATTACCTAATACTATCCTGAACCTGCTAATTCTACCTTTCTTCCTGCCATGTTCCTCATGCCATCTCAGCTCTATTGACATTCCTAACTTCCCATCACAAGGTCTCTGATGTGAACCTTTGTCAAAGGTCTGAAAAAAAAAATCCATAAATTGTATCTGGTGATTCCCACCATTAGCCAAAATTACTATGCCTTTCTTTCCTTTGTAATTAGTAATCATCTGCTTTGGAGTTACACTTTGAGACTGTGGCAGTTTGAATGAGAAATGTCCCTCTCTCATATGGTCACACATTTGAACACTTAGTTGCCGGTCGATGGGGCAGTTTGAAGAGGTTCTGAAGATGTGCGGTCTAGGAAACAGGCAGTGGTTTTGAGAGTTTATAGCCTTGCCCCAATTCTAGTGTCCTGAGTCTGCTTCTGAAGATGTGATCTCTCAGCTTACCGGCCCTGCCTCCGTGCCTGCGGCCATGCCTTCCTATCAATGATGGACAGAATAAACTCCTTCTATAGCTTGCATGTGGTCATGGTGTTAGCAGAGCAACAGAAAAGTAAGGAATATGCACAGACTCCTTATACCTGCGTCTACCACTGTGCCTTCTTTGGGGCACCCAGTTTGTTTCTTTAAAGGGGAAAAGAGTGGAAGGGTCTGAGCAAAGACTGATAAGGAAAGGAGGAAGTTGAGAACTCTATAGTTACAGCTGGTATGGTGGCACATGACTGTAATCCCAGCACTTGGGATGAGGGGGGAACACCATAAGTTGGAGACCAGCCTGGGTAACACAGAGAGCATGTATTGAAGAAAAAGGAAAATCAAACCACAGGGCTGGCTCAGTGGTTAAGAGCAGCGGCTTCTCTTCCCGAGGCCCTGGGTTTGACTTACAGCATACAAACGGTGACTCGGAACTGTCTGTAATTACAGTTCCCGAGGATCCGACACCGTCTTCTGGCCTCCACAGTAGTGCATATGTGTGGTGCACTGACACACATGCAGGCAAAGCACTATCAGAAATAAAATAAAAATCAAAAGCACTGAAGCAATAACCTCCCAAACAAACACGCAGATAACTAAAACATGCCAACTAAGTGCATACTGGAGAGACGTCTAAGGAAGGATGCTCCAGAAGTTTTATCCAGGTAACACAGATAACATTGACAAGGTGAGAACAAAACTTCGGTGAATGTTCTTAAGAATGTTTTCTTAGGGGCTGGAGAAATGGCTTAGCGGTTAAGAGCACTGACTGCTCTTCCAGAGGACCGGGGTTCAATTCCCAGCACCCACATGGCAGCTCACAGCTGTCTGAAAATCCAGTTCCAGGGTATCTGACACCTTCACACCAATGCACATAAAGATAAATAAATCATAAAAAAAAGAATGTTTTCTTAAACCACAGAGACAAAATAAAATAGAACATCTACGCTACTTCACTCAAAAATTTCCTGCTCTAATGCCAGTGTGCAGGCAGACTTGGACAATCATGGCCATCCCCTTCCCTGCTCCACTTCCTGCTCACAGCACTTCCCACTTCCCAGCACAGGCTATCAGTAGGCTCTTCCGGTTGTGGGCCTCTCCAGTGAACTCTGTAAAAGCCCTGGTTTTACCTACTCTGTGCAATGCCCATGTCTGCTACAAAACAGAAATTACAAGTAATTAATGGGGCTAGGGACCGCGCTCAGGAGCACCTTGCTCTATGTAAAGCTTTGCTTTGAATTTGACCCCACCCTCCATTACATTATATTACATGCACACATAGTGTATCAATGAATTAAAAAATGTTGGTACTATTTGGCAGATAGAAATGAGCTATATCTAAGTACATACATATAATAAATATATTTTCAAATACTATATATATGAAAGAGAAGGAGTAACAGGATCACATTTACTTCCCTTAACCATATAAATTGACCATTGTTTTCTATTAGTACATAAATAAACTTAATTTTTTCCCCAATGGCTAGGCAGGTTAGTTTAGGTAATCAAATAAATTAGAAAATTAGGATATAACCAAATTAAGGGCAAGCTATATATTTGCACATTTTTACCACAAATGAAAATCATTGGATTAATAAAACTTAATGAGAAACCAACATGTAATTGATAAGAAACATAACAACATAATCATCTATATAAAAGGATGTCCGACAGGGGGGAAGAAAGTACATAGTATTAGTAAAACCTAAGGGGGGAAGCTTCACTTAGAAGTTAAGATGAATTCATCCCTTCAAAAATAAAAGCTCTGTGAGGGGTGTGCGTGCATGCGTGCGTGTGTGCATGCGTGCGTGTGTGTGTGTGTGTAGGACACACACATATCTAAACCTCTAAATTTAAATATTTAAGAATATTCTGTGGCCAGGTAGTGATAGCTCACGCCTTTAATCCCAGCAGTCAAGGAGGCAGAGGCAGACAGATCTGTGTGAGTTCAAGGACAGCCTGGTCTACAAACCTAGTTCCAGGACAGTCAGAGATATACAAAGAAAATAAAAAATGGCCAATGGAAGAAAAGATACCGAGACAGCACCATGTCCTTTCTACCTCCAGGTCAGCTTAGAGAGGAACACAGCCAAGCATCCTTTGTTCAGGGTCAGCATCAGCCCCATCTCCCACCTATGTGTTTCCAGGGTAACTGCTTCCTTATTGTCTGGTAGCTGAGCAGGACTGCGGATCCATGGCTGCAGAACACTTATCTCAGCAGAAGCATGGAGAAGCTTTGGGGTTAAGGCATGAACCTCCCTCTGAATCAAGATGTGCCCTATCGTTCTCATCAGACCATAATCTTGGCTTTCTAAACATTTAGTCTACATCCTCTGGCCTCCAGACAGCCACTCAGAACTCTGCCTTATGGACTCGCCTTATCTCTGTTTGTATACGGCCTGGCACCTGCTCAGAACTGGCAGGAGCTCCCACTGCTCGCCTCTGTGCAGTAAGGCTTTAGTGACTCAGTGCGGCCTCATCCTAACTCCAGAAACATGACCCCAAGTTACCCATGCTCGTGGTGGTGACCGGAAAAGGGAAACAGAACTGAGAGAAACAGATTGCTTACTACTCGAAGTAAAACACGTTGACATGCTGGTAGCGTTAGAATCAAAGATTTGCAGGGTTTCTTTGTGTAGCCCTGGCTGTCTTGGAACTCACTCTATAAACCAGGCTGGCCTCGAACTCACAGAGATCCACCTGCCTCTGCCTCCTGAGTATTGGGATTAAAGGCATGCGCTGCCACCACCCAGCTTTGTTTTTCCTTCTAACTAAAAAAAAAAAATATAGAATCCAAGCCAGGCAATGGTGGTGCATGCCTTTAATCCCAGCACTCGGGAGGCAGAGGCAGG
>NC_022027.1:45113979-45115388 GCF_000317375.1 Microtus ochrogaster
CTCCAAAGCTACAGAGAAACCCTGTCTTGAAAAACCAAATAAATAATATATATATGTATTATTATTTATTTGGTATTTATTTGAATATATATCAAAAGACTTCCAGTACCTTAAGTAAAAGAGTAAAAAGAAAATTGGGAAAAAAGAAAAAGAAAATTGGGGATGGAGCTTTTCTACAAGAAGTAGAGAGATTATTTTGTTGTTGCTGTTTGTGTTTTTGAAGACAGGGTTTCACTTGCATAGCCCTGGCTGTACTGGAACTCACAGAAATAGAGAGGTTTTAAAAGCACTTATTAATAAAGATGGGCTGCAGAGACGGCTCAGAAGGCAAAGCGCCTGCTGTGCAAGCCTGCTGACCAGACGTCGATCCTGGAACCTTCCCAAAGGTGAAGCAGGAAACCAGTTCCACAAAGTTACCTCTGACCTCCACACACTTGCTCCAGCATGGGCCTCCCCCCCATAAATAAGCCATATTAAACAAGATATGAGTTTCTCGGTTATCTGTGTAAATGGATTTCTCTACACAGTGGTTTAAACCAGACCCTAAGTCTATGCATGTTTGAGGAGCTTGTAAAATCACAAACGTTTTGCATATATATGTATAATTGTGGGGTTTTTTTCTGAAAGGGCACATTTCATTGGCTCCTAAAACATATTTACAACCCAAAAGGTTGGACAGAGTATGTGGCTTGAGTCAATAACTCTTGTTTAGCTCTGGAAGCCTGGAGTTTGATCCCAGCACTGTGCGCCAGACAGGGAGCACCGCACACGCAGGTAAGGTAGCATACATACATACACTTTCAATCATCAGAAGCTCAGACATCCACAGCTGCAGAGTGAGGACAAGGCCAGCCAGCGAGGCTAAGGCTGGCCAGGTGGTCTCGGACTAGACAGCAGGAACAAGTGCATGGTCTTCAGACACAGTCCCCAAAGAGGACATACACTTCCTTTGAGCTAATCATAGAAAACCAAATTTAAAAAAAGGAAGAAAGAAGAAAAGAAAAAAAAGACAGTAAATATCATAAACAAAGTAGATATTGAAAGAAACTCCAGGATTGGGGAGAAAGTTCAGTGCCAGAGGGCTTCCCTAGTATGAGCAAGACCCTGGGTTCAATCCCCATCACCGCCAAAAAGAAAAAAAAGAAGAGAAAATTTAAAATCTAATATAACATACACACATGATAACTTTTAAATGGATAGTCCAGTAAGCATATGCTTATGGCCCTGAAAGTGTGATAAAATCTTTATCTATATTGTTTCTATTTACTAATAGGTTAAAAAAACGATGGGATACTTTGTACAAAGCTGCCTGTTTTCCATCAAGGATTATATAACCAAACCTAAAGTTTGGAAGGGGGATAATAATGCATATTGAGCTTCCCTCCCCAAACATAGGATATTATTTTTTT
>NC_022027.1:45116943-45119189 GCF_000317375.1 Microtus ochrogaster
AGAGAAACCCTGTATCAACCCCCCCCCTCAAAAAAGAGTATCCCCCTTGTACACATATTATAGAAAAACATCTCATGCAAAATCTACTTTCATCACAGAAGCAATGAGCAAGAATGTATCCACTCAAGGACAAACTACATTTCCTCCCTATTTTTCTCTGCAAACTGAGAAAATGTGTAACACTTTTAAGCATTTAGAAGCTGTACTTTTGTTTCTCATAGCATGGAGAGAAGTCTGGTGACATTTCTTATAAAAGTAGAATCTTGAGGGACTCGAAGCAGAAGCTAGGACAACAATCAATCAGCAGGTTGGAGAGGACAAACAAATCCGTGGGGCTAGGAGAAGTGCTTGTGTGCAAGCCTGAGGACCCGAGACTGAGCCCCTCGGGAACCCATGTGAGAGTGGAAGGAGCGAGCAGATTCCACAAGCTGTCCTGAGCGCCACGCATTAGTGTGATGTGTTGGTGCCCACTGCCATCTCCCCCCACACCACAATAAAAATAAAGTTTAAAAACTGAAATCTGTAGAGCGATTGTTCATTCGTGCCCATTTGCTTGGGGATAACTTTTCCAGTCATGCCTGGTATGAGAAATAAGCCATCATGGCTAATTTGATGGGTACAGAGAAGTAGCACCCAGCGAAGGAGCACGTTCAAGGTGCTGTGTGTTTTCACATCAGAGAGCCTCTGTTGTCTGTGCTTCTGCTTTGCTTGCTAAGCCAAGATACTTTCACAGTAGCAATAGAGGCCCGTGAAGGAAAAACTCCTTCTGGTGCGAAAGAATGTTGTCTCTGGCCTTGACTGAGACCTAACATTCCAGGTAGACAAGCTGAGGTAGATTGGCTGAGGGATGACTCTTCAAAAAGGGGGACCACTCCTAGGAAGGTGGGCTTAGTATAGGGCCCAGCCACGACAGGCTCAACAGATATCACCCAGGCACCACCTAGGAACAGACTATCAAAGGAATATCTAATGCTCTAACCATTATAGAAAGGATCACCTGATGTCCATTAGCCCAGCACACTCACCAGGACACCCCTAAACACTTGCCAGTCAATCAGTGGTCCTGAACCTTAGAAATCCCTTACCCCAATCTCTGCTATGATAAAAACCCCACCCTAACTGATCTAGAGACTCTCCGATGGTGCCAATGTGTTGGACATGAGGCGAGTCTGAGTTCATTTGAATAAGAATAAAGCCTCTTTACTTTTACATACAGGACTTGGTCTCCATAGTGGTCTTTTGGGGGGTTCCCATAATCTTGGCATAATATTCACCTTAAGCCACGTTAAAGAGATATGTGGAATAATTATTCCTTTAATGCAATATTATACTTTTCTTTCCCAGAATTCCCAGCCCAGCACATCCCTAGAGGCTGCCATTAACTGCCATGAGCTGCCATCCACCTTTCCGAGTCAAGTCAAGATTTTTTCATTGTTTTGTTTAATTTTGTATCGTTTGAGACAAGGTCTTACTATGTGGCTCTAGTTGTCCTGGCTGGCCTTGAACTCACAGAACTCCACTTGCTTCTATCTCCCGAGTACTGGGATTAAAAGCAAGCATTACTTACAGGCTGGTCCTGTTTCTCTCTGTTAGATGCTGGCTAAACTCAAGCATACTTTTTCTGATACTTCCGCTTTCTCCCTCTTTTCCCTAAAGTTCTCCCCCGCCACACAATTAGACTGCTTGCTCCCCATGTGTCCGACCTACATGTCAGCGTGTAGTATGGCCTTTTTCCCTTCTTTTCCATTTTTCTCCTCAGGCAGCTGCCCAGATTCACAGCTTGCCCGCCCTTAGGGCTGTTCATTTGATTTCTAATAAAACTATCCTCAAGCTTTTCTGAGTCCATTTTAAAATTCTTTTATTAATGAGACAACACCAAAAAGGGACCCCACTTCCTCTGGTGTCAGACTAACCTCACACTCTTTCACACAGAGCAGCTACAGCTTGCTTTAGGGAAGAGGCACAACACAGCATCTGTAACCCCCAACATGCCACAGTCTCCCCAAGTCCCCTGAACATTCAAATAGATTAGTCAAGGTCTGACTCACAAAACCTCCCTTGTACTTTGTCCTACAGCATAAAGTTACCTTGGTCCACAAAACCAAACATGAATGTCTGAGAAAAGGCACCCTGCCACGGTTAGGGAGCATTTTATTAGCTGTTTGAGAATGAGAAGCAACAGCTCGGAAACCTGGGAGGACATTAGATGGAATCTTTGAACATTTGGTGGTAACTATTGATAAAAA
>NC_022027.1:45120052-45121243 GCF_000317375.1 Microtus ochrogaster
TTTGGTCTACATTTTTCACTTTTTATTTTCACCTGGATTATATTTCCAGTAGAATTAATAACATCAAAAAATCATGATAGCTACAGATAAGAATACAGATGCATCTCACAATGCTGAGCAAAAAGCAGACAGCAAAAGAAGACGCACTAGGGTGTGGTGTGTATACCTTTAATCCCAATCCAGAGGCAGAGGCTGAAGGAACTCTGTGTATGAGGCCAGCATGAGCTGCATAGAGAGTTCTAGACCAGCTAGGGATATGTAATGAGACCCTGGAGAGAGACAGAGACAGAGAGACAGACAGAGACAGAGAGAGACTTACTTTATAACCCTGTTGGTATAAAGTGTTAAAGAAGTAGCAGATGTAGTGAAAGTCACCCTGGAAGGAGACGGCACAGCAGGGCTTCCCAGGTGCTGCTAGGGTTTGTGTCTTCAGATCTGGATGTCGTTTACGTGGCAGGCTCAGTTTGCAAGGTTTCATTAATATGTCTCACGCTTCTTCTCTGTACACAGGTTAGATTTCAACAGAAGCAAAAACTACATATAACTAGCCATGGTGACACACACTTTTAAGATAGGCAGATCCCTTTGAGCTCCAAGCCAGTCTGGTCTACACAGTGAGTTCCAAGACAAGCAGGACTACACAGTGAAACTGTCGCAAAGAAACCATCCCTGCCCCAAAACAAACAGACAAACAAACATAAAAACTATAAAAAAAGTCATAAAGGTCACCACGAGTCTTGCACCAGTGAGGTGTTTGGGTAAAAAACCAACGTTAGGGGGCTGAGTTTGCAGCTGGCTGGGGATAGTGTACTAGTCTAGCAAGCAGGAGGCCCTGGGCTGGATCTCAGGTTTGCAAATACAACAAGACTAAGCCATTAGAGTGCAAAATAGGAGAACCCACAGAGATGCAAAGTGGACCAGAGAAGGCTCAGGCTGGGTGGGGCAGGGATCGGACGACTGCTCCTGAAGCAGGCCAACTGAAATTGTCGCATTTAGTTTACTTATGGGTGCCTATGTGCCTATGTAGGCTAAGCAAGCGCACCACCACCTGACTACACTCCTATCACCCCTGGAGTTGCTGCTGCTTCTACTTTTCTTTTTTGAAACGGGGCTTACTTGTCTGGGAACTTGCTACATCAACTGTTCTGTCCTTGAACTCTTTTTTTTTTTTTTTTTTTTTTTTTTTTTTTT
>NC_022027.1:45121368-45132461 GCF_000317375.1 Microtus ochrogaster
CCTGTCCTGGAACTCCCTTGGTAGACCAGGCTGGTCTCGAACTCACAGAGATCCACCTGCCTCTGCCTCCCGAGTGCTGGGATTACAGGCGTGCGGCAGCAACGCCCAGCTTGTCCTTGAACTCTTAAAGAACCAGCATCTCTGCCTCCTGAGCACTGAGACTAAAAGTCTGCACCACCAGGCCTGGTCTGGAGCCTCTTTAGGAATTGATCTCTACCCCCACCCCCCCAAAAAAAGAGAAGAAAAAAGTTCTAAAATGGTCCGTGGTGACAGCAGCACAGTCCGTAAATGTGATAAAAGCCCCTGAACTTTATACTTTAAGGAAAGCTAAACAAAAGCCAAAACCAATATTGGGAGTCTGGCAACACTGTCACCCGACCCACTCTGTCCTTGGAGATTGGACGCGCACCTGGAATGGTGCAGATGTTCAGTGTCAGCTGGGAAGATGACCCTAGTCCCAGTGGCCTCCCTGACTTCCACCTGCTACTCCCCTTCTCTCTGAGAATCCTGCTCAGCAGGAGTCAGTATTGTGGGTGGCTGCGGTTGTTCCAGACCTGGGGAGCACGCTAAAATCACCCTCCCAAACCTACTGATGCCTGGGTTGTACCCTACAAATTTCTTATTCAGTCTGTATGGATTGAGAAAGAAAACCCCCACAAAGAAGCTGTGTCTCCGGAGACTGCCTGATTACAAGTTCAGAGCTATGAGGAGACTGGAATGCTAAGGTCCAGGGGTCACCTTATCTTGGGCTACCTTTAACCCCTAGGATCAGTCATTCCTTGCCCATCTTTGTGTCGGAGCTAACATCTTATGACTAATAGAGAAACCTTTGGAATCTATTGATGTAGCAGACTCAGGTGGCTTCCACCAACCCAAGAGCTGAAAACGTCATCAGATAGCATCTTAGGCCTACGGAAAAGCCTCTCTCCCACTTGCTGGAACTACCTCTAATGTAGCCACCAGTGTATTTTAACTTCCCTTGATTTAGGAGTTTCTTTGCTCTGTAAAATTATGAAACTGCTTCTGTGTTGTAACACAGAATTTGGGACAACCCAAATCCATGTTCCCAGGCCATGGCCAATCATAATGGTACCAGAATAAATTATCTTTTATTCCCTTAAGATGAGAGCTGTGGATCTGCACCAACAACATCTGACCTACAAATACTGCTGCTAGGAGCACAGACAATCACCACGGAGATGGGTCAGTCAACAAACGGGAAAGGGGCGAGGATGCTGAGGATTGCTGAGAAGTTGAGGCAGCCTGGGCTACCCAATGAGTCCCAGGGCAGCCGGGACTACAGTGTGAGACCTGTCTTTAAAAATAAATAAACATAATAAAAATAAAAACAAAAACAAAACCCTACCACTTTCCCTTTTTCCTTTCCCTTTAAAACCCAAAAATTGGGGGGGGGACTAGGAGAGAGAGAGTCTAATGAACTCCCAACTGGTCTAGAATTCACTGGGCAGTGAGGATGGCCTTGAACTCCTGATCCTCCGGCTCCAGTCTCCTACTGCTAAGATAGCAGTTACCCAGGCAACAGTGCCGTGCTCAGCTGGATTACTTTATCTTTCAATGCAGGGATTCTGTGACAGGGCTTCATTCTGTCCCCGCAGCTTGTATCTAACACTCTCACTCAGGCTCCTTGACCTGAATTCCGGAAGCTCCTATGCTGACTCCCTGTTCTCTGGACTTGTCCACTGAAAATGTGATCCCTGCTTGGCTGACCTCCCAGGACTGGTTACCCAGACCACCTGTCAGTTTTGAGGTTGCTTTCCCCATTGCTTGCCTTTATTGCTACTGAGACGTTCAAGCACACCTTGAAGCAGACTTTCAGTTAGAGAAGGAACCAGGGTTTGGACCAATGAAAGGAGGTGGGCACTGGAGTCCACATAATGAAATATGTGGGGGGGGGGGACATGAAAATTCTAGGTGTGAAGGAACACATATGGTCTCAGAAGACCATACATAAGGTCTCAGAAGGCTATCGAGAAGCAGTTGCAAATGGGCGGGCTTCAGGCCCCATCCAGCATGCAATGGTTCTACTTAAACGGGCTTAGAAAAGAAAGATAACACTTAAAACTTAGGTGTTTCCCATCAAAACCCAAACATCCAGTTTCTCATGGAAAAGATAATATGGGGCTGTCAAGACAGCCCAGCGGGTAAAGAGCTTGCCTGGGCAACAGTGAGACACCCACCCTACTCCCCAGGAGACACTCTTGTTAGTAATACCTGAAAGAATAGTTGCCAAGTTGAGAGTGTTATGCCCAGACCATAGAGTCCCCCAAAACCAACCAGGAGCCCGAGTCCTGCATGTAAAGCAAAGAGCCTTTATTCTTACACAAGTTTGCAAACTCGGTCTCCCAGAGTGTCCAACAGGAGTCCAATGTCTGGGAGTGATCGGAGCGCCCCAAGCTCAGTTGGGGGGGGAGGTGAGGGATTTCTAAAGTTCAGGACCCCTGATTGAATGACATCTGTCTAGGGGTGTCCTAGTGAAAAGCAAAGGCTGTGTGCCAGCAGGTGATCCTATCTACAGTGCTGGGAACCTTAGGAATTTCTTTTGGACGGTTTGTTTCTGGTTGGTGCCTGGGTGGTCTCAGTTTGTGGTCTTTCTGGAACCAGGTATTGCCTTAGGGTGAACTACTGAGACTCAGGCCTCTCTTGAGCTTGTCACAGCTGGGTCCTACAAGAGCACTCTGCAGGAAGTCCTTTCTCCAGTGGCCCCAGAAGAGACTGAAGAGGGCTCGATAGTCAAGAGCACTTACTGCTGTTGCAGACAATCCAGGTTCAGTCCCCAGCATCCACATCAGGCAGCTCATAAGCACCTGTAACTGTGATTCTGAAAGACTGGTTGCCCTCTTCAGGCCTCACCTGCACACATGTGCACACACGTGTGTACTCCAGGCACAAACTCATACCCAGGAAATAAATAAATCAAAAAAATCTCTCTTCAAAAACCTAACATAAGAAGAGGGGGAGAGAAAGAGGGTGGAAGAAGAAAAACAGCACCTGGATGCCAGGAGGGACAATTATATGAAAGAGTCACTCAGATGCCACAGGGTCCACTCATGATCCACAGTAAGCATTTTAACTCTGAAATCAAAACACCGCTTCTTTGCAATTGTTGTCATGATTGTCCCTGAACAGTGATGGTCTGAGCAAGGGTTAGGGGTTAGGGAGACACACACACTCATGCGCACGCACACGCACACGCACACACACACACACACACACACACACGGTTTGGGGTAGAAGGGGATAGGGATGGGAGTGGAGGGGCTGGTCTAAGAAGTCCAAGGGAGACAGGGCACGCCCTTGTGGACAGCGAGGACTGAGAAATGTAAGGGTGGATCTGGAGGTCGGGAGTGGAGCAAGACTCACCACACAGATGAGAGTGCTGGGAGAGGGGTAGAGGTGACTGATCCTGACCAGAGGGGCCACGACTAAGGGCTATATGGCAGCCACCACAGCAAAGATGGGTCAGACTACACAGATACGGGACAGAACCAGGCAACACCAACAGAAGCTACTGGAGCCAGGCAGCACGAAGAGGGTATGGCTGGCAGCCACACACTGAAGACAGGACACATAGGGCCCAAACTGAGAGGATGTCAAAGATTTGGGTGGCAGCCTTCAAGAGATTTTAGAAAAAAGAGCTGGAGACCAGACAGTCAGGAGTTAAGACAGTGTGTGGTGAGGAAGTCAGAGGTGCCGAACAAATCCACTGATGTTTATGATAGTGAGTGAGGTTTGAGTTGTGTTTGTTTTGGCTGTGGAGTTGCTAGGCTATGACAAGCACACTAAACAGTTCTGTGGCCACCTCTGATGCCTGTAATTCAAATCACCTACTCTGTGTGTGTGTGTGTGTGTGTGTGTGTGTGTGTGTGTGTGTGTGTGTGTACACATATGTGTAGGAGAGTTTGCCATTTAAGCTACACTGGTTGGCCAATGAGTCCTCAGGATCTGCCTGTCTCTGATCCCAGACTCCTACCTCAGGTGCTGGGATTAGAGGAGGCATCCCAGCATCCCTGGCTTTTGCTCAGGTGCTAATGACCCAAACTTGGGTCTCAAACTCTTGAAGCAGCAAGCATTCTACCCACTCAGCCATCATCTCTCCTGATAGTCTTGCTTTCCTACATCCTGAGTGGGGGATTGCAGGCATGTGCTGTCCGCCCAGCCTGGACCACCTACTCTCATTTAGTCCTCACCACATGCGTTCTTCCATGGAGAAGCCTGCAACTCTCGTATGTCTGTGCCTGCCAACAGCCCAAGGGAGCATAGACTGTGGACAGCAAAGGCTCTCGGTGCCCACTGCCTGGGGACCATATAAAGGTCACCGAAGAGCAGGCTAAGTGTGAGGAAGCGGATTATGTTCTTCCCTGTTGTGTACATTTGTATTTTCCATCAGCACCTGGTGGCCCCAGCAAAAATCATTTCAGCAGCCAGCCTGCAAGCAGTGTTTTCAGTCGTCAGGGATGCCATGGGAAGAGGACTAAGTTGGGACTCAGGGCAGCCTGCTAACTTTCTAAATGTCACCCTTTTGCACAGCTCCTAGTTCACGTACACGGCTGGGTAGCATGGATATAAACTCAGCGTTTTCCAGGTGGCAGGTGCCCAGACAGACTCGCTTAAGCAATCAGAAACTGGCAGCTCCTGCATCTTCGTCATCAGTACAAAAGCAGGGGCTGGGGATGTAGTTTGGTGGTCGAACACCTGCTAGCATGCTGGGAGCCTGGGGTCAATCACAAGCATGGGAGGAAGAAAGAGACATTCAGAATTTATCTTTCATCCACTCTAGAGGGTAAACAAGTCGGACTTCTCTGTGTGTGTCACAACAAAGCAGAGGAAGCTACCTGGGAAAGCACAAATCATGAAATGGAGAGATTTTGGCAAAATACTCATAAATGAGATAGGAGTCGTTGCAGTCAGGAGGTGGAGCCAGACGACAGACGGAAGGATCAGAAGTTTCAAGGTCATCCTTGTCTGGGTGCCAAGTTAAAAGCCAGCGTGGGATACCTGAAACTCTGTCTCAAAACAAACAAAAAACCTGTAGGTGAAATTATATACCTAACGTTTGCTTTGAAATAACAAATGCAGAAGTGAATAACGCATGAGCGAACGAGGCTAGCCGGGTCTACAGTGACTTAAACTGGGGACAGATTCAAAACACTCTTTTCACTACAGTTATCCGACTTGAGCTTTTTTTTGAGACAAGGTCTCACTATCTGGCCCTGGCTGGCCTGTAAATTACCATATAGACCAAGGTGGTCTGAAACTCAGAGATCCACCAGCTTCTGCCTTCTCAGAGTGCAAGGATTAAAGGTGTACACAAACACTCCAGGTATGTTTGACATTTTCAATAATAAAAAATTTTAAACTTTAACATACTCATGTCAGTTAGCATAAAAAAATCTGTTTATTTTTTTTCTTGTTCCCCCCCCCCTTTTTATTGAGACAGGGTTTCTCTGTGCGACAGTCCTGGCTGTCCTTGAACTTGTTTTGTAGGCCAAACTGCTCTTGAACCATTGATTCATCCGCCTGTCTCTGTCTCCTGAGTGCTGGGATTAAAGCCTGTGCCACCATGCTAAAAGAATTTTTTTAAAGACCAACTATATGAAAACACATTCAACTTCAGTAACTGTGGAAGACAGAATAATCCCTGCCCCCCTCCCATCTCCATACCCAAAGATGTCCCTAATCTGTCTACCTAAAGCACCTTCCTTTGACAAGGGCTAGAGCGTTTACAGGCAACGTTAAATTAGAACCTTGAGGAGGCAAGTGCGGTAGTGTTGGGAGATGCCTGGGAAATGAAGGAAGCAGCCAGTGGAGAACAGAACAACATCTCACTGCTGGCTTTGAAGATGGAAGAATAGACTATGAGCCAAGAAATGCAGGTGGCCTCTAGAAGCTGGCAAAGTCGAAGACACTGGTTTCCCTACAGCTTTCAGAAGGAAGCCACCCTGCTGACACTCTGACTTCAGCACAGCGACTATGTCTGAAGACAGACAGACAGACTACATGCCACCTGACCTCATTTGACACTCTAGCCTACTGACTTCCAGGCTCCACAAACACCACAATGTTACAATATATTTCCCATCAATTTACCCTCCTGTTCTTCTCAATAACTTCCTATTTCATAGTTTCTGAACCCTCCTCAAGTCACTTCTTTGGTCATGTTCTTTACTGAAGGGAGGGACTTGACACATGCCCACAACAGGACCCAAAGAAAGAGGAGTACTTTCAAACCCTGCCAGTACCAACTTACCCCAGCTTCTGTTCCCACACTTGGTCCCACCAGGTTCTTCTCCATCTACAGCAAACCCCACCCCCTCGGCTTTTCCACGGTGCTCCTACAGCTCTCCTTCAAACACGGCTAGTCCCCTTTCCACTACCTTATCCAACAGCATATAAGCATGCCTTAATATAACCCAGCTTCAAAACAGGACATCCCCCACCACGTCCCCTTCCTCTGTTTGCTTCACCTTGGACTAAAGCTCTCAAGGGCTGTCTGCGGTTCTGCGTTCCGTCTCTAGCTCCCTTTCTGCCCCATTACAGCCCCTCCAGTTGGCTGTTATTTAACAGCCTCAGCACAGTGGCAATCATTTCCGTTATGTAGAGGAGGAAACAGGATCCTAGAGAAGCCTGGGCAAGCTGTTCAAAACCAAACATTAGTAAGCATTTTACTCTAAGCCTGGACAAGCTGTTCAAGACCAAACATTAGGAAGCATTTTACTCTAAGCTCTTTGCCATTTCCACCCCCTGCTTCTGCCTGGCCTTCAGACTCAAGATCCCCTATCACTGTAAATTAGACTGCCCCGCCAGCCTTTTTTTTACCATTAAACTTGTATATGTTTCTTATAAAATGATTAAAATATTTGACTCCCATTAGTTTATATAGCATGGCATATTGATATTGAAACTAATACATTTTGGGTTTTTTTCTGGCTGTGTCATAGTTCACACTGACATATGTATTCTCTTCACAGTTATTTCTATTAAATAGGATTCCTTGGATAGTTCCCCTGGTTATGAGGCTATATTACCATAATCTATAGCACGTTCTTTATTCATAAATTCTTATTTTCATTTAAGAATACGTGCTCAGTATGAAAATGTGGAAAACAGGAACAAAACTATATTTACCATAATTAGATAATTATGCCACCGAATACAAATGCTGTCACTTTCATTTCCTTCCAAGTTTTCATGTGACTGCCACCCACCCTCGTTATAACCACAGCAAATATAGAAAAAGTCATCTTGAATTTATCTACTAAATATCAAAGAAATCAACATAAACAAAAGCTGCAGTAGTCAAGGATCCCTGACATACTTAATTCCACATAAGAAACAGGAAATCAATTTGTCATCAATAAAAGAACAGTTATATAACACTTTTTCTTTTGTAGAAAGCAGAAATAACACTAGTTCCGGATTGAATTGTAAGAATTAAATCATTACGGGGCTGGAGAGATGGTTCAGTGGTTAAGAGCACTGGCTGCTCTTCCCGAGGATCCAGGTTCAATTCCTAGCACTCTCATGGCAGCTCACAACTGTCTGTATAACTCCAGTTCCAGGGGATCCAACACCCTAACACAGAAACACAAGCAGGAAAGACACCAGTGCACAAAAAAAATAAATCTTAAAAGAAAAAAAAAGAATTAAATTATGTCACTTCTTGGCCTCCTGGGCCAAGATCAAGTGACAAATTAAATTAGATAATGCATGTGGTAGGCAAGGCATACAGAGGAGCAGGCGAGTATCCTGTAAACAACCACAAGGGACATTTCCTCAGCTGAGAAGGCTCTAAAGTCAGCCTTTCCAGCTCTGTTGAGACCTTGAACCTGACACCCACGCACAGAAAGTCTCAGTACTGCCTGTTTCCTTCCAACCTTTCACACATTACAAAAGCAAGCCTAAAACTTCCCAACAGAACAGTGCCTGGTGCAGCAAATACTGGCTGAAAGAAAAAGATGTGTCTTTTTGGTATAAAAGCGGGGGTGGGGGGGGCTGGTTAAGGGTGAGGATGTGGCTCAGCCTTAAAGCATTTCCATTTCCCTAGCTTGCCTGAGGTTTGACCCCCAGCACCACTACCAACAAACAGGCCTCTTCCTGTAAAATAAACAGATATAACAGACATACAGACACACATAGACACACACACATTCACACACACACATTCACACACACACACACACACACACACACAGATACATACATTTACACACACACACAGAAAGGACCCAGTAAACAGAAGCACATTTACAATTTGACACACACACAACCTTTTTTCTTGCCACTGAGGATGTAGCTCAGTGGTAGAATGTTGGCCTAACATATGTGAGGCCCTTGTTCATTTCCTCGTACTGTCAAATAAATAAATAAATAAATAAATAAATAAATAAATAAATAAATAAAGTATTTCTTATCTCTTTAACTTGGCAAGAGAAAACTTGCTGTGTTTCAGTGTCAATTGGACCTAGTAATTAACATGGCAGTCACTATTTTTGTGTTGTTGGCGTCAGGGTTTTGTTTTTTGTTTTGTTTTCAAGTATATTTTAGTAATTTGTTTAAAGGCTTCTTGGCTCAAATAAAAACACTGATATAATGTGCATGGGGACTGGAGAGATGGCTCAGCAGTTAAATGGGTGTACGTCCTTGCAGAGGACATGAGTTTGGCTCCTAGCACCCATACGGCTAGACCTCTTCTGGCCTCCCCAAGCACCTCACACAATCACACGTGTTGAGCACATGCACATGTGAGCACACACACATACACACTAACAACAGTAAATAAATTTTTTTTTTTTTTTTGGTTTTTCGAGACAGGGTTTCTCTGTGGCTTTGGAGCCTGTCCTGGAACTTGCTCTGTAGACCAGGCTGGTCTCGAACTCACAGAGATCCGCCTGCCTCTGCCTCCCGAGTGCTGGGATTAAAGGCATGCGCCACCACCGCCCGGCTGCAACAATAAATATTTTTAAAGCCTCTTTAATGCTGGAGCACAGTTGTGTGCTGTTTTCTTCTCTCCACTAGAATGTTTTACAGACTACAAAGCAGACCTTTACAAAGTCCGAAATATGACAAGGTAGCATTAAAACTATTTCAGCAAGAGGCATTTCAGTTCCTGAAATCTATCTAAAAGCAGAAGCTCCCAAAATAACTCAATTATTAAAGAAGCAGGGAAGATGGACCCATCACCAGAGACAAGTTTCCACTGTGCATCCCAGCAGACACTGCCATATAACTGCCCTGACTCCTTTTATCCTTCTCAGAGCCATTTAGGTCATTCATTTTTCTGTAACTGCTCTTCTCCATCTCCCCTGTGAGAATGGTGTATGAGCCCCAATCACCTGGCTTTCTAGTGGGCTCCCATAAATATGCTAATAAATATGACTCCATTTTGTCTTTTCTCTTGCTAATCTGCCTTTTGTCAAAACTCATAATTCCCATGCACAGAACCTAAAGGGATAAGGACCAAGAAAGGATCTCCTTTCTCTACAAGCTGCTATTCCTATAAGTCTTTGTATACAGTGAATCTGGATTCTTCATATAGATCTTGCTATGAGAATGAGCCCCGAGTACTAGTATGGAGGCCACGGCAATGTGTTCTAAATGCCCCTGCCAGGACCACACACCAGAAATCTGTCATTAGGGCTGCATCAGACAACAGAGACAAGCCAAGGGACCCAGAGGAAACTTCCAAATACTCCTAAGTAAACTCGAACCTGCAGTAAATGAAATATTACATAGACAAAGAGAAGAAGAGCAACTGGTCAACCTCGGAAAGCTAAAAGCAGAGTGTAAAACTATGTGAGCCAAAGTTACACTTCAAGTTTTAATTAATATGTCTTAGAGACCCATGAAACAAAAATGCCTCTCATCTGCAGGTTTCTTGCCCAAGGACAGACAGTTCCTAAACTGCTGGAGACTATTGTTTAAGGGCAGTAAGAAGTCACGTTTATACTCCCCTAAACAAGTTTGCTTGACCCATCTGCACCAAATGTGCTTGATCACATGTGGGCGGGAGGGTCACAGGCAGGAAATATGTCATGATGTAAGTTTGCCCCTGATTGGATGTAGGCCGGGTGTATGTCAAGATGTATGCTTACCCCTGATTGGACCTGATGGGAAATACTTAAGCCACTGTAAACTGTGACTCGGGGTCATTTTCTGGAAACTCAGAGACGGACCTGGCCAGAGCCCATCCACCTGGCCAGAGTTTAATTAAAGCTTGCTTCAAAATTGGCTTTAAACTGATGTAGTGGTCTTGTTCTCGACCAGAGGGATTAAAAGAACCAGTCTGGCATGGTTCCGTCACTGTCGGCAGTGAGAGGTAATTTGGCTGCTACGCCCATTAAACAGAATTCACAGGAAGAGAATGTGGCAACAGTTAAAACTCACTTAGCTGAATGTCATTCTTCAAGCCACCCAGTCCTCTGTAGCCAAACTAAGTCTAAGGAAGAAAGTGAGCACCCACGGGCTATCATCTGTTCACACTCCTGCCTGCCTGTAGCTTCAGGTGGGGGGACACTGCCAGAGTCTCCTCCTCCACTCTGCTCTATGAGATGACTTTTTAAACAAACATGAACGTGCTTGAAAGGTTCACTTAGCAGAAGTAAGAGAGTCGGGGGACCTGCAAGCACAGTGACAACATCACCAAAAGCAGACAGGACTGACAGCCAGAAGACACCACCGAAGCTCTCGGGCCAATAGCAGTCACCCTTGCAACTATGCAAATGGCTCAGAACTATGGTGTATGTGGCTGTAAAATAGACAGTGGCCCGAGGAGACAGCAGATAGACATTGAAAGCGGTGGGCGAGGGTGGAAGGATGGGTAAGAACCAGCTTCGGGAATGGAAAGAGGTTCAAGTGAAGAGCGCAGAGACAACAGGCACTCGGGACATCCAGGGGGGTCTGGAGAGATGGTTCAGAGGTTAAGAGCACTGGCTGTTCTTCCTGAGGACTCAGGTTCAATTCCCAGGACCCACATGGCAGCTCACAAGTATCTGTAATTCTAGTTCCAGGGGACCCAACACCCATGGCAAAACACCAATGTGCATTAAAAAGAAGAAAGAAAGAAAAAAGATCCA
>NC_022027.1:45132943-45145239 GCF_000317375.1 Microtus ochrogaster
GGGGGGGGGGTCTCAAGCTAGGAAGGAAGGCACTCAGCCCCAGCAGTCAAGCGACCAGAGGAATTTTTCTTTATGTCCCTTCCCACCCCCGCTTTACTATGGTCTCTTTTTGCTTTTCCACTGAAGGCCATTTCACTTTCTTTGTGAGCTTAATTAAAAGGTAAATTTCAACCTACGGCTCATCCTTTTCAAGACAGTGGTCCCGTATACCTCAGGGAAACCCTTCTCCTGACTGCTATTTTTTTTTTTCACCTTGACACAGCAAATAATCCTCTACACAATTTCTGTGAAAGTTTTATTAGTCTTTTGACCTCTTGGCCTGCCTCAAGAGTTAAACTCGCAGCCAAGTTTAAAGAGAAAATACCCTGGGGGGATAATTTCCGGCCATCAGAGTCCCAGATTAACTTAATTGCTTGACTTTCCCCTCATTAGAAACTTCCTCTGAAAGGCAAATCGCACACTTCGGGAAGGGAACACCCACAAAAGCCTGGGCTGTGCCTTCGGCCTAGGGAAGGTACAGGATCCCAGAGGGAGGCAAAATCGCAATTCACTGTTTTACCATCTCAATAGGAGCCAGGAATTACAGCCAGGAGCAAAAGAAGTTACCTTTGTTCCTTCCCCCGCAGTTTCCTACGTATTGTTCGCTGTTGGGTCTCCCCGTAGAACTGAGTGTGGTACAGGTCGGAGCAGTCCTTCCTAGAGTGAGGGGTGAACACACACCCTCCAGGAGTAGATGGGGGCGCAGAGCCCAGTCCTCCCAGTTTTTGCTAGGCCACTCCCAGGATCTCTTGAAGGCAAGTCCCCATGCCTGTAATTCCAGCACTCTGGAGGCTGAAGCAGGTTTCCCGAATTTCTAAACCCCGTTAGGCTACAGCTTGTTTCGGTTTTTTTTTTTTACATTCACACACGTATTTATACATACATATAAACACACATACATAATATGCATACACATGCATACATATATACATTCATACACATATAAATGTATACAAACATATATACATATATATGATTATATGTGACTATATGAAATCTAGGAGCCACAAATAAGAAAAAACACATGATACAATATTTGTCTTTCAAGGACTGAATTCACTTGCTTGAAATGATCACCATTAGTTGATACACTTCCTTTTCCTTTATGGCTGGAAAAATTTCATTGTGGTATTTTTGTTTTGTTTTTGTTTGTTTGTTTGTTTGAATTTTTGTTTCGTTTTTGAGACAGAGTCTCACAATGGAGCCCTGGCTGGTCTGAACTCAGGATGTAGCTCAAGCCGGCCTTCGCTGAATTCAGAGAATCTCCTGCCTCAGCTAGAAATAAGTTCAAGTTACCAAGAGACCACCACTCCAACCGAAGTGGCTAGACAAGGCAAATTTCACTCTTTATCAAGAGGGTGTGCTTAGGAAGAGCAAACACACATAGACAGGAAGTGCATTTGGTTTTTATTCAACTCAGCTGAGTATTTTTCCCTGCTGGGTCCAAGTTGGGGGGGGGGGGTGCAGGGAATCACAGCTCCAGGCATCAAATTCCTGGAATGCTGCAGCGGGCCTTGGAGTACACAAGTCTTACCAGGTGGAGGGGATTAAAACATTGCCAGAAAGTCTTACAAGATGTGGGGAGATAAAGATTATAACACCTTAGCCCAAGTACAAATTGTGTAGTATTTGATAGAAAAGTCTCAAATTTAGTATTTCTTTCACCTCTGAGTGCGGGGAGTAATGGTGTGGACCACCCTACCTGATGCCTTGTTTTCAGGGAATACCAAATGCCACAGAGGAAGGGAATCGGGTACAGCCTTCCCTTGTACAGACAAGAAAATGCTGTTTCCGGACGGTAAAACAGCAAAGCAGCTGTCGGTCACTG
This sequence comes from Microtus ochrogaster, assembly GCF_000317375.1. NCBI lineage: Eukaryota > Metazoa > Chordata > Mammalia > Rodentia > Cricetidae > Microtus > Microtus ochrogaster. The sequence goes on from NC_022027.1 coordinate 45,134,811, forward strand.
TGCCTAGGAGCAGTGCTGGGAGAGGAAGCAATGCCAGTGGCCAGTTTCTTGTTGTCAAGCCCAGAGCAATTGAGTTATCAGTATATCACTTCTATTTTACACTAGCGAAACTGGTTTAGAAAGTTTAAGTAACAAGATAAAATTCACTGGTGAGGCTAGAGAGTTGACTCAGCAGAGCCAGGTTCGGTTCCCAGCACCCACCTATGACTCACAACCATCCCCAGGCTTCAATTCCAGGGGCGCTGATACCCTCTTCTGAGCTTCACCTGAGCCGGACACACATAGTGCACAAACATACTGCACAAACATACGTGAAAGCAAAACACACATTCTCCCTCCCTTTCTCCCGCCCCCCCCCATACAGAATAAATACCTTTTTTTTTTTTTTTTTAAGTCTCTCTGTTTCCCTGGCTGTCTTTGAATTCACTGGGTTGAACAGGCTGGCCTCTAACTCAGAGCTCTGCCTCTCAGGTGCTAGGATTAAAGCTATAGAAAACCATGCCTGGCCACATAAATACATTTTTAAGAAAATTCACAAGTGAGGGGCTGGAGAGATGGCTAGGTGGTTAAGAGCACACAAGCACTGCTCTTGCAGAGGACCCAAGAATGATTCCCAACTTCTGTTACTTCATCTCTAGGGAGACCTGGCACCTCTAGCCTCCGTGGTCACTTGAATTCTCTCTGTCTCTGTCTCTCTCTCTTCTCTCAGGTGTTAGTTTCTGCCATTGCAGCAGCAGCAACAGCAGCAGCACTTACGTCATCACTTGTCGCCGACCTGTGCACCCTTTAACAGTGCTCGCCAGGCACAGCTCACCCACCATCTTTGCCGTTTTACCTCTCTTGTCTCTCTTGCCTCTTTCCCCTCATTGCCTCCTTTCCTCTTTTGCCTCTTTCTCTCTTGCTTCGTTTGTCTGCCTCGCTCTTGTCCCCGCTCCAACATGCCTTTCACTCTCCCCCTCCCCCAATAAACCTCTTGCACTACCTGGTGCACGTGGCGTGTTTGCTTAACGGCATACCTTGGCAGGGCCTGCCAACTGGTACCTGCTATCGCTTCACTTCCTTTTTATTTATTCTTTCAACAGGTAAGTCTTGGTCAACTCAAAGAGCCTACTTAAACTTGGATTTCAGCTATTCTAACGCACTTGGGCATTGGACATGATTATATGTATTTATATACTGTTGTGGGTTCAAGCTGAACTGGGTCTCAACCTTTAATTCTGCCACTTGCTGCCAAATGATGAGGTAATAGTAGCTGTCTGTAGGGTAGTAATGAGGATTATATTACAATACAAGCAATGTTCAGGGTCTAGAACACATCAAAGATGACATCTAAAAGTCCACAAAGAGCAAACAAGAGTGACAAGGACCAATACACATGCTTTAGGGAGTGAAAAATCTGAACAGCAGAGATAAACTGGGCTGGGGAGCCAGTCATTTCCCCAGAGTAGGGAGAGCTCCTGGCAGGCAAGTGTGAAGACCTGGGTTCGGGACCTCAGAACCGATGGGAAAATCTGGCTGAGGGAGGCAGCCTCCTCCAGCAACCCCAGCCTTGGGGTAGCAGACGTCGGCCAGCTAGTCTACCTAATCTATGAGCTTATGATTTCTTGAGAGACCCGGTTTCAAAAAAATAGAAAGAGAGAGATGGCTGTTTCTTCAAAGAGCTAAGGTTTGATTCCCAGAACCTATATGGTAGCCCAAAAGCATGTGTAGCTCCAGTTTCATGCAGACAAAACGCTCAGACACATAACTAAAATTTAAAATAAATGGGTAGAAAGCAACAGCTAAAAGACACCATAAGCCTACCTTGGGTGTGAGTAAACCCCGACTCTAACATGTCCACACACATACACAAATAAAGACTTACTAAAAAACCAAGTAACTAAGTGGAACTATTTAATGGGAGAAAGATGTAATAAAAGACAGGAATACACAATGACACAAGACTCTGGTCCTCAGAACACCTACATGCAGGCTATCGCAAAGAAAGCATATACAGTTATGAGACCAATGAGTGGGAAATCATTCATATTTGCTCTATAAGGGAGCATTAATGCTTAGTTTCACTACAACCTTAAGGTTTAGTGAATCAATATTTTAAAATGCTGATTGGAGCTGGTCTACAAGAGCTAGTTCCAGGAGAGGCTTCAAAGCTAGTTCCAGGACAGGCTTCAAAGCTACAGAGAAACTCTGCTCAAAAAACCAAAACCAAACAAAAATGCTGATTGGTCCTCAGCCCTGTCAAACAGGCATTAAACTAAAAACTACATTTTCTCCGCTTTACAGAGTTTATTCTGAGCACAAGTGAGTTGAGTGAAAGAAGATCTGTAACCCTATACTAAATGCTAACCCTGAAAATAAAAGTGTAAACTACTAAATTAGCGAATTACTTAATTGGATTTTACTATGACTACTGGCTGCTTTCCAGCTAGTATATGTATAAATACAAAATTATTTCATAGTAAATTCAAGTGCATATGTAGCATGCCGGGCTCTGTTACTTCCATCAGACGGGCCTGTTAGCATGTCTGCGGGGCATTTGCTAAACTGCTAATCCATGTAGGAGGGCTCAGCCCAAAAGAGACAATACCATCCCAGGGCAGGTGGGCATGGGCTACAGAAGATAGGCAAGGGCTGAGCAAGTCAGGGGAAAGATCAGTGCACAGAGCTGGGTACCTCATGGTTTGTATTTCAGTTCCTGCTTCCGGGTTTCCTCATTGATCAGCCTTTGGTCACGGCGCTTATGACAACAGAAAAGCCAATGCAAACACTACCCTTCCCCTCTCCGGACCTGGCTGAAGAGGATGGCCAGTTTACTTTACTCCAGCCCCTAGCAGCAGGGCTGGTGGATCATCCCTGCATTCTGGGGCTAACAAGCCCAGTCCACACTGAGTCCGATAACAGCCGACTAGAGAAGGTCCAGAGTGAGCCACGGAGGAAGGTAAAGAACCTTGCTTATAAACCAGTTGACCAATGATGACATCATTCACTTCACCACGGTTGCTGGCGGACAAATCTAGCAGGCAGAGCCCAGCCCTGTGGATAATGAGAAGCACACCTTGTGGTCCACATTTATAGGGAAGCAGTGCCTCCCGGAGGCCAACACAGGAGAGCAGCAGTCATTGGAGACAAATGACAAGGGAGGAACAAGCGTGTGAGAAAATAAAGTGATTTCATATCATGTCCAGCTCATTCCCTCCATTGGGATATTCTCCCAGCCAGGCACTAACTAAGCAAGGCCTGTTTAGCTTCCAGGATCACGTAAGATTAAACATGCTCGGGTCAATACAGGAAGAGACTACAAGAATCATTTCTATAAAGTTCAAATGTGTTGTTTTTGAGGCAGAGTTTCTCTGTGTAGCTCTGGCTGCCCTGCAACTCCCTCTGTAGACGAGGGTGAGCTCAAATACACAGAGATCTGACCGACTCCGCCTCCCGAGGACTGGGACTAAAGGTATGTGCACCACCACACCCAGTTGTGTTGTTTCATTTTTATTTAAAATGTGGAGGTTTCTCTTCTATTCATTTTATTTTCAGTGTCTTGTTCCCCTGTTCCATAGCTTGCCAGCCTATTAGTCACAATACCCTGCAACTCCATCACTTTGCCCTGGATTTGAACTTGAGAAAAAAAAATCAGTTCTGATAACCCCTGGCTTCAATTTTACGGGTGAATATAAACTAGATGTGGCTGAGATGATCTGGATGGGAGGTAAAGCAAAGTTTTATCGAACATCTCAGCATATACAGGCACAGGGTGAAGTGTGAGGCACGACCTGCTACTTCTCAGTAAGATAGCGTATATATATATGCCAGGCGGCAGTGACACACATCTTTAATCCCAGCACTCAGAAACCAGAGGCAGGTGGATCTCTGTGTGTTCGAAGCCAGCCTGGTTTACAGCATGAGTTCCAAGATAGTTAGGACTGTTTCACAGAGAAACCCTGTCTCAAAAAATGAAAACCAAAAAAACAGTGCACATAAATACCAGTTCTCAAGAGTTCTGCCAAGATCAACAAGCTTTGTTGAGGTTCTAGACACAACTGGGGGAATTCTAAGATGAGGTGAACCGCTGAGCTTACTGCCTGGTTTTCCATTTCACAAAGATGAGCCATAGTTCAGCTGGGTAGGTAAGTAAAGACAGTCATGGGAAGCAGCCAATGACTAGAGGCTGAAGTGGAAAAGCAAGAGGGACGGGGGACAGGGTGGGGGACAGGGCGGCGGAGGAGGCGGGGGAGGGGGGCGAGCCAGATAGAGAAACCTCCTATCAAACCTCATCCTTCGGTGGTTTGTCACCTGGCACAATCACTTCATTTCCCTCTTCCAATAGGCTCCTCCTCTATGAAAAGGTCTAGGGGCAGATGCGGCTCAGTAGTTTGTATGAGGCCCTGTGTTTGATCCTCAGCTCCCAGAAAACTAGCAAGTCAAAGATGAAGCCAGGCGTAGTGTCTCACATTTAGGAAGCTGAAGCTTGAGGACTGGCGCAAGCTTAAGGCCTACAAAGGAATTCCGATCCAGGCTGGACCACAGTGTGAGGCTGTCTCCAAACACAAAACAAAGAAATGAAGGAACTAGGTGAAAGCAGGCAGGCTGAGGGAGACGGTCTACATAAAGAGCTCAGCACTGTGGTCAGGAGCAATTAGAAATGATGCTAACTGGAACTGTGCTCACATAAAACAGATGATTCCGGAATGCTTTCACGGTAAGACATAGCAGATTCATAACCCTCCCACATCCTTACATTTACAAACTAAGCCAAAAACTAACACAGGAAATAGGAGCCGTGCTATCGATCAGACTAAGATTGCCAGGAAGGCGAGCCCGAGCTGAGAGCTGAGCTGTGAGTCTTTGCTGAGTTTGGCCTGGAGTCTACATAGACAAGGCAATTGCAGCTTTAATGGCAGTGAGGCCAAAGGTCCAGAGAAAGTGGATCACACGGAGAGGCTTAAGCAAGAAACTATGAAACCTGACCCAGACGGGCATGCAGCACTCACACACGCATGCGGGCACGTACTGTACACACTGCAGAACAGAAATGCTGCCATGAGTACCTCTTGACTATATCCCTGAAGATGGCTGTGTATCGCACAACCACCCCTTCTCTGACCCAAAAGGCAAACAGGTCAGACCCCCAAGTCCTCACAGAGCTCCTTCGCAAGTGAGAAGTTTCAGGAGGCCAGGATGGAGGGGTGGCTGGAAGTGAGATGCATGTGGAGAGTCAGCAAAGCCTCTGTCATATAAGGAACTCGGAGGTCTGACAGTGAAAAAGATAAAGAGGGGTTGGAAGGATGGCCCAGTGGTTAGGGGTATTTGCTGTTTTTCCAGGGGACCTGAGTTTGATTCCCAGCACCCACAGCAGATGGCTTGTAACCATCCAAGGGACCCATTGCCCTCTTCTGGCTCCTGAAAGCATCCATACACACGCTGCATTCACTCACACATACATATAAGTAAGGAAAAGAACCTTAACTAAGGATAGTGCCTTTACTCCCAGCGTTTGGTGGCAGAGACAGGTAAAACTCTGAGTTTGAGGCCTGCTGGCATACATAGCAAATTCCATGCAAAAAAAGTGAGATCTTGTCTCAATTAAAATTGTATCTTTCAATGTGAACTAGAGGTTATATACGATTTAAGAAGTCATCCCTGAGTTAGGCCTGTATGTATCCCGCAGGGAGCTGTTACTGACTTACTCATTCCTGTACATGTTCTAAGGGAGAGGAGCATTCTAGAAACAGTTGCTGCTGTGACATACATCAGAAGGCCACAGACATGTCCCTCAGGAATGCCCAGATTATAAGATGATCTCTCTAGACACTTGACCTTCAGGAGAGAGCTGATGAGCTCAGTCTCCCACCAAGACACGCTAATCCTTTAAGGACAGGGTTCATTCTGAGTCTTACCAATCTTACTGCACCGCCACGCCATGCCTTTCCTGAGCCATGTCTTCCTGCAGGAGCCTCCACAGCCTTCTCTGGAACCCACTCAGGTTCACTCTTCCTGGATCATTAGTACCTACAGGGCCTCTCTTCACTTAAGATGGTCACTCCTGGGGGCTGGAGAGATGGCTCAGATGTTAAGAGCACTGACTGCTCTTCCAGAGGTCCTGAGTTCAATTCCCTGCAACCACATGGTACCTCACTACCATCTGTAATGAGATCTGGTGCCCTCTTCTGGCCTGCAGGGATACATGCAGGCAGAACACTGTCTACATAAATAAATCTTTAAAAAAATGTTTGTTCCTACATGGCTCTCTCAGCTATCGTGAGAAACAACACAACAGGTTCACACAACCTCACAGGACTGGTACTCTTTCCATGGATGCTTGCACTGTCGAAGGGGGCCATTTACCCAAAAGGCTAAATTCCAAATGACATCATCTTTCATGAGGCAGGTGACAGGGCAGATGGATGTTTTTTGATCCAGGCATCTTTCCAGGACCTCTTACGTCACATGGTTTTCCTGCTCCAAAATGTAACTTTCATAAAGGCAGTAATTTTGTCTGTTTTAATCATTTACAGCTCTCAGCCCAAGGTTGTTGAATAAATACAATAATGCCAGAGTTAACCCTGTCTGTTTGGCCTTACAGTTCTTCCTAATAAATCAAACTGTTTCTTTCTTAACCTTGTCTTGTCTCTTGATCCAGTCGTCTACCCAACAGCTAAAGGAGGAATGATAAGATGAGCGCAGGGAAGACCAGAAGGAAGGAACGAGAGGGCGTGACATTTGGGCTCAGGCACCAGCCACATTCAAAGTCCCTGGCTCTCCTCAAAAGTCAATTAGCGGACTTGGCAGGACTCCAAAGACGCTTCTCTTCCACAGCTGTTTCTGATGGATATGTTTTATGAGCCTGTTATTTGTGATTATTAAGAAAGTAAAAATAAAGCAGCAGGGGCCAGGCACAAAGGCAGACAGACGTCTGCGAGTTCAAGGTCAGCCAGCTGCACAGTGAGACCCTATCTCAAAAGGAAAAACAAAGCTAGAAATTATTAACAATATAAAGAAAAATCACCCAGGATCTTCCCATAAAGATATTAGTTTTGCTATTCTTGCCTTTTATTATTATTATTTTTTTTTTTTTTTTTTTTTTTTTTTTTTTTTTATGTAAGTTCTTACTGTGGACTGGACTGGAACTTGCTATGTAGACTAGACTGGCCTTGAACACACAGATCTGCCTGCCTCTGTCACTCTGCCTAGAACAATCAGTTCTAGGATTAAAGGCAAGCGCCACCATGCCTGACCCCAAAATAAAACTACTTGTTTTGTTTTGCTGTTTTTTGAGACAGGGTTTCTCTACATAGCAGTGGTGTCCTAGATCTCACTAAAGAGGCCAGACTAAGATGGCTCAGAGGTTAAGAGCACTGCCTGCTCTTCCAAAGGTCCTGAGTTCAATTCCCAGCAACCACATGGTGGCTCACAAACATCTGTAATGGGCCTGCAGGCATACACAGACAGAATATTGTATAATAAATAAATAAATAAATAAATAAATAAATAAATAAATAATAGGCCAGACTACTAGCCTTCAACTCAGAGATTTCTCAAGGCTCACAAAACTGCTTCTGCCTGGCTGGGCGATGGTGGCGCACGCCTTTAATCCCAGCACTCGGGAGGCAGAGTTCTGTGAGTTCGAGACCAGCCTGGTCTACAGAGCTAGATCCAGGACAGGCTCCAAAGCCACAGAGAAACCCTGTCTCGAAAAACCAAAAAAAAAAAAAAAACAAAAAAACTGCTTCTGCCTTCCGAGTGCCAGGATTAAAGGTGTGCGCCATCATGCCGGGCCTTATTCTTTGTTCACACCTTACTGCACGTCTAAGTTTCCCTCATGGACATGTTTTGGTTTTTATTTTATGTGTATGGGTGTTCTGCCTGCAAGTTTGTCTGTGTACTGCATGCTGACAGGGCCAGAGGAGGTCAGAAGAGGCCATCAGACCTAGAACTGGAGTTACAGGTGTTTGTGAACCCATACTAAAGTGCTGGGATTGAACCAGGTCCTCTGAAAAAGCAGCAAGTACTCTTAACTACTGAGCTGTCTTTCCATCCCCTATATATTTATTTTAAACAAGCTATGATCATTCCATATATGTAATTCAAACCTGATTTGTTCCTTTCTTAGTACCGTACTTTATTTCTGTCATGTACTGATATTATCATTTCATGACATTCAGTGTAAAAGTTTCAGTTAAGTGAAGTGAGATTCTCCTGTCAATCATCATTAAATGTTCATGCTCGTTCAAACTAACTCAGCGGCAAGGCAATTTTAAAATCCCAACTCTTAGGACTGTCAGGAGAGTTCCCCCTCTCTTTGCTAAATATTTTATAAAACTACAAAGAATCACACTGACTGTTTATTTATAAAGCTGAGCAAGTGTCATTATTCTCTGACCATTTTCCCTTTCAAGGTCTTTCCAGACTATGATCCTTGGGGGAATAAGCAATAATCACGAACTCAAAACAGATCAGCTGTCTGGGCCAGAGAAGGAGGAGAAAAGATTCAAATATGAAGAACTCTGAGCCTAGTTTTTATCGGAACATGTTGTTATTTCCATCTATGTGGTTTGGAGTATTGTTGTTATTGGTTGTTTTGTTTGAGACAGGATCTCTTTATACAGTCCTAGCTGTCCTAGAAGACCAGGCTGACCTTGATTCACACTGCTCTTCCTGTCTCTGCCTCCCGGTTGCTGACACTGAAGTACGCACCACCACTGGCAGCATTGGGGCCATTTTCTTTTTTCTATTAAGATGCACATACTAAAACACAGCAACAAAGCAAACATGTCTCGGTCATCCTCCCAACTAAAATCGGAAACGATTCTTAGCAAAACGGGTGGGAGTCAAAAGACTGCTTCTTGGAAAGCTCTCCCACCTGGGAGGCAGGGTATCATCAGGAAGGCAGGAAAGAGCCTACTCATGGTGCTGGGTGTTTTGCTCAGTGTTAGAGCACTTGCCTAGAATGTACAAGGCCCTAGGTTCTATTCCCAGCACCATAAAAACAAAACAATATGCACATACACACACAGATGGACATACACACAGACAAACAAACATACCCCACTCCCAGGTAAAGGTTTGGAAAGAAATAGGATATGTAAGCATGCCCACCCACACCACCAATGTGACTTATTAATTACTAAAACCAGCACCTGGGAGGTGGAGACAGGAGGAGTTCAAGGTCGTCTTTAGCTATCTGGCAAGTTCAAAGCCAGCCTGAGCTACGTGATACTCTCTCAAAACAAAACAAAACCAAAAAATACACCATCACTAATAATGGAGAAATTAGATGTGTTGAACCTTCTGTGGGATATGAGAACTGCAGTTGTGGAGACTCTCTGAACATGAGGCTGAACAAGAAGAGACAAAGCAAAGTGGAGGAACATTCTACGACAGCCTACACTGAACACTCCATGTCAAGACCATGAAAGGCAGGGAAAGAGAGAAACTATTCTTTTATTTTCTTTAAGATTTTATTTTTTGGAGGGCTGGAAAGATGGCTCTGAGGTTAAGAGCACCGCCTGTTCTTCAAGAGGTCCTGAGTTCAATTCCCAGGAACCACATGGTGGTTCACAACCATCTGTAATGAGATCTGGTGCCCTCCTCTGGCCTGCAGCCATACATGCATACAGAACATATATAAACACATATAATAAATATATGTATACATAATAAATCTTTAAAAAAAGATTTTATTTTTTAATTAGTTGTATATGTGTATGTGCAGGGGCATGCAAGTGCCTGAGGAAGCCAAAAGGAGGCATCAGATCCCCTGGAGTTGGAGTTACAGTGGCATCTGGAAGTCACCTGACATAGCTGCTGGGACCTGAACCCTGGTCCTCAGGAAGAAGAGAAACACTTGTTAATTAACCTTTGCGCCATCTCACCAGCCCAAGGAATCATTCTTATTTTATGTGTACAATGTTTGCCTGAATACATGTACATGTACCACTTGTATGCCCGATGCCATGGGGGTCAGAAGAAGGCACTGGGTTCTCTGGAACTGGAGTTTATAGATGGCTGTGTCCTGCCACAAAGGTACTGGGAACAAAGCACAGGTCCTCCAAAAGAGCAGCGAGTGTTCTAAACCAATGGGCCACTTCTTTAACCCCACCCCTAACCCCTGCAAGAAATTCTTCTTCTCTTTCTAAGAAAAATTATTCTTTTGATGTTTGTTGTTATTGTTTTGCTTTCTGTTTTTGTTTGAGAGAGGATTTCTCTGTGTAACAGCCCTGGCTGTCCTGGAACTCTCTTTGTAGCCAGCCTAACTCTCTTTGTAGCCCAGGCTGGCCTTGAACTCAGAGAGATCCAACTGCCTCTGCCTCCCAAGTGCTGGGATTAAAGGTATGCACCACCACTGCCCATTAAGAAATCATTCTTGATTAAGGACAACTAAAGAAACAGAAGATTTAAATGAAACACTTAGTTCAGGACCAAAACAACAACA
>NC_022027.1:45145654-45149370 GCF_000317375.1 Microtus ochrogaster
GAAGGAAGGGTGAGTTTCATCTTCAGGAATCGGCTGACGAAGTCCTTGGGAGCATGTCAATAAGTTCCTGAGGGATGGTTCAGGAGGAAATGTATATATTTGCAGAGAATAAAGTGATTAAGAATGCTTCCATTTGAAGGGTCTGGGTGAAGGGGATAGAGGAATTCTGAATGCAGCTCTTGCAGTCTCTCTCTGGTCCTGACGTTAGTTCACTACTTAAAGGTTAGAAGGGTGGAAGGACAGGAAGGGAAGCCTTGGCTGGTAAATTCTCTTACTTCCTCACTTTTACCCTTTTTCCTGCCCACAATAAGGATGTGCTGGGGATAGAAGAACTACCAGGCAGCCACAAAGCAATATGGGTGTCCTGCCAGGCAGACAAAACTTGGAGCCCACATGATATCCTGGGACTGCATCCTGCACTGTCCACCTCCAGGTACCTGACCTAAGGCACGCTGCAGTTCTGCTGCAGTGCACAGGGACCACAGTGGAGGCAGCAAAGCTCAGCAGTCTGGCCTACAGGTGTAGCTCAGTAGTAGGTCACTGGTCTACTATGTGTAACGCCCTGGTTTCTATCTTTTTTTAAGTTTGATTTAATTTTATATTCTTTGTTGTTTTACCTGCTTGTATGTCTGTGTGGGGCTGTCAGAAGCCTTGGAACTGGAATTACAGACAGGTGTGAGCTGCCATGTGGGTGCTGGGATGGGTCCTCTGCAAGAGCAACCAGTGCTTCTTAAGCCATCTTCCCGGCCTTATGGAGGGTGGTGACCTTCTCAAGGCCACAGCTCTAAAGTGGCAGGATTGCAATGAAAATGGTCCAGTTTGGAAGAAATCGTGCCTTTCTGCTCTGTTCCACACTACAGGCAGGCCTCAGTCTGTGAAACAGGAACAGGCATTCCAAAGTCTCAAAGGAACAACACGTGGGAGAGAACCTCAGGGCTTGGTACAGAGGACAGAGAGAGATCCCAATGCTTGCTGAATCAATAATTCAAAACACCAGGCACATCTGTTTTTCAGTGTTCTGGTACAGTGAGCTATTTTAAGCACGGGAGGGGAGGTCATTGTATTTATGTGGGTGACTCGGGCTACAGCTATTAGTCAGCAATTTCATTCAGTTTCTTGGCTCTCCCCAACTCCCCTTCTTTCAGTCCTGCCTTGACGCCCTCCGACCTTTCTCCATCCGCTCTTCTGACTGTCTACCTCACACGGAGGGTGGGCAGGGACTGTGTGAAACAAGCTCTAGGAACAAAATGGCTCACTGGGAGATAAAAGGCCAGGCTGGAGAACAGAAAGGACCGTTCTTCCCAGATGGCAGAAGAAAGCCCGAACTGCTGCATCAGGGAGCTCTTGCCAGAGCTGAGTAGGAGCTGAGCTTCGGAAAGCTCTAGGCAGAAGAGCAGAAGCTGCCACGAGGACCAACCTGTCACACATGCCCTGCTGTGGGTGGGTCCTAGCCCATGTCCTCATCGGAGACCGCGTGGACATCCTGGTCCTATTCCACAGGCTGAGGCCAGGGCTTTAGGCACATTTCCTTTCCAAACCTAGACAGATTTCGGTTTTCAGTGCATTCCTGCCCCTTTGGAACTATGGACTTGAGAAAATTACTTTGAATCCCTTCCACCCCAGGATGCTTAGCCAGGGACTAGGACGATGACTCAGTGGTTAAGAGCTAATACAGACTCAAATGAAATGCGCTAAGCATGTCTCTGCCCTGCTTTGTTTAAAACGGTGTGGATTCTGAACTTTTTAAAAAGAAAGATCCCGACACCTGCCATACCATCAAATTAGTACCAAAATACCAGTATCGTCATTTGCTCTGGCCCAGATTCTAGGCCTAGACCTAGTTAAGCAGCCTTTTGGGAAGGAGAATGGCTGCTGCAAGACCTGAGATCTTGGATGGTGCTTGTTTTGAGACAGGGCCTCACTTAGCTCTGGATGGCCTACATGCTTGTGCCTCTACTTTCTGAAAGCTGGGACTGAAGGCATGTACCAACCATACCTGGCTTTTTTTTTTTTTTTGAGACTGGGTTTTTTTGTGGTTTTGGAGCCTGTCCTGGAACTAGCTTCTGTAGACCAGGCTGGCTCCAAACTCAGAGATCCGCCTGCCTCTGCCTCCCAAGTGCTAGGATTAAAGTGTGTGTCACCACCATCTGGTTGGTTTTTTTCCAATTATGTATGGGAATGTACGATGTATGTGTTGGTACACACATGACACCATATACATGTGGGATTAGGAGGAAAGCTCTGTGGAGACCTGTGGAGAGGTTCTCTCCTTCTATTTCTAGATGGGTACAGGGGATGGAACTCAGTCACCAGGCCTGTATCATCAAGTGGCAATCACCTTTACCTCCTAAGCAATCTGGTCAGCCTGGATCCCAGGTATTTTACAGTAGATACAAAAGACTTGGTACATTTTCTAGGACTTATCTCTGGATCTCTTTGGGTGTCACAGACTTTGTGGCCCTGTCTCAGAGAGACGTGTGGTAGGTGGAGAGAAGTGGGTGAGAAGGGTAAGTTAGGGGCTCGTATAGCTCTTTATCTACTGTCTCAGTCAATGTTCTATTGCTGTGCAGAGATACCATGACCAAGGCAGCTCTTAGAAAGAAATCATTTAATTAGGGACTTGCTTACAGTTACAGAAGCTTAGTCCATCATCATCACGGCAGGGATGTGGTGGCATGCAGACAGGCCCTAGAGCAGTAGCTGAGAGCTACTTCCTCAGCCATAGGACAAGAAAGCATGGCATGGGCTTCACCCCCAGTGACACACTTCCTCCAACAAGGCCGCACCTCCTAATCCTTCTAATCCTTTCATATGGTGCTTACCTGGGGACAAATATGAGCCTATGGGGGCTATTCTCATTCCAACCACCATATCTACCTTGCAGTTAGAAATATAATCCAATGCAAAATTTCTTTGATTTCCCAGCATGCTCTGCTGAATCCCATGTAGAGCCACAGAATGGACATGAGCAATATGCTAATGCCCAGCCACAGAGAAGAGAGACCAAAGACAAGCTTCTGCCTCCCGGTGCAGATTCTTCTCACTGTTCCACCTCTTATGCCACTATCTAGGGCCTCCAGGGTAGTTAGCAGAGAGTAATGTCTACACCCAACCTCTTCTGCCTTCCATGTACCTGTCTATGACAGTTCCTGATTTGTAGTGATGAGGCGAGCAGGCCTGCTTTTCGTCCCGCCCGGCACCCACAAGGCTAGCTTTACACCCAAAATAACAACACACAAATTGTATTCATTTAAACACTGCCTGGCCCATTATTTCTAGCCTCTTACTGGCTAACTCACACATCTTGATTAACCCATTTCTAATCATCTGTGTAGCACCACGAAGTCGTGGCTTACCAGGAAGATTCTAACCTACGTCCATCTCAGACTGGAGCTTCACGGCATCTGCCTGACTATGCTTTCTTCCTCCCAGAATTCTGTTCTGTCTACTCCACCCACCTAAGGGCTGGCCTATCAAAAGGCCAAGGCAGTTTTTTTATTAACCAATGAAAGTAACACATAGACAGATGACCCTCCTGCACCGCTGATTCTCTGTCTAATACCTGCGAGCTATTCAACTGAGCTCTTGGAGGGTGAGGTCACTAGTCATAAGGCACCCCATAATCAACTCCATTAAAGAATTAGAATTGGTGGGTGGGAATGTAGGTGAGTGGCAAGCAGCAAGCTTAGCATGATTTCAACCCTAGGTTGGATCCC
>NC_022027.1:45150274-45193680 GCF_000317375.1 Microtus ochrogaster
AAAAAAAAAACAAACAAACAAAAAAAAGGCAGTATCATCTGCTGAACCTTCTGCAGAGCCCCAGAGCTAAGGCCAGCATGTGCCGCAGCTTTGCTGGAAAGGTATCCTAAAAACAACTAGGTACTAGAGAGATGGCTCTGCCCGCGGCAGCAGTCAGGAATACTTGCTGCTCTTTGCAAGAACCTGAGTTCGATTCCCAGCACCTTGCCTGGTGGCTCACAACCACCTGTAACTCCAAATCCAGGGGGTCTGACACTCTCCTCTGGCTCTAAAGTACTGCACACATGCAGTACACAGACACGCCTGCAGGCAAAACACCCACACACATGACTAATAACAGTAGTACTAATAACAATGATGATAAAGATTTTAAAACCTGACAAGGGGCTTGAGTTGCAGCTCAGCAAAAGTGCTTGCTGCCAAGCATGACAACTTGAGTTCCATCCCCAGGAACCACATGATGGGAGGAGAGAACCAGCTCCCCAAAGGTGTCCTCGGAATGCCACACACACTTTTTGTGGCACACATGCCCCCCATGCCTCCCAAATAAACAAGCAAACAAATAATAAATGTTAAAAAAAAAAAGAACTAGCCAATGGTTCCATTCACTGAGGGCTATGAGAATGTCTATCAGTTTTCTTTTATCTATCTATTTTTTATTTCTTTTTTTAAACTGTATTTATTTATTTGTTTGTTTATTTATTTATTATACATACAGTATTCTGGCTGCATGTGTCCCTGTAAACCAGAAGAAGAGGGCACCAGATCTCATTATAGATGGTTGTGAGCCACCATGTGGTTGCTGGGAACTGAACTCAGGACCTCTTGGAAGAGCAGCCAGTACTCTCAACCTCTGAGCCATCTCTCTGGCCCCCACTGACTTTCTTACACTGATAAGCTTACTATAGCACAGAACTCCCACTTTCTCTTAAGGGACATCCATTTTCCATGCATTTTAGGATGAGCTTTGGACTGCCACTCCCTGCTTTAGAAGGACAGGTCAGTTAGAACATCTCAAACCCAGGACAACAGGAAATGACAACACATGGTCGCGTAATCCAACTAGATTCAAGAAGCACGAAGGAGACTATGGCTGGGATACTGGGAGATTTGAATCTTTCTTGATGAACTTGAACCTGAGATATTATAGGACTAGATGTCCTGCAGCCACCTTGACCCTAAGCAAAAACAAAGAAACCCTAAATCTAAACCCTGAAACCCTAACCCTAACCAGAAATACTGAAAGCCCACATCCTAAGGGAAATGTCTTGATGTCCCAGATTAAGCCACAGCTGAGGGAGCAGACTTCTTAGTAATGGGACCCAATAGAGTTGAGTTGGTTCTATTACAGGGCAAGATCTGTGCAAGTTCAGTTCTTAAGAAAATGACAAGACACACCAAGGCTGAGCTGGGTCCTCACTCACTGTGTTGCAAACACTGTTATCTAACAAACCTCAGCAGGGAGGGAACAACTCCATTTCCTTTTTAGAGGTGGAGCAAAAAGCTTGGACTTGAGGGCATGCACTGTATCCCAGCTATCCGAAGTCCTGGTGTCGGTCACATTTCACATCGCTTGATAAGAGTGATTGTCCAACATTTTTGCCTCTGAAACTTTTTGTTTAAACCAAAACAGGAAGTATTAGAAATCCAGTCAGTTGGAGAAGGCTGTGAACGGACCCTGACCCTTTCTCTAACAGGATTCCCAGAGCTTAACAATACTTTGGAGAGCGTCTTGAGGGGTTTGATTTCTGGAGCTGGAGCAGCTGGTAGAGTGCTTGCCTGGCACACACAAGGTTCCGTGCCCAGTCCCTAGCACTGCATAAATAAGGAATGCCATAGTGGCACACAGCTGAAACCCCAGCACATAGGAGGTGAAGGCAGGAGGATCAGAAGTTCAAAGTCATCCTCATACTACACTGTGACTTTGAGGTCAGCCTGGGATACATGAGACCCCATCTCGAAGACAACAGAAAGTGCCTCATATTGAGAGCAAATGAGGACACTTCCTTTAGACTGATCTAGAACAATCACCAAGCTACAGCTACGTTAAATAGAGACGAATAGGGCCATCTCAGGGGTGGTGAGCAATTTTCCAGACGAGGTGGTACTCTGAATTTACTCTCCAGGTCATCAAAGAGGAAGAAAAGATAGAGAACAGTGGGTTAATTGTATTATCAACAAAAACATTATTACACTTACACACACACAATTGTATATGGATGAATTGTGCATGAATATACAATTGCTTATGTTAACTGCCTGGGTGACCAAAAAGTGGTAGGAAACTTTCCTAGACACCCTTCTGCATATTTTAGGTTACCTATGCATGACAGTTAACAGTTTTTTGTTTTGTTTTGCAACAGAATTTCATGTATCGTAGGCTGGCCTCACTTCTACTATCTAGCATAGGCTGGCTTTGAACTCCTGATCCTCCTGCCTCCACCTCCTAAGAGCCAGGATTACAGCCTCTGATGATCAAACTTGACTGTCAACTTGATGGATTAAGAAGGACCCCGGAGTTGAGTAAATCATATCTCTGGGCCTATCAGTGAGAGCATTTGCAGGGAGACGTCACTGCCGTGGGAAGACTCAACATGACAACAAGCATCACTGCTCTACACAAAGGCAGAGAAAGCAAAAGGCCAGCTGTCTGGAGCAACTAAAATCTTTTTTTTTTTTAATTTTAATTATTTTATGTATATGGGTGTTTTGCCTGCCTGTGTGTCTGTGCACCATGTGTGTGCCTTGTGCCAGCAGAGGCCAGAAGAGGATGTGTAGTGCCCCAGAACTAGAGTTACAAATGGCTGTGAGCTGCCATGTAGGTGCTGGAGATGAAACTTGGGTCCTCTATAAGAATAATAAGTGTTCTTAACCGCCGTGCCATCTCTCCAACCCAAAGTATAGTAGATCTTAAAGTAAGATGTATTGGACACAGAGAAATTGAACTGAGATTTGATGCTAAACAGGTAAGCCCTTCTTTCTACACATGTTTATATTTACATCTGATAAAGGTTAACTATCCATTTAATCATCGAAGGCCACTAACATAGCTATAAAGAAAATTTACCATATTAATAAAATTTTCAAGCCAGGCATGATGGTGTACACCTGAAATCCCTGCATTTGGAAGGAAAAGGAAGGGATTAGGAATTTAAAGCCAAACTCAGCTAGGTAGTAAGTTCAACACCAGCCTGTCTCAAAAAGAAAAATAAATAAACAGGATCTGGAGCGATGATTCAGTGGTTAAAAGCCTTGGATGCTCTTGCAGAGGACTAGGATTTGGTACAGAGCACCTAGGCTGCCTCTAACTCTAGTTCCAGAGGATCCAACGCCCTCTTCTGGCCCCCAAAAGCACTGCGCATATTGGTGCACAGACATACATGCAAACAACCATATGCATAAATAAAAATTAAAGTGATTTTATTTATTTCTGTGTTGAGGGACAGAGGGCCTGCTTTTGGTCCCGGCCGTCCCGCTAGCTTACACCTGAAATAATCAACACAGAAACTGTATTCATTTTAACACTGCCTGGCCCATTATCTCTAGTCTCTTATTGGCTAACTCTCACATCTTGATTTAACCCATATCTAATAATCTGTATATCACCAGGAGGTCGTGGCTTACCGGGAAAGATTCAGCATGTCTGACCTGGCAGCTCCATGGCAGCTCTCTCTGACTCTGCTTTTTTCCTCCCAGAATTCAGTTCTGTCTCCCTGCCTTCCTAAGTTTGGCCCTATCAGGCCAAGCATTTTCTTTATTAATTAACCAATGAAAGCAACACACAAACAGAAGGACCTCTTACACCATTTCTGCTTCCTGTGCATTGGTGTTTTACCTGCATATATGTCTTTGTGAGGTCTCAGAGCCCCTGAAACTGGAGTTATAGAGGCTGTAAGCTACCACGTTGCTGGCAACTGAACCTGGGTCCTCTGGAAGAGCAGCCAGTGCTCTTAACCACTGAGCCACCTCTCCAGTCCCATAAACAAAAAAAAAAAAAATTTAAGTTTTGATTAAAAAAAAAGAAAGAAAGAGAAACCAAGAATCCTGAATTAGTATGGCTGCCATGCCATGCCATGCTTGGTAAACTACTGAATCTTCTCTGTACACAAGTCCAAAATGGGAATCTCCTCTTTGGGGGATTAAAGTTATTAGATGTCCCTATGGGTCAGATACTATGCAACACACTGGGGTAAAACAAATTACAAAAGGAATGAAATCTTTGCTCTAATGGGGTTAGAATTCGAGGAGTCAGAGAGGATCAGAGAAAAGAAGATGAAATATACACAGTATATTTCTATAGTATATATACTATATTTCATGGATCCTGCAATGCATATTTCCTCCGCTTACAAAGGCTAAGCTCATGTCCTTCTCTTGGCAGGCTGCACCTTACAGAAGTGACAGAGAAAGCATGAGCCTAGCAGAGGGAGGCAGTAGAGCCCTGTGTGACATCTGAGCAAACTTAAAAGTAGAGGGCAAGGGGGTGACACACGCCTCTAGGCGAATGAAGAAGCCAGCTTCCAAAAAAGGAAAAATACAGCTACAAAATTCAAGTCAGATTATGGAGGGCCATGTGGACAGCTGGCCACTGTGTTGACTCCAGAGGGACAGCGTAAAAGCACACAGGCATGCAGGCTTTGGAGCCAGATGCCAGCTCCTGTTCATCTCTGCCAATTCTACAGGACACCGCTGGTCAAATTAACATCTCTGCCAAGCCCCAGCAGGACACCACTGGTCAAGGCCAATGCTCTTATTTTTCCATCTCTAAAGCAGAGCTAACAACACTATCTGTCATCAGGTTGCTGCTGTGAAGACTGAGCCAATTATTACCGGGTCTACATCTGTAATTCCAGCACTCGGAATGTGAACTCAAGGCTAACCTACCTGAGTTACACAGAGTAAAACCCTGCCTCAGAAAACACAACAAAACATTCAAACAAACAAAATACAAACTAAAAAAAAAAAAATTAACATTATTTTAACATTATCCAGAGCCACACAAATGCTAAACAAGCTTTCTGTCTATGTAGGAAAATTTGCTTGTTTGTTTGTGGGATTTTTTTTTTCTGTCAGGGTATCACTTAACTTGCTGTGTACTCTGAACTTCTGATCCCCCAAACCCCCAGCTCCACCTTCACCTCCTCAAGGTGATGTGATCATAGGGATCAAACCCAGGGCTTCAGGCATGCTTGACAGTGCTGTACTAGCTTGATCTACACTTGCCTGAGCTGGCTTCCAGCTCTAAGCGTGCTTCAAACACCAAGCTACAGCGACAGCCAGGAGGATCCTTTTTCGGGGGAGGAGGCCTTCAAGACAGGGTTTCTCTGTTTAACAGCCCTGGCTGTCTCAGAACTCACTCTGTAGACTAGGCTGGCTTGGAACTCACAGAGATCCGCCTGCTAGGATTAAAGGCATGTTCCACCGCCTGGTAGGAGGATTCTTTTATGCCAAACCCTTTGAATAGAGACTAGCAAATAAAGGGTACAAGTACTTGACACTGTTATTGATTAGTTGTGAACTTGGGTCTTGCTTCATTACCAATTTATACT
This sequence comes from Microtus ochrogaster, assembly GCF_000317375.1. NCBI lineage: Eukaryota > Metazoa > Chordata > Mammalia > Rodentia > Cricetidae > Microtus > Microtus ochrogaster. The sequence goes on from NC_022027.1 coordinate 45,155,824, forward strand.
TTGTCATATATGGCTTGGTTAATTGGACAGTAACGAATATTAAGGGTGTGTTGAGACACTGCTTTTCCAGAGTCCCAAAGGGCTTTAAAATCCTGAACGTGATGTGTTTCAAACACAGTTGATCTACTCAGTCCCTAAGGCAGTGGTTCTCAACCTGTGGGTCATGACCCCTTTGGGGGTCGAATGACCCTTTTGCTTTTTGCAGGGGTTGCATATCAGACGGATCTCCTGCATATCACTCATTTTCATTACAGTTCATAAAAGCAGCAAAATTCCAGTTATGAAATAGCAACAAAAGTAATTTTATGGTTGGGAGTCACCACTACATGAAGAACTGTATTAAAGGGCCACAGAATTAGGAAGGTCGAGAACCACTGTTCTAAGGCATAGGCAACTGTCTGCCACCCGCCCCTCCAAGCTATATAACAATCTTGTGCAATGATGTTTCATTGTTTTTGCCGTGTTTCCTCCTTCCCACCCAAAGTAGAAAAAAGATAAGCAAGTTCAACTACTGAAGGAATTGGATTTTTAAGAAAAAAAAAAAAGGATTTCAAAATAATGAATTTTAGTAGATGCTCTTGGTCAGGTTTGGTTTAGGAAATGGAAATTTAGCCTCATCCACTCAAAGTTTTAGACTGCGGAAATTTTACTGAAACACGCCATTCTCTTCCTGAATCCCAGAGTCAGAAGCACGTGAGTGTAAGTCAGTCATAGCTCCCTCATGTTTGCCTTTGCTTAGTAGCGAACAAGTGGTTCTTAAGCAACTACCATGTTGGTGAATTCCGCCATACAAGTACAAGCAGGAATAAGTCACTGTCCCTAACTCTCTTCTAAAAGTACCAGCACCGCTGGATTAATTCGGAGCCCTTTTCTTAAATGAGGAGGCCCCTTCGCGGCTGCTCCCTGCTTCAGCTCCCGACATGAAGCATAAGTAACAGCTTACACCTTCTCTGCTGCCTCTTTAGACCCCAAGTAGTGAGCGGAACAGAAGTGAGGCTGTGAGGCCGGGAACACAGAAAGGTTTTCCTGCTTCACTTTGGCACCCAACTGTCTGTCCTTCGGTCCTTCCTGCCCTCAGTACTCCTGCCCTAGGCACACTGCTAGGAAATAAAACAGGTCAAATGAGGGGGTTATTCAAGGTTGTGACAACTATATCCTCAGCAGTTTAAATCAAGATATTTTAACAAGGCTTGTCCCTTAAAACAATTTTGTTAGAATGTCGAGGTCCTGTGTTCCGTTACCGAATAACAGAAAGAGCTGTCTCTAAGCCCCTTCCAATCAGATCAGCGCCTCAGCCCTTTAAGGTAGGACAAAGTGAGGCTTGGGGAGGAGGCGAGGTCAGGCCCAGGGAGACAGGGAGACTGCTAGGTGAGGTTCTCTACAGGCTTTACTTGCTAACTGCTGAGAATTTAATGGTTACTTTTTTTAGGCTGCAACAAAATGCCTCCATGGAAAATGTCTAAGGCAAAATGTCAAGCAGAGGACAATACTCAGCACACAGTACTTCTGGCAGGAGTACCCCATGCCCTGTGTCCAGGCTTAAGACCTTGGACTAAAATGAACCCTCGCCATGGCCTTTGTGGTACGCGTTCTGTAAGCCACAGGCAGAACAGACCTTCTCCCTTGGTATGCCGGTCACAAAAACTCATTCAACCATCATTCACCTGTCCATCAAAATCAGCCTGTAGGATTGGTAAAGAAGAGTAGGCAGCTGATATACAAACGGTGTCACCAGGTCCTGCAGAGCCACTACACACGGAAAGGCATCTTGATGTCAAAGTACTCTCTGCTGAGATACTGGAGTTGAGGCTTAAGGACCTAGCAGGGCTCTGCCTCACAAAGAAGCAAAGGGCACACTGAGGCAAGAGAAAAATGTCGAGCATGTGAGGGAGACAGGAGCTGTAATGCCAACAGGTCTGTTTGCCAAACTGAGGAGTTTGGATTCCATTATAAAGACTGGGGAAGCGCTGGGGAATTCTGAGAAGGCAACTGACATATTTCTTCTTCACGGGTGGGCTGAGGGAAGCCAGGACTGAATGTAGACACACTAGTTAGGAAGCTACTGCTGGAACCTCGGAGTGAAATGAGAGACTAAGAAACACTGACAAGCAGAGTACTCGAGGAAAGGAAGGATTTGAGAACTCGTCTCTACATAAAAACTATACACTCACATTGGACAGGTGAAGGTGGAAAGCCAAAGTCCAGCTTCCTCCTGGTTTAGGGAATTATTTGGGTAAGGGTCCTACAGGGCATGCTACGGGATGCGGTGGAAGCATACTGATTTTTTTTTTTTAAGGGAGGCTGGGAAAGACGAGTTTAATCTTAAATGTCACATCTGAGACCCACGGGGAATTGGGACCAAGAGATGCATGAGTCAGTTGGCTCAGCAGACTACCTTTCAGTGTCAAGACATTTACAAGACTATTCCAGAAGCACGGGAGCCTCATCTGGAAAGAACAACTATACAGATTTGGTAAAATGACATTTTGCATGTTAAAAAAAAAACACTGAAAATACAGGAATCAAGAGTTAATAAAAAAAAAAAAAAACACCAACAACAGCATTATGCTACTGGCTACCAAACTGACACTCCGGAACAATTTATCTCTAATTTCTTACTAGAGTGAGGTAAACACAGGGTTCGACGGGGTTCCCTCTCACACTTAAAAAATGAGCGGAGTACCTGGTATTTAGATCTAGGAATTCCTTTTCGTGGGGTTGAGGAGCAAGAATTTAGAAACGCGCCCTCCAGTGGTAGTGGAATGAGGGGTCTCTAGCACCCCCGTTACCACCAAACAAAGCCCTGTGAAGAAATGCAATTTACGAGGATCAAAAGGCCACAGCGCTCCTGCCGCTTAACCAAAACAACCAAACGAATCCTCCAGGGGCCCGGACCCGCCCTTACCTGTCACACTGACCAAAGGATAATTTCACTTTCGATTCAACAAAATAAGCCCTCAGATCTGACAGCTTGCAGTCCGTCCCACTCGGCGACAAAACAGCAGCAGCCGTAGCGCGCAGTCTAATCAGATCCTCCCGAGCCGACTGGGCTGGGCTGCGACCACGTGGGTGACAGCGACCAGCGACAGCGAGAGGTGCTGGGCGAAGGAGGGGGCGTGCCCGGTGGGGGGCGGTGGGCGTGGTCTGCGGGCCCGGGCTCCCTCCTCTCCCGTTTTGCCTTCGCCCTTCGAGCCGCCACGTAACGCCACGTCCCCGCGCATGCGCAGGGCGACTGGCGGCGGTGGCTGTTTCCGGGCTCCGGGGGCCGGAGCGGCTGCTGAGGAGGCGGCGGCGGTGGCGGAGGCCGGGGTGTTCGGAGCGCCGGCTCGGGGGGCTAGGCCCTTCGGGGGCGGAGGCGACCGTGTTTTCTTTGGCTGAGGGGCTGGGGACGCCGGCGGCCGAGCGACAAGATGAATTTCCTCCGCGGGGTGATGGGGGGCCAGAGTGCCGGACCCCAGCACACAGAAGCCGAGACGGTGAGCGCAGAGCCCGGGGCCGGGCTGGGCGAGAACGGGGCGTCCACGCCGCTCTCTTCGCCTTCCTTCCCCTGCTCGGACGCGCGAGCTCCCCACGCGGCGGACCTCCCGGGCCGCGGTGACAGGAGGGCTTCGGGGACCCGGTTCGCCGACGGACCGCGGCCCCTCCCTCTTTCCCTTTAACCTGTCGGCCGGCCTCGGTACCGGCTGCTGCCGGGCTCTGGAGGGCTGGAAGGAGCTTAGATCCCAGCTGTTGGCCGAGAGCGTGTGGCTAAGAATAAAACGATATTCTTGGGGGCACAAAGCCACCTGCTCCCGCCCCAGCGGCTGTACGGACAGACGTTTGCTTAGAGTTGGTGGTTCAAACTCCACTTTTGAGGTTCACCCAAATGTGTCATGTGGCAATACTTTTCTTGCACGCTGTAGTGATCTGCGCTCTAACCACTCTAGGGACTTTACTGCTCTCCTGGTGACACAATTTGTAATTTTTTTAAATTACTAAGACACGGAAAGCCAGTGTTTGGTTTTATGTTTGGATACACTTACTGTAAAGTTTGCATAGTCCATTGGGGATTACTGTGAATGGCATTAAAAAAGAAAGAAAGAAACTGACATAAGTTTAAACGACCGCGTGTGACATTTTAAAGATCAGCTTTGGGTAGCTGTGATACCTTTGTTTGGGGATCCGGAAGGATCATAAAGTACCCTGGAAGATAGGATAGGGTCTTTACTAATGAAGAGAGAATTGAAGTAACTTGACCAGAGTCTTAGAGCTACATACAGTTCTCCTACGGTGAAAAGTAAGCCTTCTGTTAAGCCTAGACTTTGTTGCTGATCCCTGTGTTTCAGTTCTTAACTGGCGATTTTGGAAATTTACATGATGTTAACCCCACGAGTTCTGTTAGTACTTCTTGGGGGAGATGGAGGAACTCTGAGGATTGAATCCGGGGCCTTACCACATACAAGACAAGGCTAGCGTTCTGCCACCGAGCTGAAAGCCGAGCTGAAAGCCGGCAGGGCTCTTTGCTGCATTTGAAAGTCAGATCTCTTCTTTCTTTTTCTGTCCGACCCAATATTTGGTTTCCCTTGTCCTTTCCCACATGGCAACAAGACCATTGTTACTAGAAAACCAGGGACTCCTTAAGATTACTATAGTCACAGCCCATCTCTTTGGTATTTCTATATTTTGTCCGGTATCTGTGTGTCTCAGATCCACAAATTAAGAGCTTGCTTTGAAGTTAGACCCTGATTTGAATCCAGGCTTCCACCATTGATTGAGTTGGACAGATGAGGGAAGGCTGACACTTTCTGAGTAAAATGGAGAAGTGCTGGCTCCTGGGGATATAAGAGTCTTGAATGAGAACAAAAGTGCGGCCCATAGGAGATGCTCAGGGAGGGGCAGGTTAGAGTGGGAATTCCCTTTGGCCTTGTCAGGGTGACTCTTGGGAAAGGTGATTGAGAGTAGAGGAACGTAAAGCTGGAAGGCTCCTGCTGGATCATATAGGTCAAGCTTCCTTATTTGACAGTCACCCTGTAGAGCTGGGACTGGAACCCTTCTGTGCAGTGCGCAGACGATCATTTCAGAATGATGCCCCAGTGTCACCTTGAGGACATGTGAGCTGGAGAGAAAGCGATGAGCCTTGTTAACTGCTCTACTCCTTGTGCACGCAAACTGGAAGAAGTGTTTGCTTTCTAAGGAGAGTGAGTGTACTGAGTTACAGTGTGCTCAAAACTGGCTCTGATTCTATGAGGAAGTACAGCAAGGACCCATGGGTGACTAGTTCAGGATTTATAGAGCATCAGAGGAGTGCACGGTAGAGATATTTGATTTGCCCTAGATGTTTGACTTGAAAAGGCTTTGAACTGCTTAACTTGTGTATCATCATGTACGTTATGTGGATTCTCCCATCTCTGTGAAATGGAGTTGTATCTTCTTCAGAATGGTTCTCCATCTTTCTTTTTCATAGCTTTTCCCAGTGGAAAGCCTCTTTTATCTGAATTCTACTTTTTTTGTTCTTCAGATCTGTCATTAATTTTTTTCTCTAGTGTGCACCCCTAACTTCTTTGTCCAAGAAACTGCAAATAATGTCTTTCATAACAGAACAACCATTGCTCTATAATTTGGCGAACAGGTCTTGTTCTTCTCACCATTGCTATGCGCCCCAGCCCCTCCGTCTGTCTTCCTATCACTTATATTATTGTCCTTTGCAGTGTCTTTTTTTGTTCTTGGGTCAGGTGTATTTCAGCTTTTTCCCCTAGTAATATAAGCACCATAAAATTTTTTCCAGACTACACTGAGCTAAATCCCCAATTCCCTTCCATAAACATTTCTAATTAATTACTTAGAGTACTATTTCAAATAAACAACAGACATTATAGTCAGCAACTTTCAAATGTTAGGTTTAAAGAAATAAATGACATTATTTTAGAGACCTCAGTTGTTGAACTGAAATCTTTTGTATCGGACCTTTTACTTAGAGAGTTTTCTAATATACTGCTTGCTTTAGCTGTTTTTCTGCCTATACTTTTTTCTTCCTTTTTTGTGGGTTGTAAGGGAATGGGGGCTGGAGTGGTTTAGGTGCTAGAAATTGAGCCCATACTGAGTGTCTTCTAAATGTGGAAGCGCTGTATTGCCGGATGTGCCGTGCCGTGCCTAGCCTCAGCTGAGAGTGACTTTGGACTTGTTCTTCAGAACCAGCCAAGTAGTGAAGATCTGTGTTTGTATCACAGGATCATCAGCAAGTTTGTGGAATAGGGGATATCTTTAGTCTCTAATTTTACACTCTGTATTTTAGAGTCTACTACCTTTTAATATGCCCCCCCTGATCCTGCAAGGTAGAGAAAGTCACTATGTCTGATGACTGTAACCTCTTGCTCACACGTTCTTAGTTTTACGTCTCCTGTCAACTGGTACTCATTTTAAAAGATGGTTTCTTGAAAATTCCATAAGAGATGTGAGTATATTTGATGATAAATCATTGGAATGCTTTCTGTTTTCAAGTTAGATCCTGAGCCATGAAAGTGGCTGACAGCCGAAAGCTAAAAATTACTGCTCTGCTGCAGGCGTCTCTTTGGGGGTTGATGATGAACTGACTCAAAGCAGAAAGACTAGCAAGCTAGATGCAGGTATACGTTCTTTTAATTCTTAAGTGACGAATGTAATCGTAAATTCACAGTTTTGGATTGGCCAGTAGCTCAGCAGATAAGTCACTTGCCATGCAAGCCTGGCAGCCTTCAGTCTCCAGAACCCACAGAAAGGTGGGAAAAGAGAACCTGCTTGACAGAGTTGTCCTCTGTCCTCTCTGCAAGCACACCATGTTGTGATCACACCCACGCTTCTCTCTTTCTCTGTCTCTCTGTCTCTCTCTCTCTGTCTCTCTGTCTCTCTCTCTCTCACACACACACACATACACACATACATGCACAATAAAGGAAAAGGTTTTAGTTTTCAGTTTTGGTTTGATGAGTGTGTGATTAGGCACATCATAGTGTTAGTGGAAGTGTATGCTCTGAAACTCCTCTTGGAGTTGCTACTCCATACTCTACGCTAGTAACTAACTAGGTCGGTGCCTTAATTAGAATGTTTTCTCGCTTGGCTTGACTTACAATAACAATGTCAGAGACAAGAGAGTGATTTGCCTCTGATGACTTTTATGTCCAGGAAAAGTGTCTTTTTGACTTGTTTGTATTAAATGTATTAAATTCAAAACTTCCCATTTTGAAGTTTAATTACATAAATTGTTTAGGCTCCTTTAAAAAAAAGAATCACTTAAAATTTACGTGCCCTAACATTACCAAGATGTGTTCCAGAGAATGTAATTTACAGCCTTTGTGATGTCCTAGAAAACCGAGTTTGTCACCAAAGTGTGTTGTCTGATGGTCACAAATGAAACAGGAAAAGCCTCTTATATGGAGCTATAAAGGGTGCTGTTTTCATAGTTTTCTGTCTAGACCCTGTGTGTGCACACATATCTGATTGTGGCTTCAGTAAACTTCGTGTATCTACTAGTATTCTGGGAAATGTACAAAGGGAAAATTGTCCTAGCAGGTATATACTGGGACCTAAGTATATAATATGCTTATCTAGTTCCTGTTTTTCAAGAGTCTTCCATGATCTGCAGCTCTGTACCTAAAAGACTAAGTCTTGAAGCCGTATGATTTGGGGAGTAATCACACTCATCCTGAACTGGATTATCTCCTAGGGGAGAACACACCAGTTCATTTTTAGAGGCTTGTGTTTGTTTGCTTGTTTTTGAGAGAGTCTCATTTTGTAACCTAAGCTGGCCTTGAATTTAGAATTCTAGTGCTTCAGCTCTAATGCTGGGATTATAAACTGCCATGCCCAGCCTGGAAATTCTCTATACAGAAAATTTTATTTGTTTTTTCGAGACAGGGTTTCTCTTTAGCTTTGGAGCCTAAATTTCATGGTAGTCTTGTTAAAAGGTTTTCCTTTTAGGAATAGTTCACTTGTGGGGGAAAGCAAGGACATTGTTCTTTGTAGACCAGACTGGCTTCAAACTCACAGAGATCTACCTGCTTCTGCCTTCCAAGTGCTGGGATTAAAGGCGTGTGCCACCACCACCCGGCTATACAAAAATGTTATGCTGACTCTTTATTTAGCTGTTCCGAATATCATAGGGAAGTTACGCTTTTTTCTTTTTTATATCAGAGAAGTACTGTAAACATTCCTTGTATAAAGTGTTAATCAACTTTAATTTGAAAACTTATATGTGTGGGTATTTTGCCTATAAGCATGTGTGTGCCTAGTGCCCATGGAGGCCAGAGAGGTATTGGATCCCCTGGAGCTGGAGTTTCAGACAGTTATGAACTTCCATGTTGGTGCTGGGACTCTCTTAACCACTGAGCAATCTCTCTAGCTCCTGTACTGTTAGATTTTTAAGATGCTGGTATTTAAGACAGGCTGTTGGGTAAACAAATTTCATGGTAGTCTTGTTAAAAGGTTTTCCTTTTAGGAATAGTTCACTTATGGGGAAAGCAAGGACAGTACGTAAAGCAGTGTTGTGTCTTGGCAGATTCCAGTGTGATTGTGATAGAAATGGACTGTGTCGTAGTTGAGGTCATCAGAAGAGAAAACTGACCTTTTTCATTTTTCTCATCTTCAGAGTTACAGAGCTGCATTGGAAACAAATCCCTGCTCTTGCTTGTAGTCGATTACCCGTAACATTTTTATACTATTACTACGTTATTAACAAGTTAACTGTGGGTTCACATGAATTATTTTAGTCCTACCAAGAAGAGTCTTCCTTGGGAGTTCTTTTTTAGGAAGGTACAACTCTGTTTCAAACTCTGCATTGCCTGTGTGCCTGATGCCCAAGAAGGCCAAAAGAGGGTGACAGATCCCCTGAAACTGGAATTAGAGATGGCTGTGAATCACCATGTGGGTGCTGGGACCTCTCTGCAAGAGCAGCAAGTGCTCTAAATTTAAACTGAGCTATTTCTCAGTCTGTGATGTCACTGTCTTGCAAATTTAAGTTAACCTTCATCCTACTTTTATGTGACCCTGTACCCCTCTTTGCCTTTTGACAACTTTTCGTTTTCTGTTTCTTTTTTTTTTTTTTTAATTATGGGGGGCATGCGTGCCATGGCACAGGTATGGAGGGCAGCTTTTGTCGGTTTGTGAGGCGAGGTCCCTCCTCATTGAGCCTTCTTTCCAGGCCAGCCTTTCATTTTCTTTTCTTTTCTTTTTTTGGTTTTTCGAGACAGGGTTTCTCTGTGGCTTTGGAGCCTGTCCTGGAACTAGCTCTGTAGACCAGGCTGGTCTCGAACTCACAGAGATCTGCCTGCCTCTGCCTCCCGAGTGCTGGGATTAAAGGCGTGCGCCACCATCGCCCGGCTCCAGCCTTTCATTTTCATGTCCTCCTTTTTTCTTTCCTACTCACAGCTATCCCCATTGCTTTGGGGGGGAGGGTTAGTCTCCTTTGTGCATTAATAAATGACATTACCAGCCCCCCCCCACGTTTTTAGTTTTAATAAGCAGATCATTCAGTTACAGTTCTGAGTATATCTCAGTTGCCTGTTAGTGGGTTATTTCATGTTACTTGCTGAATGGAATTGTGAGTCTCAAGTGGCAATTATTAACAAAAAGGTATTCTAATAGTCACCCATGCTAATTTCATGATTCAAGTGCTTTATTGATGAGACTTTTATTTTGGATGTGGATTCAGTCTGTAGCCCGTCTGGTCTCTACTCAGTCCTCCTGCTGCAGTGTTCTGAGTAGCTGGAATCACAGATGTGTGCCACCACACCTTGGCTGTGTGTGTGCATATACAAATAATACCAATGACCATTAATTGTTTGACTATCTCCTGCATTTATAGTTAGCTCTCTTTCAGAGAGAAACCTGTTACTAATTAAGCATAAATCTTTTCATCTGTGTTAGATTTTACTCAAATTGTTTTTCTCTTTAAAACTTTTGGGGGGCTAGAGAGATGGCTCAGCAGTTAACAGCATTGGCTGCTCTTCCAGAGGAGCAGGGTTCAATTCCTGGCACCCACATGGCAGTTCATAACTGTCTGTATCTCCAGTTCCAGGGAATCTGACACCCTCACACAGACTTACAGCAGGTAAAACACCAGTGCACATGAAATAAAAACAAATCCTCGTCCTTGTATAGCATTTTGTTGTTTCGTACGAGAGCCACAAACCTTCACTGCAGGTGAAAGCACCAGCGAGGCTGGCAAGGCAGAGGAGAGCCCAGAGCCCAGAGGTGAAGCCCTGGCAACCTCTCCAGGCTAAATGATGGTACTGGCACTCAGCAGTAGCTAGAAATGCCATGGATGTAGGCCAGGGAGCCAGTTTTAGGTGGTCTGCAAACTTTGCTTTCCTCCTGCCCCACCACTCCATGTTCTGTGTTTGCTAGCTGCTGGGCCCATGCCTTTGTCTCTAAGAGGTGGATGTGGAATAGTGCCAATCTTAATTGGGACTTTATGAAGATTAAGTAAGTTTAAAAGTAGAAAGCGTTTTAGGATCCATCTAGCATGCGGTAAATGCTACAGTGACCATGTGTCTTAGTTTCTATTGCTGTGAAGAAACACCATGACCAAAGCAAGCTGGGGAGGAAAGGGTTTATTTATTTGGCTTGCACAAGTGCATCTAGTCACTAAAAGAAGTCAGGGCATGAACTGGAGGCAGGAGCTGATGCAGAGGCCATAAAGGAGTGCTGCCTCCTGATTTATCCCCATGGCTTGTTCAGCCTGCTTTCTTATAGAGCCAGGACCACCAGGGATGGCACCACCACAATGGGCTGGGCCTTCTCTCATAAATCACTAATAAAGAAAATGCCCTATGGCTTGCCTACAGTGGGATCTTATGGAGGCATTTTCTTAATTAAGGTTCCCTTTGTCTCGGATGACTTTAGTTTGTTTAGTTGGCATAAAACTACCCAGCTCACCATGTTTTACCAATACAGGTTAGCATTTATACATCTCTGAAGTCAGGATATAGCCTACAGTTGTGGTTAGTATTGTTATCCTGATGATATACATAATAATAGTGGGTCTCCACTGGTGGAAGGAGGGGGCTGAGCCTTGCAAGTTGTCCTCTAACAAACATACTTGCACATGCAGTAACAATAAATAAAGTGTGGAGCTAGAGAGATAACTCAGTGCCTCCAAGTCCTTGCTTCTCCTACAGTGGACCTGGGATCCGTTCCCAGCACCCACATGGCATCTCACAACTGTCTATAACTCCTGTTCCGGGGGGTCTAACACTCTCACACAGACATACATGCAGGCAAAACACCAATGTACAAAAAAATACAAATAAATTATTTTTACAAAATTAAAGGAAGAAAGAATTATTTATGGGTATTTAACGGTCATTTTTCAGTACAAGACATCCGCTATTAAGATTCCAGACGAGGACTATTTCTCTCTTTTGAAGTACTTAGTGTTTGAGGACCACTCATGGTTGAACTGTAGTAGGTGCAGACTCCATCACGGCACTCTGTGGTAGCACACCGGTGGCACAGCACTTAGGAGTTCAAGGCTAGCCTGAGCTAAATGAGAACCTGTAGGGACTCTACAGCCACCACGGCTGATGTTGGAGGAGAAACAGCTTCAGGAACCACAGGAGGACGTGTTCACAATGCTAGCATTCAGTGTTTGCCATTTGTCTCTACTTGAGACTCAAGCAGCTAACATTTGAACACTTAACCTTTGCAATTCTTCCTTCACTGTTGGAGATCTTATCACCTGCTGCTCATATTCAGGGTGACTGACTTCATCCTCCCAGAAGGAAGTGTCATGCTGCCTCTCTTTTGACAGCTACAACCAAATGAAAGAAAACACATTACTCATACCCAGATTCTATAAAGATTTGACCATTTTTGTTCAAACACAGGTCTATATTTTTATTTTTGTAGTATTAAATATGCTTTTTCTGTTTCGAACTTGTGACTCGAAGACTCCGAGTGTTTTCACTGCTGTGTAATTGTGCTCAGCTGCTCATCTTCACTGACGGCGGCGGTGCATGGCGTCCACACAGAGCACTTTGACTCCCTCGAAATGTGGTATCCAGTGTGATCACATTCTGCCCAATAAATTATAACTTCAAGGTCATGTTCGTAAATGAAGCTTTGTGTCCTTCATTCCTCTTTCCACTTGTCTCAGCCTGGAATTTGAACTTGATAGTAATAAAGAAACCTCATCAGTTCAAATTAATTAATTAATTAATTAATTGATTGATTTTCGAGACAGGGTTTCTCTGTAGCTTTTGGTTCCTGTCCTGGAACTAGCTCTTGTAGACCAGGCTGGCCTCAAACTCACAGAGATCTGCCTGCCTCTGCCTCCCCAGTGCTGGAATAACAGGCGTGTGCCGCCACCGCCCAGCTTCATCAGTTCAAATTAGCATAGTACTGGAGGTGATGGCTAGACCCTTCAGGGCTCTGAGGGGCAAAGTTCCCTGCTGCCAACTAGCTTGTACTTTTACTAGACAAAGGAAACTTCTTTCTCCTTTCAGCCCGTCTCTCTACTAGCCTTGCTCACAGCAGCTAAACCACTGCTGTCGAATACTTCATTCTACGGGTAACACAAACCCAAGCTCTGGGAGCTCAGCATGTGGACTCAATCCTTAGTGCAAGTGCACACATACATGATCCTGATATAAATATTCTGTTTTGGGGAGCAAACCATCATTTTTACTGAGTAGATTGATGATAATAATAAATATCCAATATCTATTATTACATATTTAAAAAAGCAAATCTCAGTAATTTTCACTTTTGAAAAGCTATCCCTTTGTATATACATATTTATTGGGGAGAAGAAAAGGAAAAAAGATATTATTCCTGGAAATGGGAAATGACATAAGACATCAATTGTAGACTATACATTGATTTTAATTAGTACAAGATTTATTTTGTTTCACTAGTTAACGAGAAAAAATATGAAGAAATCTCTATTAAACCCTCCTTTTACTCTGCATATCTAACACTGATGGCTGGCTTTATATCCTTTGCTTAACTGTCACTGTTGGGTCACTTATGTTTTAGCAAGCCACCATGGACATAGAATTGGTGTGCATCCTTAAGTACTCCTCTGAAGGAAAACCCAAGGTCAGCTTCCTGTGAGCCACTGGTCATATTTTTGCAATCAATGCAAAACCTTGTTTTAGCCAGGTGTAGTGACATCTCTAATCCCAGGACTCAGAGGCAGAGGCAGGTGATCTCTGTGAGTTCAAGACCAGTCAGGGCCACAGAGTGAGATCTTGTTTAAAAGGAAAATTGAAACAAAAATCTCTCAAACCAAAAATAGCCCCATTGTGTTTATGTTTATTTTTCTTTAAAGATGCTTCATTTAAAACATGTCTTTAACTCAAGGCCAGCAGCACCTCATGCTGAATGGAACCTAATTTTTCTTAAGGACACCTCTAACCTTCCTGTCCCTAGGAAAAGCCCTCAACACAGCACCCAGGAGGCGTCTGTTACAGAGAAACCACCAATAGCAAATAAAAACACAACAACTGTAATACTACACAGAGTGTAGAAAGAATTTTATTTACACTGAAAAGGTCCTACTTGGCCTCAGCTGGATGTGGAGTCTGGGAGTCTGTTTTCACTGCTCTGCACTGTCCTCAGACGAGCACTGCAGTCATTGGTTTGTGGCTGCAAATATGATTTAGTGAGTGTGCAGATAAGGAAACTGATAAGGATGCAGTGTGTCCTAAGTAGAGTTCTAAGTCCGCTTCACTACCTATGAAGTAGAAGTAACTAAACAAGATGCATTCTTGAGATTACTTAGTTTTGTTGGTCGATGGTGGTACTCACTTTTAATCCTGGCACTTGGGAGGCAGAGGCAGGTGGATCTTTGTGAGTTCTAGACCAGCATGGTCTACAAAGTGATTTCCAGAACAACCAGGACTTACACAGAGAAACCCTGTTTCAGAAAACAAAAACACAATGAAAAAAGATCACTTAGTATTTAAAATTTGAAGACATAAAAAATATTCTATTTCAACATAAGGAATAATAGCATATTTAGTATTTGAAAGTTATTTGACTTTATTATATGTGAAATAATTTTAAACTAGCTTTGAAAAATTAAAAAATTTCATATGAAAGTCTACATACAAGAAGAACACTAGCTTGAAGGTAGTTAACATTCTATTTTATGCAATGTAAAAAACAGTTTTTAAATTTGTGTTTTATTTAGCTGTGTGTGTGTATGTTTGAATGCATGTGCCATGATGTGCATGTGAAAATCAGGGACAACTTGTGGGGTTAATTCTCAGACCAGCAAGCTTATCGACAAACACCTTCACCTGATCAAGTATCTCACTGGCCCAGGAACAAAACATCTGAAACTTGAATTGAACTTTGCAAAGGTTGTCTGATCTGCTTTCTGTAGAGGCTTTGTCGTTCTATAATGATACTTTTTTTTTCAGGATTTGGGGTTTTGGATGGGATATTTGTCATTTTGAATATCTAATTTTTCAGTACAATTTTAAAAATACATGTTTATGGGTAGGCAGGATGGTTCTGTTGGTAAAGACACTTGCCACCAAATTTAAAGACCTAAGTTCAATTCCTCAGACCCACAGGGTGGAAGAAGAGAATGGTTTTCCACAGATCATGTCCTCTAACTTTGACACAAACACACATGCATGCATACATACACATGTGTACATACAAAATGAATTTTGTCTTACATACCTACTTTTGCTTCTGTGGTTTCATTTACCACTACTTCTATGGCTTATTTTTATTGTATGATGCTCTTTTTTATGTCAGTACAGTTGATTCTTTTGAGTAGCTACAACTGGGTTCACCAAATAATATACCGCAATGTATTTGACTTTTCCTCACTTAGTAGACAGCTGTTTAATGTTTTACCATTGTATCTAGTACTCTGATGTTTATTTTTAAGCTCAGTTTGAATTTTAATTTGACCCCTCTCGGTGGCAGTCATCCTGATAAGCACGTTTACAGAGCTCCAGTCCCACCGATGACTTCTCTTCATTCCCCAGCTGCCTTGACTTCCTTATGTGCCTTCTCACTTGCCCCTCCTACTTTTCAGGTCTCTTGTGTGTGGGGGGGGGACCGCTGTAATTTGATAATACTACCTAAATAAATAGACTTGGGAAAGACCACTTCCTCAGCGTCCCATTTGCTGATTTTCTCCAGAATTAACTGGTATAATTTTGGGAGTACGAAACTTGATTTCCTTTTTTTCTTGTAATGCTGTTTTATTTTTTATCGATAGATTCAAAAGCTCTGTGACCGAGTAGCTTCATCTACTTTACTGGATGACCGAAGGAATGCTGTGCGTGCTCTTAAATCCTTATCTAAGGTTTGTAACACTAAATGATTTCCTCCCCCACCCCGCCCTGTGTGTGAGTGTTCTGTCTGCAGGTGTGTATGCAGCACTTGCATGTGTAGTGCTCACAGAGGCCAGAAGAGGGTGGAGGAGTTACAGAAAGTTGTGAGCTGCTGTGTGGGTGCTGGGATCAACCCAGATACTCTGGAAGAGTGCCCAGTGCCCTGAACCACTGAGCCATCTCTACAGCCCCAAATTACTATTGGCTTTTTTTCAGTTGTGCATTGGTGATAATTAGTAATAACACTTTCCTGTTTTCTGTGTAGAAATACCGCTTGGAAGTGGGAATCCAAGCTATGGAACATCTTATCCATGTGTTACAAACGGATCGGTAAGTTTTGGTATTGATTTTTTCTTCTAATTTATTTTTTTTACTTTTAATTTGTTCTGTAGTTAACCATCATTATTCCAGAAGATAGTAACATTAAGTCTACTACACTTTTTACTCTTGGTTCTCATTTCAGTAAACATTTATCGGATACTAGGGACAAGCCACTGTGCTAAGCATTAGTTGACACATAAAAGTAGGACAGAATAACCAGATGTAGTAGTGCACACATGTAATCAAATCACTCAAGAAGTGCAGTAAGGAGGGTTAGGATTTAAGGTCATCGTTAGCTTCCTAGCAAGTTCTAGGCTAGTCGAGGCTACATGTGATCCTGTCTTGGAAAAAAAAAGGTGGGGAGTGGGTAATGTTGTAACTTAATGGCTTTAAGATTTTGATTTGTATTGGGTGAATGAATATACTGATACTCATTTTTAGAAATATATGCTACAGTATGTAAGTTAAATAGACTTTTTCCTTTTAGGACAGTAAATGCACAAGAGTGGTTATAAATCTGGCATGTCTTTAGAGAGTGATAACAGCCTATTTGTTTTTAGGACATTTTGTCTGTATTTCCTGTTTTAATTGCTTGTGCATAGATGGTTTTTATATCTTGCTCTGACAAAATGTCTGTAGAGCTTTAGTTCCTTGTCACACATTTCTGCTCCACTGAGATCCCACATAGGACCTCAAATTCAGAATCAGGACTGGGGAGGCAAGTGTTTGCTGTACACACTCCCAACACCCAGATAAAAGCTGACGTGGCACTTTGCTGCAGGGAGGAGACAGGTGGAGATCTCAAGGCCGCAGTTCTTGCCTGGTCTTCCTACTCCTGCCTATCTACCCACTTCAGCTATGTTTTCTTTTGAATTTATCCCAGTTAAAAGTGCCCTTTCATTATGTTAAAAACCAGAAACTCCCTGCTGAATTCATACCTGTAAGCCAAAGAAAGACAGCATGTTTTCAACCCTCAATGTGTCTATCCCTTAAATCATTTTCCTGGCTTTTTGCTGTGTTACAGAATATGAAAAGTTCTTTAAAATTTATTGTTTCAGAGTTTCTGGGTGGGAATTGAGGTGTGACTTAGCTAAGTAGACTGAAGGCCTCTTTAGCTGTAGTAGAAATATCAACAGAGACTGCAGTCAGCTTGATGTGCTGGAGGGTCAGTCACATGGCTGCTGCTCAGAGGCCTCAGCACTCCTCCATGTTGCTTTCTTTAGCCTGCTTGAGCGCACTCTGATAGAAGACAGTTGTGGAATGTCTCTGGAGCCTGTGGTCCAAGGGAGCAAGGAGACAGTCAGTACACTCCTGCTACTTACTCTCAGGTCACACATACTTAGTCATCAGAAATGAGTACATAAGTTGCCCCCATGTAAGGGGTGACTCATTAAGGCTCTGACTTCTGAGAGCTGCATCAGAGAGCTGTAGACATCATCTAAAACTACTACCACCTTTAAACTGTATTTTTTGCCTCTGATCTCTTTGTAACCTATGTTTTTATCGTGTTTTACCAATTCAATGTAGTGTGAAATCCAAAATCAAATTTATTTAATTTATTTTTATTTATTGGTGTGTGTGTGTGTGTGTGTGTGGTTTTTGTTTTTTAAGGCAGACTTTCCCTGTAAAGCCCTGACTGTTTTAGAGGTTGCTCTGTAGACCAGGCTGGCCTTGAACTCAGAGATCTGCCTATCTTTGCCTCCCGAGTATATCATCACTACCCGGCTATTTTATATTTTCCAAATACAAATCTTAGACCTTTTTAGGAAATTCTATTCCAAATACTTTATTTATTCTTATCATTGGAATTACTTAAATGATCCGCTCTAGGATCCACTTGTCTCTATTCCAACACTGGGGTCACGGGCACATACAACCATAGAGCTGTTGTATGTGGGTGCTCATGTTCACACAGGAAATGGCCTTTACCCACTGAGCCATCTCCGCAGCACAGGTTTCTTGAGGATTAAAGTCAGGGCCTACACATGCTGCACAGATGTCCTACCACTGAGTTGAAGACCCAGTCCTGAGTTGTGAGCTTTTAGGGGCAGCCCCGGTCATGTTAAAGAAAGTCTCTTATGGTTCGGGATTCTCATTTGTCTCTTATAAGGTGTGTTTCAAAATTTCTCAGAAACAGAGTCGTGAATAATTTGTGTAAAATCCTTTTTCCTTCAGTACTCCCATCTCTGATAACCTTCTGTGCTGTCATCTTCGTTCTCACTGTCCTTCCTCATGTGGGACCTTTGGGACATTCTTTCTCTGGATGCTGTTAACAATCCTCCATAAGAGGGAAAATCTGACAGATTTTGAAATTTGTCAGCAAGTATAAAATCTTGTGTTTCTTGATTATATAAATTTGCATATTTACTGCAAGGATTTTTTTGAGGAGACAAAGTATAGAGAAGTTAGACTACAGATAACACTATTTTACATATATATGAATGACATGGACATAAAATTAACTGGCTCTCTGCTCACTAGTTTTAAGGCTTGGTTTACTTTATAAATATATGATGTTTTAATAAACACATGCACTTCTGATCCTAACTCCAGTGTGTTTGCCATTTGCAACATGGCAAATGTCAAACGTAGAAGTCTTTGCTGGGGGCGGGGATGCAGTGGAATGCAGACCGTTCTAGATTGGGAATGTCAAACAGTCAACTTCATACATTGCTCCTTTAGATGACTCTTAAAAAAAGAAGTTGTACAGAGATGAGTGGGGATAAAGCTGAACACAGGAGCCTAGTTCATTTCTTCCACGGTAGTAAGTTAGTCCTTCCTTTCTGTTGGAGCAGGTGGCTCAAGTCTAAAACTTTTTTATTTTCTCATAATCACTTAGTCCAATGTTTGTCTTTGAATGCATTTAAGCTAGATGGCTCAATTGTTTCATCAAATTATAAATAAGAATTTCTGTATCATCTAAAAAAATAAACACATGCACACATACACATAAATAAACACTCATGGTTTGCTAAATGGGATTATCCTATCTAGTTTTTTGAAAGTTTTTTTTATGGATATGGGTGTTTGCCTGTTCGTATCTCTGTGCCTGGTGCCCATGAAGGTCAGAAAAGGGCATTAGATCTCCTGGGACTGGAATTATGGACAGCTGAGTGCTACCATATGGGTGCTGGGAATTGAACTAGAGTCTTCTAGAAGAACAACCAATGATCTTAACTTGTGAACTATCTCTCTAGCCCTTTATCTGTCCATTTTTAAACTTAGGCTTTTTTCCTACTTGACACCGTGTTAGGATTTGTTTAATAATCAATCATTCTATCACAAATTTTTTTCGGAGTGGGGGGAGAGATGTTTGTCTGTTTGTTTGTTTGTTTGTTTGTTTGCTTGTTTTTAAAGGCAGGATTTCTCTGTGTAACAGCCCTGGCTACCCTGGAACTCATTCTGTAGATCAGGCTGGCCTCAAACTCACCTGCCTCTGCCTCCCAAGTGCTGGGACTAGAGGCATGCGCCACAACCACCCAGCACATGTTCTTTTAAGATACTTTTTAATTGCTGTCTTATGTGTGTTATTTTCTAACTAGACAAGTTGATTTCTCAGTTTTTACAGTTCTGTTCTTTTTGTTGGTGGTGGTTTTCTTTTGGTTGTTTTGGTTTTCAAGACAGGGTTTTTCTGTATAACCTGGCTGTCCTGGAACTCAGTCTGTAGAACAGGCTGGCTTTCTGCTTCCCAAGTGCTGGGATTTAAGTTATGTGCTACCACTGCTCAGCAATTTTTACAATTTTTAAAATTGTTTACACCAGGCAGTGGTGGCACATGCCTTTAATTCCAGCACTTGGTGGATCTCTGTGAGTTCGAGGCCAGCCTGGTCTACAAGAGCTAGTTCCAGGACAGGCTCTAAAACTACAGCGAAACCCTGTCTCAAAAAAAAAAAAAAAAAAAAAAAGCCAGGGCCTGGAGAGATAGCTCAGTGGTTAAGAGCATTGTCTGCTCTTCCAAAGGTCCTGAGTTCAATTCCCAGCAACCACATGGGGCTCACAGCCATCTGTAATGGGGTCTGGTGCCCTCTTCTGGCCTGCAGGCATACACACAGACAGAATATTGTATACATAATAAATAAATAAATAAATAAATAAATAAATAAATAAATAAATAAATAAATAAATAAATATTTATAAAAAAAAGATTTATTATATATACAGTGTTCTACCTGCATGTGTCCTTTCAGGCCAGAAGATGGCACCAGATCTCATTACAGGTGGTTTTGAGCCACCATGTGGTTGCTAGGAATTGAATTCAGGATATTTGGAAGAGCAGTCATTGCTCTTAGCCGCTGAGCCATCTCTCCAGCTCCTAATTTTTATAATTCTCAATCAATCTTTATGTAGTCTCTTATTTTATTGTCTGATGAAGATGATGATGATGTAGAAAGGTCTCACTATGTAATCCAGCCTGGTCTGTAACTTGCAGCCATCCTCCTCCTCCCTCTGCCTCCTGAGTACTGAGATTACAGGCAGGAGTCACCACACCCAGCTGTACACATTCCTACTACTTTCTTAGATTAGATTTGTAGATAAGAAATGAATATTTTGTTGATCTTCTGGAGGAACTACCTAGAATTGAACACAACAGTTTAAATCCAACCAGCAGTCTGTAAGTATAATAATTTCTCTTTTTCAGTTCTGATTCTGAAATAATAGCTTATGCTTTGGACACACTCTATAATATAATATCTAATGATGAAGAGGAAGAAGTAGGTAAGTTTCCAGTTATTTTACTGTGCTTCTATGTATAAACTAGGTTATGCCAATTTTGCTTTAAAGTTGAGTTTATTATTTTATAAACATGTTCGCTATTCACAGGTGTTTTCTTTTTAAGTTACTCTTAATCAGTAAAGATCTACCCTCAGTCCCGAGTAGTGTCTAGGATGAAGCTCAGTGTGTGATCTGAGCCGTATGACAAGGTGGAGTAAGGTTTCTGTCCTGAAATCAGGGACTGTGCGGCCTGGGCTAAGCCAAGTTCAGTCTCCTTCCTGAGCTTCCAGAACATTAGGATTACAGGCTCTACCACTTCTCACCTACACCCTTCCTTCTTTTAAATGCTTATTCTTCAGATACTGTGACATTTCAAATAAAAAGTGTTTTAGTAGATTCTCTTTCACCTCACTCACCTCCCCCAGATCCTGTTCTCTTTCTTTTGTTGTTTGTTTTTTGGTTTGTTGTTGTTGTTGTTGTTGTTCTAGACGGGGTCTCGCTGTGTTGCTCTGGTTGTCCTAGAATTCACTGTATAGACCAGGCTGACCCCAAGATGCTCTTGCCTCTACTTTGTGAGTGCTGGTGTTACAGGCGTGGTGAGCACCACACTGCCGGTCCTTCTTACCTAAGCGTTTTTTCTTTGGGTTATAATTAAGTACTATTCTTATTAGCCTCGCAGAGTTCAATAATCTCTTTGATTGTTGGCTGATCTCTGTATGTGTTATTACCATTGTGCCTGTTAAGGGTTAGAAGCTAAGTTAGGGAATGTCTCTACTAATACTTAAATCGTTATTTTCCTGAGACTTTGTTAATTTATAAAGAGCAACAATTTATTAAATTTAGAAAGGTTTTTTAAAATTATTTTTTCTTTGTTACTTCATGAGAGGCTTGGTTGGATGTCTGTACCTTTGTTGTGTAAATAGTGAAAATTTCTTCAGTGAGTAACATTTCCTAGTGCTACTGAGAACATGCCACACAGCCAGTGTTGGTTACAATAAGACATTAGTGGGGTTTCCATTATTTTAGAGGAAAAAGCAGACATATTCATGTGTTTTACAATTCTAATTTATGCTGATATATAACAAAACAAAATTGTAAATAAATATTGGCCTTGCGCATATTTTGTTAACAGTTGACCAGAAAAGCATGTGCTTGTTAACCCACAGAGTACTGGTAGTGTGAGTGTTTGGAGTGATGTGTTGGGTGGTCATGGTCATGGTCCCATAGAATGAAGTACGCTTTTTTTACAATTTCATTTCTCTGTGGTATACCTTACTTAGAAGTTTATTAATTTCTAAAGGGCAAAAATATTTAGTAAACATAATTTATTTTCTGTAGAAAAAGAAATTGAACACATAGCCACTTAAACATATACACAAAAATATTTCTTGAAGAAAAGGTACTTGCTTCTTCTAGTGTTTATCAGATGAGAAAATTAAATGCAACATACCTTTTGTTGTTTGCAGCAAGGGTCTGTGTAGTTCTGGCTGTCCTGGAACTCACTTTGTAAACCAAGTTGACTCCAAATTCATAGATCTTCCTGCCTTTGCCTCTCACATGCTGGGATTAAAGGCATGCCAAACCATGCCCAGCCACTCAGCACACTTGTTAAAAAATGGCTTAAAACCCCTCCATTTCTTAGATATTCAGTATGGGAGGTGGTTTTTTCTTGTGTGTATTTAGGATTACTATGTTTTACTTACTTGCATTTTTTGAGACATTCTCACTGTTTTATTGAGGCATGAACTCAACGCATAGCTCAAGCTGGCCCTGCATACCTAGTCTTTGTATACCGGCTTCCTGGATGCTAGGATTTTAGGCAGGTGCCACAGTGCCTGCTTCTGTGCTATTTATTTTTAATTCATCATTCAAAAGTCTATGATAAAATAGGAAAACAACTTTGGATAAATGGTAGCAGTAATTTTTTTAGGGACTTTTTCTTCAGTTAAGTGAGTAAGTTTAAAAATTTTTAAACTAGATATTAAGAAGTGTGTTCTTGAGTTGTGTTCTCAGTGCCTTCTCTTTAATGCTTCACTGCAAGGTAACTCTGCAATGACCTACGAACTATTTAGAGCTCTTTATTTTGGGAATATTTTATAACCCGTTAGTGATAAATCTGTCTCATAGCCCTAAAAATATAGTATATTCCATGTGTCTTGGATGCTCCCCAGCTGTTTGCCTTAAATGATGGAATCTCATTTTCCAAGAACTACACTGCTTCCTTAATCTGCTCCTGTGTTTATACAGATAGATGTGAATAGCTTTCCTTGTCACCTGCTTCTTATTTATTTATTTTTATCTACCTTTTCAGATGATGTTGAAGGTAAAGGTTTGCATTTTCATATGCATGATGCTTTAGACTTAAGACCTGGTAATATAAAAGGACACTGTCAAATGCTGTTTCTTCTGGCTTCTAAAAACTCTGACATTGGTTTGCGTGTGTCAGATCTGTTATTAAACAGGAATATTTAATAATCTTCTGTCCATACCATGAAACAATTCTAGTATTTCTTTTAATAAAATCAAAAATTTCCCCCAGATCCATTTTATTTAAATTTGTTTTGTATACGCTTTCTGGAAAGCAAATTATTTATAAGCACTATTTGAATATGTATACACATAGATGCATATATATCTACTTAACTGAGTGAGCTGGAAAGCACTCAGTGCAGAGAACACATGTGTATTGATGTTGTCCCTTTAAAGTGCCAGTGCACAGCTGTGCTCCGGGTACTGACCTTCTACATCGGTTTCTAGAGTTCACTGATACTTACCCTCTGTGATCTGTTTGACTTCCAGTAACTTTTAACCATAATTTTTTTCTTTGTAATTAAAATAATTTTCTTATTTTGTTTAACTAATATTCCTAAATATTTTAGAATGAATGAAATATTATCTAAACTAGATTTAAAATAACAGTTACCAATACCTAACAGAAAACTAACATACTAAAATGCTATTTCTACTTTTTATGGCATTTAAGTCTGTTTCTTGAAATCAGAGAATCACGGAACACTGCCGTGACTCTTGTCTGACTGTTTCTTTGGAATGGTACAGATCAGGAGTTGTTGTTTCTACTGTTGTTTTCTCATATTTGTGTAGAGCTTTAAAGTGCACAGAGTCCTTTCATGTCAGTGTCTTACTTAAGCCTCATAGCAGCCTCAAGGTAGGTGTTGTTTCTCTTTCCTCAGATTAACCAAACCAAAGACTGGCCGTTGTCCTCATACACTATGACATGGCTGACAGACAGTGTCTTCTCTCTCACTGTTCTTTCTTGTTTTTAAATACTCCATGGATTTTTCAGTTGAATAAAGTGTGGCCAATTTTACATTCTAACTAGAACTTAGAACTGTGTAATTTACATAATTGGTTGATAGAAAATTCAGATAAGCATTTAAAAATAGGCATACCTGCTTAACTGTCAGGCCACATTTGTAAAAGATTACCTGATGTTCTAGCTTTGTTACTTAGGTCTACTTTAGTTAGAATATCTCATTTTCTTCTCTTTTTTCAGGGGACTGGAGTCGGGGGTTTTGGATTTTTGAGATAGGGTTTTGTAATGTGGTCCTTGCTGTCCTGGAACTCATTTTGTATGTCAGCCTGACTTAGAACTTGCAGTGATCCTCCTGTCTCTGTTTCTGAGTGCTGAAATTACAGGCATATGCCACCGTGCTCTACTTTAGATCACCTCCTTTTAAACGGCAGTTTTTCTCTCTAGAGTATAGATTGTGAACTTGGAATGGAGTTCCATTAAAAGGTCCCACAGTACTTTTCAAACAGTTTACACTTCTGGAAAACATACCCCTATAAATACATTTTAAGAACATATCTGTGTGTTTAGTTAAAAGCTAATTGCATAAATAGATCTGGAAAGTGGTAGGATATGTGGGGTATGTATATATACACACATATGGACTTAAGATCTAGTCTTTGACTTTACTCTTCTGTTTTAGGTTTATCTTTGCTTTAACAATAGATCACATTTTTCCCACTTACATTAATGGATCACCTATTTTTACAGGTTAGAGAAAGTGTTGCACATAGTATATAAACTAAGATTAGAGAGATAAAATCATCTGTGATATAAGTATGCCCGTGTGACAAGATGATTTGTCTCATGCTTTTGTCTGTATGTATAATAGATATAATTTTGTTTTGTCTTATTGAGACAAGGTCTTTTTCTACATAGCTCTGGCTTACCTGGAACTTACTGTGTAAACCAGGCTGGCTTTCAACTCACAGAGATCTGCCTGCCTCTGCCTCTCAGATTGCCAGGATTAAGTGTGTACCACCATGCCAAGCTAGATAAAATTTCTTATGGCTGTAGTTTTAATTTACAACTTTTAGACATGATTAACTTAATAGTTTTAACAATTTTATTTACCACTAAAAGCTTTGTGTACTATTGCTTAGCTAGTTTGAGGCATCCATTAAAGTTTGGAAGTGCTGAGGTCAGAGAGATGGGTCAGTGGTTAAAAACCCTGGCTGCTCTTCCACAGGGCCCTAGGCTCCTTTTCCCAGCACTCTCAGATGGTGGCTCCCGACCTTCTTTAACTCCTGTCCCAGAGGATCTTATACCCTCTTCTGGCCTCTGCAGGCACTGCATGCATTTGGTACTCAAGCATTCAAGCAGGGAAAACACCCATACATATAAAATAAAAATAAATAAATCTTGGACCTAGAAAGCTGATTCTGTGGTTAAGAGCACAGGCTGCTCTTCCAGAGGACGTCATTCAATTCCCAACAACCACATGGCAGCTCACAACTGCCTGTAATTCCAGTTCCAGGGAATCTGGTGTCCTCTCATTGACATACATGCAGGCAAAACATCAATGCACACAAAAATAAATAAAATATTTAAAATAAAATGTTTTAAAAAATAAATCCTGGATGTCCTGCCTTAGGGCTGTGATTTTTTTTTTTAAAGGTTGATGGTTGTCCTGGTTAGTTTTGTCAAGTTGATACAAACCTAGGCATATCTAGGAAGAATGAACTTAATTTAGAAAATGGCTGCATAAGGTTGGCCTGTAGGCAAGAACACAGGTGATTGATATGATTCTGGTAATTGTTGTGGGAGGGCCCAGCCATTGTGGTGGTGCCACTTCTGGGCAAGTGGTCCTGGAATATTTAAGAGTGTTTAAGGCAGTGGTAGTGCACTCCTTTGATCCTAGCACTCAGGCGGCAGAGGCAGGGGGATCTCTGAGTTCAAGGCCAGCCTGTTCCACTCTGAGGCCCCACAAAATTCCTACCAGGATTATAAGCGCTGAGAAGCTGTTCAACTCTTTTGTCAGGAACATGTGTCTCTAGGCTCTTGCTTTCAGCATATGCATGTTACAATGCCCCACTATTCTATATTTTGAAAAGCTCACAAGGCTCAAAGTATAGGTTAATTGTTTGTAATTACCTACATAGAAATGTTTCAGCATTTGATGAAGCAACTCACAGGCTGGAGAGATAGATGCTCAGGGGTTAAGAGCATTTGTTGCTTTTGTGGAGGACCCAGCCCTTATCGTGGTTCACAGTCATCCATTAAAATAGTTTTAAGCACCAAGCACGCACATGGTGCAGATGCAGGCAGAATGCTCATGCATGTAAGTTAAAAAGTAAATACATCTTTTTAAATTAGCAAAAAAAATATTTTATAGGATGAGTCCATGAAATCGGTACTTTTTCCCTTCTTTGACTAGTTTACTTAGTTAGTTAGTTAGTTAGTTAGTTAGTTAGTTAGTTAGTTAGTTTGTTCTTATTTATTTTATGTGTATTTATTTATTTAGTTTGTTTTTATTTATTTTATGAGTGTTTTGTCCGCATGCTTGTCTGTATACCACTTACATGCCTGGTGCCTATCAAGGCCAGAAGAGGGCATAGGATCTCCTAGAACTGGAGTTACAGGCAGTTATGAGCCAACATGTGAGTGCTGGGAATTGAGCCTGGGTCCTCTGGAAGAGCAGCCAGTGATGTTAACCACTGAACCATCTCTACAACCCCAGTATGCAACTTTAAGAGGGTATTCAGTTGCTTCTAGTTCAGGACTACTGGAATTGATTAGATCAATTTTTATCAACTTTTTTTTAATGATTTAGGCTTTTGTATATGTTAATTTTGTAGCTGTAACAACACCACAATCAAAAGCACTTAGGGCAGGAAAGGACTTATTTGGCTTTCCCTTCTGAGTCAGTTTATCACTGAAGGAAGTCGGGGTGGGAAGTTGAAGCAGAAACCAGGGATGAATCCTGCTTGCTGGCTCCTGCTCATTCTTAGCTTCTTAAATACAGCCTGGGACCACCTGCTCAGGGCACAGTGCCAGCCACAATGGACTGAGTTTCAGACCTAACCTGCTCTCTGTGACACCTTCCCTCAATCCTCCACTCCTGTCTTTCATCTTTCATGCCTTCAAATCCAGTACCATGGTGGGACTCTGAGACCTTGCTGCATTCTACTGTCAGCTTGAGATACAGGCTTGGACCACAGCTTCCCAGCACTGACCTAAGGAAAGACTTTCCTGTTGTCCCAGTGAAGCGGACTTCGCCTCAGTGAAGCTGATCTCTTATCAATCACAGCTGACCTTTCAGCCCCGGCAGACCAGCATCCCATTGCCTCAGTGAAGCACAGTGGTTCTGATCTCTTCTTAATCGTAGCTGATTCTTCAGCCCCAATGGATCAGTACACACAGATTCCTCTTTTGGGAAGAGATATGTTTACTATATCTGAATGAATATTTTGCCTGATGCTCGCAGGGGTGAGCAGAGGACTTTGGATCCCCTGGAACGTGGGATCTGAAGTTATGAATAGTCATAAGTCACCATGTGGGTGCTGGGAACCCAATCCAGGTCCTCTGCAGCAGCAACTGTGCTCTTAGCTGCTGAGCATCTCTTCCCCTATTGATTCTTAATCCAAAATGTCACAAACTGTTTTAAGAGTCTTTGAAACCACACAGGCCTCACTGTTTGCATTTCTTTCAACGTTCGTTTCTTTCAAGGCTCCCGCAAGAATGAACGCTTATTAAGAGTTGGATGATTTTTCCAACCTAAAGTTCCGAAGTATTCCACAATCCTCTAACAAAAACAGTCCAAGGCACAAAGCCTATGGCCGGCGTTATCACAGCATCCCACTCCTAGTACTTACTTTCTTTCTAGTTTTATTCTGTTGCTATGATACACTCAAGGCCATCATCCTGCCTCAGCCTCATAAGTGCTGGGATTATAGGCATGCACTACCACTTAGGTCCTTAAAATGTTAGTCATTTTAGAACTTAATATTGTAAAGAAATTCAGTGTTAAATTCTGCTTTTATTGCTAAATGCTGTTCTTGGTTCTATATGAAAACAATACTGGATGCTCTGAAGATGATTGGTTTAATTTTATAATTAAATTACACTAACAAATAAAAATCAGCAATGAATACTGTTTTGAGATTTATTGATTTAGAGATATAATTTATGTAAAATAAAATTTGCTTCTAGAAGTTGTATAGTCTTGAAAGTTTAGACAAAAGAATCGGTAGTGTTTGATGGGATGTGGCACTGTGGTTAAGTGCTTGCCACCATAAACAAAGTTCTGGTCCAAACCCCAGCACTGAAGGAAAAAAAAATGGTAGAACCATATTCAAGACAGAATATTTCTACCACCCTAAGCAATTCCCTTATCCTAATAAAAGTCTAACCTGGTGTCTTTGAGGAAACATGAAATCTAACTGGCCTTGAAAGTGAGTTCACAAGTAAAGTTTTCACTCATGACTGTATAACTAATACCAGCCATACTGTTGAATTGTTTATATTCCAGAAAAATGACCATTTTTGTTTAACTCTTCAGTGGAAGGATACTTTAACACAGCATCATGTTGAACTACTTTGTTCTTTGACTATTACAGAAGAAAATTCTACAAAACAGAGTGAGGATTTGGGAAGCCAGTTTACAGAAATTTTCATTAAGCAGCCAGAAAATGTCACTCTCCTGTTATCTTTGTTGGAGGTAAATAGGGAACATTGACCTGTCATGTTAATAAGCTGCTTTTGTTGGCTTTGTGGATGTTACTGAGGATGTAATATGTACATACTTTCAAAGGAGTAAAGTTTGTTGTATCATGTTTTTTGAATGCATGTGAGAGATCCTTGTGCATGCTATAGGAAATATGTAATTTACTAAAATAATATGCATCTTATTTCTAGTTTTACAAAGTATTTTATCATTAACATTTTAGTTGATTTAATCAATTAACACTAACTCTTACTGCTTTTTATTTCTTAAAATTCATTTGTAAAGTTTACTGAAATTCTGTTTTTTACTTGTAGCTTCTCATTGCATTATTAGTTGAAAATAATGTTTTTCTTGAAAATAGGGATTACAATTGTTAAACAGCTGGCATTCTTCCATTGCAGGAGTTTGATTTTCATGTCCGCTGGCCTGGCGTGAGACTCCTGACTTCTCTTTTAAAGCAACTAGGGCCCCCTGTGCAGCAGATTATCCTGGTCAGTCCCATGGGTAAGTGACTTGGCCTGTGTAATTTTGAGTAAGAAGATGAGGATCGTTTTCTAGAAGTGAGTGAAGTGATGCCTTAATAAATTGTGATCTAAATCACTGTTTGTGTTTTTAGTCTGCCTGTATGTTCCTCATGGCTGTTCCGTGTTCTAGGTGTTTCCAGACTTATGGACTTACTGGCAGATTCCAGAGAAATTATACGTAATGATGTAAGTTCATTTTGGTGCGGGAGCCCACATGATGCTTACTTTCTCTCTTTGTGAATGAAATCTTTTTAAGTTAAGAAAAGTTAGTTTGGGAAAGATGGGATGATGGTCAGTCATTTAGACCTTTTAAACTTGTATTGTTTTCTTATCTTCTGCCTAGCGAGTATTTAGAGTTAGACAAACCATTTGCTCTTCAAATTTACTACTTCCATATGTTTAAGCTTTCCTTTTGGTTTTTCGAGACAGAATTTCTCTGAAGTAGAAGCTGTGCTTTTTCCCATGAGATATTTATTGTCTCTTTCACCATGTGGCCACCTACGAACTCATAAGTACTTGCTGTGTAATACCGAAAAATAGGGCTGGAGAGATGGCTCAGCAGTCAGAATAGTGACTGCTCTTGCAGAGAACCTGAATTCAGTTCCCAGCACCCACATGTCAGCTCATAATTTGTCTGTGATTCCAGTTCCTAGGGGTCCTATGGCCTCCATAAGGCATGCAAGTAGTAAAAGGCAGGCAAAACACCTATATCCATAGACAGAAATGAGTAAGAAGCAGTAACATAAGGTTTTCTTAATGGTAAGTGACAAAAGGTATAAACTTATGCAGCTTAATAAGCTGGAAAAAGATAAAAGGGCAAAGACTTATTTAACTTAACCTTTCCTTTGTGTGCAGCTATACAGCTCTATTTGACATTCAGCAGCAAAGGGGTCTTATCCACATTGACTGTAGATTTTGAATTGTGTTAACAGTGTCATAAGTTACCATTATATACTGTGGAATATTCCTCTTTTCTTGGCCCAGATAGCTTTGTTGAGCTCTTATCAGTAAACACATCTTGAGTCCCCATGTGCGCATCTGGAGTCCCCATACACACACCTGGAGCCCCATCTCCTCCATGACGAATTATGGATTTCTCTGAGTGCCCATGGACATGCTTCTTGAAGCCCACACCATGGCTGTCCTTGTAAAATTGACAGTGCATTCCTGGATTACTGGCTCAATGGTGGCAGGACAGCCGTTCTCCCCACCCCAGGTCGGAAAGGAGGGCACAAAGGCTGTGGGAGGAAAAGCCGCGCCACAAGTACCTTCTGTAAACTTTGTGCAGGGCATACTATTCATGAGGCATGAATTTTCATTTCTTTTTCTGTTGATTTAAAATCAAACTGTGAGAATTAGCGACCAGGTATTTGCAAGAATTCCTGAATTCTGTAGAAGTTTTGTTAAAATGTGGTGATGATATTTGGTCATTTGTATTGTTATTTTAAGAAGAGTAAGTCTGAGAATGATCACTCTGTGCTTATGGAAACTACATGGTGATGGATAAGTATGCAGTCGTTGTGTTTTTGCCAGATATGGTAAAAAGAGACCTCTTAGATAGGAATGGTTACCAAGGCCCCATCCCTCTGTGATCTATGACCTTCAGAGAAGCAGATTGTTGAACTGTCTCTGCCCTCTACAGCTTTCTGCATATATAGAGAGTGAAGCAGTTGGACTTGTAAAATCCTGTTTATTATAGGATTCTGTGATTTTAAAGTAATTTTAGGTGCCCAGTAAGGTTCATGCTCAAGCAAACGCCACCTTTCTTTCCCATTAGGGTGTCTTACTGCTGCAGGCACTAACAAGGGGCAACGGAGCAATCCAGAAGATCGTTGCTTTTGAAAATGCTTTTGAGAGGCTACTGGACATTATTACAGAGGAAGGAAACAGTGACGGAGGTAAGAGGGAGAGGCTGTGAAGGCGGCTTGGTACTCACTCTTTTGGGGTGGTCACCATGGTTTCACAGCAGGACATATGCTTGATTACATGATTTCAGCCTTTCTGGGACACAGGCCTGGACAGTCAGTGAGACAGGAGCCCTCGGCAAGTTATTGCTTAGACAGAAGAAATGTAGCTCTGTGAACATCTAAGCTAGGTGGGGAAGAAAGACAAGAGTCTATCTGCGTTGTGAGTGCACTGTGTGCAAAACACAGAAGAGCACATTCACGTCTTCTGCAGTGTCAGAATTCCTTGAGGAACAGTCAACTCCCATGGCATCGTGGTTTCAGAAGCAGCAACTTGCAGATACTCCCACTTTGCCAACACGGATTCTTTATTGACATCTTAATAACTAAGAATATATCCCTCAGTAAGTATATCATTATATGTGTAGATATGGACTACATTGAGCTAAGGGGCTACAGCAGGGTTAAGAATCTTTAGAAGTCAGGGAAGCTGATAGAACATGGAGTCTGTATGAGTATGATAATGAACCAAACTGAGCTTCTCAAAAATACTGGAGAAGTTGCTGTAGTGACAATTCATTTGTATTTTAATAAATAAAGCTTGCCCAAAGATCAGAGAGTAAAACAGCCACACTGGTCAGCCTTACAGACCAGGCAGCAGTGGCACACACCTTTAATCCCATAGCCATGCTAGCTAGCTATAGAGGCCGGGCAGGGTGGTGCATGCCTTTAATCCCAATACTAGAGAAGAGTATAAAACAGGAAGAGTCAGGTCTCAGATCAGTCTCAGTCTGAGGATTTGTGGAGGCAGGATCGCCATTTCGGTCTGAGGTAGAGGTGAGAGCCAGTGGCTGGCTGCTTTGCTTTTCTGACCTTCAGGTTGGACCCGAGTATCTGTCTCTGGGTTCTTACTATTCATGCTACAGGTTGCAGCTGCTGGTGTTAATATTGGAGTGGAAATGCAGGGTCAGTTGAGCTGGAGGAGCAAGGTGAAGGGATGGCCCTAGAGCCCTAGAGGCACAAAAGGGCAAATGAATGGACAGTGGTTTCAGACAACACAACAAGCAAATGCTTGTTTGTCAGGTACATTAGTGGGAACCAAGTAGACTTGAAGCCCCTGGGATAGTTGGAAGTTCTCTGTCTGTTCATCTTTGAGGCACATACCGGATGGTCAGATGACAGATGAGTGCGATTATCCCTGTCCTAGTGCTGAGTGTCTGCTGCTTTATGGGGAATCATACGAGGGAGTTGGACTCTTCCCTTGGTTTGGTGTGTCTGATGAGTTCTTGGGTTCTTTCTTTAAAAATTTTTTGTATATGGGGCTGAAGAGATGGCTCAGGTTAAGAGCACTGGCTGCTTTTCCAAAGGTCTTGAGTCAATTCCCAGCAACTACATGGTAGCTCACAACCATCTGTAATGAGATCTGGTGTTTTCCTCTGGCCTGCAATGCAGGCATACGTGCAGGCAGAACAACATACATGATAAATAAATCTTAAATTTGTGTGTGGTACAGTAGGTAGTGGTGGAGGAGGGCTGCATCTGTGTGTGGAGGTTAGAGAACAACTTTATGGAGTAGTTTCTCTTCTTGCAGCTTTAGGTGGGATCAAGGGATAAATGCGGGCTCTAGGCTTGCACAGTACACACTGAGCCATCCAGCTCACTAGCGCCTAACAAGTTCTTGGACTTTGTTTTCCTAATACGATCTTAATATGCCCATGCGCCCCATACATCTCAATTCACCCCAGTAAATGTATGGGGACTCTTCCTGCTGTGCCTTATGGGTGGAGCTAGAAAGAGGGTATTGTTCACCTGTCCTCCTGTGTGCAGAGTGGCCTTCCAGCCTCAAAATTGAGTCAAAGGCTGCTTTAAAATGAAGTCTCTCTGGTCAAGGCACAGTACTGTTCTTTACAGTATGGGAACTTATGACAGGAGCAAGCTTGATCTCAAACATTTCTAATCAGTATCTTACTCATATCTTACCAACTCAAACTGCGCTTCAGTTATTGGTAATTTTGCCTTGGCCTCCAGGTGCTAAGGTTATAGCTGTGTGTCCTGAAGACAGGTTAGAAAATAAATCTCTAAAAAGGGAGAAAATTATTTGGTTGAAGACTTGAAGGTCTCAGGGGAACCATAAAATAGCAAAATTGAACATTCTGGAGCCAAATTTGCTTTCCTTTGAGTTTAAATATTTTAATTGAGCCAGGCATGGGTGATGCGTCAAATAATCATTGCAGATAGCATGGTAAAACAAAGCAGCATACCCTGATACAGTACCAAAAGCATGATCTCTAAGAGGAAAAAAAACTGATGAATGGGACTTTATTAAAACTGAAAAGGTGTGGGGCTGGAGAGATGGTTCAGAGATTATGAGCATTGACTGCTCTTCTAGAGGTCCTGAGTTCAGTTTCCAAAAACCACATGGTGGCTCACAATCAGCTACAATGAGATCTAGTGCTCTCTTCTGACATGCAGGTGTATATACAGGCAAAACACTATATACTTAATAAATAAATAAATCTTTTTTAAAAACCTGAAAAGGTGCAAGTCAGGCACAGTGCTGCATGTCTTTAATGTTAGCACTTGGGAGGCAGAGGCGGGCTCATCTCTGAGTTCAAACCCAGCCTCCTCTACAGAGTGAGTTCCAGGACAGCCAGGACTGCTGCTACACAGAGAAATCCTGTCTTGAAAAACCATAAAAACAAAACAAAATTGCAAAGTTGTGTTCTACAAAAGACTCTATTAAGCGAATTCAGTAGCGGCATGGGCAGGGATAAAGTATTACTAAAACTTGTATCTGAAAGAGGACTTAAAAACATAATGGTGAAAAGAAATGCGGATTTAAAACCAGTCAAAATATCTGAACAGATTCTTCATTAAAGAAGAGATTGCAATTTGCAGTTACATACAAATAAACACAATCATGTCATTAGGCGATTGCAATAGAATTGCAGTGATGAAAGTCCAAAATTCTAATTCTGCTAGATACTCTTGAGAAAACAGAAAGGCATTGCTGATAGAAATTCAGAGGGGTGCAACCAATGTGAAAGACAATAACAGTTTCTTACAAAGCTAAACACAATCTTGCCGTGTGATCTAATGGTAATGCTGCTTCATACTTATACATACTACATTAAAACTTAGAGTCACACAAAAACATACACTTGATGTTCATAGAAGGTTTTATTTCCATTTCTAAAACTTGGAAGTAATCAGGATGTCCTTGAGTGGGTGAATGGATAAATGCTAATGGGTTCAGAAAATTGAATCTTACTCAGCAATAAAAGTTGTCAAGCTACAGAAAGGTGTTGGGAACCTTAAGTGCACGCTATTGAGTGATTCCAATTTACAGCTTTTTGGGAAAGGCTGTAGAGGCAGTCATCTGGGATTTGGATGGGGGAAAGGGGATATGGGGCAGTTTTTGTGATGAGACTGTTGTGTTTGGTACTGCAGTGGTAACTTCTCAGATTCTACATTTGTCAAAACTCAGTTTTTTAGCGTGAAGAGTAAACTGTGATCTTCAGCACTTTGCCGGCATTTGAGCATCCTTTGTAACTGCTTCACACTAATGGATGGTGACAGTGAGAGAACTCGAGAGGAGAGCAGCTGGAGGTGCCGATTGTCCTGCTTCTCTGACTATAAGCCTGCTCTAAGAGGCAGTCGCTTAGATTGTTTTTCACATCTACTTATTTAGTGCGTTGTGTGCCACAGCACATGTGTGGGAATCAGGACAGCTTGCAGGAGTGCCTCTCCTACCACGTGGGTCCTGGGGGTTGAACTCAGGTCACCAGGCTTGTCAGCAAGTGCGTTTACTCCACTGCACATTTATCTAGCAGGACCAAAGGTGTGCGTGTACTAAGGCCTAGAACAGTGAGCACCTTGAACACTCTGTACTTCAAAGAGGAACCAGGAACTCGTGGTTGTTCTAACACTTGGTAGAGGTTAGTGGGAAGGTCTTCACTGAGATAATAACAGGGGCCATAGCGTGGGTGAAATTGCACACGAGAGTGATATTTGTAAGCAGAGAAGTAGGAAAAGGAGCTATGAGAAGTAGCCTGAGCAGCCAGATGAAGAAAACACCAGGGAGAGGCAGGGACACGTGTCACATGGGTCTCAGAGATCATATAAAGTGGGATGGAGTCAGTCAATAAATGGTTAATATTTAATACATATCTGAAGTCTTTTTCTTGTCTTTGCCAGGAATGCAAACTCCCATGTTCATGGATTATAATGTAGTGGAAAGAACAAGCTTCTAGAAGGTTGTGTGTGACGGTCTAACCTAGTTTGAGTCTTGCCCATCAGTACTGAGCACTTGGTATTTAAGCTTGTGTGTGAATATGGTAGATGGCTTCTGTAGTGGGTTGGACAGACAAGAAGTTGCTATGGGCTGAGAAAACACACAGACAGAGACAGGCAGAAGGCCGGGGTCAGAACAGGCTGCTGCTGTACCGTACTGACCATGGATGTGCACACTTTAGAACACTAGATTGAGTTCCTTCAGATGTCATTAGCCTTAATGCCGCCATTTTTCATTCTTCCCCAGGTATAGTAGTAGAAGATTGTTTGATTTTGCTTCAAAACTTGTTAAAAAACAACAATTCCAATCAAAACTTTTTTAAAGAAGGCTCATATATTCAACGTATGAAACCTTGGTTTGAAGTTGGAGATGAAAATTCTGGTTGGTCAGCACAGAAAGTGACCAATCTACATTTAATGCTGCAGGTATGTGGTCTTTAGACATTACTGTGATCAAAATTTGTCAGGAATCTTTTTCAGTAAAAAGAAAATCACTCCCATTTGCTAAATCCAGGATTTTTAGTTGGTTTTAGGGGACATGTAAAACCTTTTTTTTTTTTTAAGGATTTAAAAATAATCATGTACTCATTACATACAGTAATATGTTATACAAGAGCGTTTTCATTAACATATTAGTGTATCTGATTGAGCATGTTATTGCATCTTGTGTGTGGAGGTCAGGACAACTTGAGGGAGACAGTCTCTTCTACCATGTGAGTCCCACACAGGTTATCAGGAGCCTTTCCCCCATCAGCTAAAAGTGTATATTCTATGCTGACCACGCGCTTGTCCTGTGCTCTCCTTCTCTCTGCCTTATCCTCTCCCCTCTTGTTGTCTCCTCAGTCCCATAGATAGTGTTTATGAAAAAGTCTAAAAACCGCAGGTTGTGGTTGCTGAAGGAGGCAAAGGCAGGAGGATCACGAGTTCGAGGTCAGCCTGGGCTACACATTAAAAGTTTTTTTAAAAAGAAGTCTAAAAACCAGAAATGACAAAAATGTTTGACGTTTATATTTTCTATGACTGGCCTATTCATTTAGCATGGCTATCTCTAGTTGGATTAACTTTCCTACAAATAAATACCATTTTTTTAAGTTTATTTTTTTTTAAGGATTTATTTATTTATTATGTATACAACATTCCTTCCATGTATGCTTGCATGCCAGAGAGGGCGCCAGATCTCATTATAGATGGCTGTGAGCCACCATGTGGTTGCTGGGAATTGAACTCAGGACCTCTAGAAGAGCAGTCAGTGCTCTTAACCTCTGAGCCATCTCTCCAGCTCCCTTAAGTTTATTTTTTTTTTTATTTATATCTGTATGTGTGAGAGTATGTATGCCACTTGTATATGGGTGCCCATGAAGGCCAAAATAGAGTGTTGGAGACCCTGAAGCTGGAGTTAACAGGGAATTTTGAGTCACCACAGATTCAGGGGCTGATAATCAAACTTGTGTCCTCTGCAAGAGCAGTAAGTGCTCTTAACCACTGAACTATCTCTTGGTTACCATACCTTCACATTTTATGGTTGAGAGAAATCTGTTTTGTATATATTCCAAATTTGTAATCAATCATCTGCTGTTGGACACTCAAGTTAGTTCCCTAATTTAACTTGTGCATGGTGTTGGAGTGACCAATGATATGCAGATGTCTCTGTGTCCTTTGGACCTGGAGCGGTATAGCTGTGTTATGACATAGAGGACCATGTAAAGAATTTTTTGAGGGGCTAGAGAGATGGCTCAGTGGTTAAAAACATTTGCTGCTCTTCCAGAAGACCCAGACTTGGTTCCAGCATTTATATTAGGGAGCACACATTTGCTGATAACTCCAAGTTTCAGGAATCTGATGCCCTCTTCTGGCCTCTTCACACACCAACAAACACATGGCCTGTTCATTCATAGTTTTCCCCACACACACAATAAAAATTTTAAAATAGGGTTTGGGGATTTAGCTCCGAGGTAGAGTACTTGACTAGGAAGCACAAGGCTCTGGGTTGTGTCCTCAGCACCAATAAGAAAATTAAAAAACAAAAAACAAGAGTTAGCTTTCTCTTGAAGAACATTTTATCTTAACTCTCTATTTAATCTCTATTAAATCAGTCCTATTTCCAATTTACTTAACACCAAAAAAGAAAGAAAGAAAGAAAGAAAGAAAGAAAGAAAGAAAGAAAGAAAGAAGGAAAATTTTAGAATTATTTTAAAGAAAGATCAGTTTAAAAATTGTATTACTGGCTAGGCATAATGGCGCACACCTTTAATCGCTGTACTTGGGAGGCAGGCTCAAAGGGATCTCTGAGTTCAAGGCCAGCCTAGTCTACAGAGTTCCAAGACAAGTATATTACTGCCTAAAAAGTTGAAGTACATCATGTAAACAGAGAAATGCATTATAGTTCTATGTATCATGAACTACATATATATGTATATTTTATGCTGGGTATTATAAAGTACATCTATATGTAGGTTTGTTGTAGCGTTTTGCATTTTTTTAACTTTAAAAAAGTAGATCAACAGCTGGGTGGTGGCATACACCTTTAATCCTAGCACTTGGAAGGCAGAGGATCAGTTCAGGACAGCCACGGCTACACAGAGAAACCCTGTCTCGAAAAATAAAACAAGTGGATAAACCTGCCTTGCCTCCCTCACTGAAATGTCCCTTTCACAAGCTAAGTGAAGACCATGGACTCCAAGGCAAAGGACCTGAGATTCGTACATCATAATATTTTCTCCACCTCAGGGAAGGAGTAGTTGAGTTCATGACTTTGCAGCTGCAGTTTTTTTGTATGTATGTATGTATGTATGTATGTATGTATGTATGTATGTAT
>NC_022027.1:45193780-45196493 GCF_000317375.1 Microtus ochrogaster
TGAACTCAGGACCTTTGGAAGAGCAGGCAATGCTCTTAACCACTGAGCCATCTCTCCAGCCCCCTGCAGTTGGTCTTTTTAGAGCATCTGCAGTGTCTCTCTCCAGTTTTATTTAGGTTTGCTTATCTGAAAGTGCACCATTGTTTTCATTAGAATAGCTATGCCCCTGACGGAACTGTTTCATTATATTCATTGTTACAGTTATAATCCTAAGCCTTTGAAAACTGGAACTAATATACTTGGGGAGAGGAGGTTAGAGCTTTTCCTCTGAGGAGTTGACTGGCTCTCTCTTTCTCTCTCCTTCTTGCTTGCTCTCTCTGACTTTATTGATAGGTTCTCACTATGTGGCCCTGGCCTGACTATCTCCTGAGTGCTGAGATTTAAGATGTGCCACTACACCTAGCGAAACACCACTTTCAGATCTTCTTCTTTTTTTCATTAATTAACTCAATGCCTCTCTGCTCCTCTCCAGAAAGTCATCTTTATCAGAGAAACAGAATCTGTGATAGTCCTGTCTGTAGTGATGTTAGTGTTTTAGTTGAGTTCTTCGGCATATCTGCTATAAAGTCATGGATGACATTTGTCTGGCACTTTTGTTAAGTAAGTTTTCTCATATATATGTATTATATTAGGTATAAAAAGTTTCTTCATATAAATAATATGATTAGTTTGTAAAAATGTAAGCCATCGTTTAGTTATTTTGAAGATGTAATTGGGCCTAAATAATGGTTTGTTTCTGAAACTTATTGTTAAGATTCAGAGTAATCATGGAACTGTAGGGATTTAATAATGAAACCAGCCCCACCTAGTGTATGAGTTTCTGTCATGCCTCCAGCTGTTAGCTTTAGCCTCTTTATCTCCAGGGTTAGAGAAAGTCCTGGAACTCAGGCCGTCTGTTTCAGACCCACTCTGTCTTTAGATAGTCCCCACTTCCTCTGCTAGGAGCCTGCCATCTTGTACCTGAATTCAATTTTGTATTGAATATGTCTTATTTGTAAATACTGTGTTGTTTCAGTCCAGAAATGACTAAAGCAGATAGTGAGAGTTCAGATCACCTGAGAGGGACAGCATTAAGCACACAGCAAAGTACTAACACTGTTGCCATAGGAGAAAGGGGTCATGCTTAGCTATGGTGAGCATATTAGGGAATACCCCAACAGATGGTTCTGTCCGTGGGGGTCAGCTTTGTCTCATGCCTCTACAAATGATTTTGAGACAGGGTTTCCTCCTGCCTCCACCTCCCTGGTATGCAATACCATGCCCTGCTGCAAATATTTAAAAGACAATTTTTATCTTGTTCACAGCTTGTCCGAGTACTAGTGTCTCCTACCAACCCTCCCGGTGCGACCAGCAGCTGCCAGAAGGCCATGTTCCAGTGTGGGTTACTGCAGCAGCTTTGCACCATCCTGATGGCTACGGGAATTCCTGCTGATATCCTGACCGAGGTAAATGAGGGAAAGACAGAGGCCACTCTAGGAGTTGGGAATTAGACACTAATTTAAGGAAACTTATCCTTAGACCCAAATTTTGAAGTCAAGAGCCCTCTGAAACAGATATGTTGGTTTAGCCTAGCAGCCTGTACAATGAAATGTCTCTCTGTACTTAGCACAACAGTCAAAAAATTCAAAGAAAACACAGTAATATTCATAATCCAGACTCTCTGTGTATTTTCCATCTTTATGTGGCTTATTTTTCTTTATTTCTTTTAAACTGTGACTGTCTGTACT
This sequence comes from Microtus ochrogaster, assembly GCF_000317375.1. Lineage (NCBI taxonomy): Eukaryota > Metazoa > Chordata > Mammalia > Rodentia > Cricetidae > Microtus > Microtus ochrogaster. Next base: position 45,195,508 of record NC_022027.1, read on the forward strand.
CTGTCACTCTTTAAAAACTTTGCTTTATTTTTTAAAAAATACTATTTAACTTCTTTTTATAATTCCCTATACTCTTTTTCTTCTCTCTCCCAAGCCTATGTACATTTATCCAACACTGTGACCTATTTAGAGGTCTTTTTTTATCTGAATTTGTCTTTATTGTGTATCTGTAATTATTTTCTGACCAAAAGCACTCTTTTTTTTTTTTAAATGCTAAGCAGGCACAGCTAGGGCCAACACGGCCCTGCCTGCTTGCTCCACCCAGTACAGCATGGCAGAGGCATGTTCACTGCCTCTGAGAGTCATGTACATTGCCTCATTTTTAGGCACACAACAGGTCTGTGTTGCCATTAAGCATATTGTAGCACTCTGCTCACAGATCCCACTTAAATGCTCTGTAGCTGGACCTCCCAAAATAGAGTCATTCGTGCTGGCGAACCAGGAAGCCTTCTTAAGGAGCCGCACGGTTTTCACTGCCAATGCTGAGTCAGAAAGACTTCTCTCAAACTCGCTGCCATCAGAGTCCATCTGAAAAAAATAATTGCTGGCTACTAAGAAGCTGTGCTTAACTCTGTTCTTTTATGTCTAGAATTCTTTTTTAAGCTTTCTTAGGTTTTACATGGTTATAGTTGACTATGTTGGTGTGCCAATTTGTTGTAGGAGGCCACTCACTCATTCAGACCTGAAATAATCACTCAGTAACTGTATTAATTAAATCACTGCTTGGCCTATTACCTCTAGTTTCTTATTGGCTAGCTCTTACATTTAAAATTAATCCATTTCCATTATTTTATATTTTATAAGTTTCGTGGCCTACCGGCAAGGTTCCAACTAGCAGCTTCTGTCTTTCCCCTCTGGCAGCTACATGGTATCTCCCTGACTCCACCTTCTTTCTCCCAGCATTCAGTTTAGTTTTCCCTGCCTAGCTCTATTCTACCCTTTCTTTTTTTTCTGTTTTTTTTTTAAAATAATTTTCACTTTTATAT
>NC_022027.1:45196593-45198274 GCF_000317375.1 Microtus ochrogaster
CTTTCTCCCAGCATTCAGTTTAGTTTTCCCTGCCTAGCTCTATTCTACCCTTTCTTTTTTTTCTGTTTTTTTTTTAAAATAATTTATTATTAAATTTATTTTATGTGCATTGGTATGAAAGTGTCAGATCCCCTGGAACTGGAGTTGCAGACAGTTATGAGCCGCCATGGTTGCTGGGAATTGAACTCAGGACCTCTGGAAGAGCAGCCAGTGCTCTTAACCACTGAGCCATCTCACCAGTCCCTATTCTACCCTTTCTATAGGCCCAAAGCAGCTTCTTTATTAATCAGTGGTATTCACAGCATACAAAGGGGAACCCCACATCATTTCTCTCTGCTTTAAGTCAGTCTTGTCTCCAACCCCTACCCCAATCCCACAGCTCTCTTATTTTGCTTCTTTCTGTCATGCCAGGATTGTTTTTTGAAATGTATGTTAAAATTAGTAAGATTTATGTAAAGATATAACATTTGTGAGACAGGATATCACTCTTACCTAGGCCAGCCTTGAACTCCAGATAGTGCTCCAGCCTCATCTTCTTGAGTGCTGACATTACAGTCTGCTTTTTTTATTTTTGGCTCTTTTCTTTAATTCTAGTTTTCTGAAAACTACTGATGCTAACTGTGGGTTTCGTCCCCATCCCAGCAGTGATGACCGCTCTCTTCACCTAGGACAGTGGCTGCTCTTCCTTGATAACATCTTTTCTGTTCTCCTGGAACTTTGTTAACAAATTTGTAAATTTTTTAACCTACAGATATCTTTAAAAGGAATTTTTAGTTGATAATGATGACATGTGTTTATTATGTGCAACACTGCTCTGAAATATAGTTTTTCTTTTCATTATTGTTTCTTGGAGGTTGTTTTCGACTTAATCTTTAAATTGAACGTTCATTATGTTGTATTTTAAGTGTGTCCATTGATCTTATTTTAAAACGTTTCTCTGATTTGCTAGGACTGGGGATAAGTCTCACCTCTTACAGTACATTATTATTTTAGTTTCCATGAGGCTTCAAACTGCATGCAGTCAAATCTTCTGTTTGGTTTTAGTTATGATCTGGTCTCATGGAACCCACAGACATGCTGTGGAAATGAGGCTGGCCTTCAACTTGTATTCCTCCGTCCTCTCGCCCCCCAGTGCTGAGATTCCAGGCGTGTGTCTGTCCAGCCAGTGCTGGTTTTAATGAGGCCTGGCTGGGCATCCTGGGAGGATCTCCAGAGAACATTTCAGCATGATCATGTTCTAACTGATCTTTTCATGTCTGAATTTTGACACTTAAAAACAAAAGAGCAAGATGTAACGTTTTCTTAGAAAATAGATTTTTCCCTCTTAACTTACTTTCCATAGTGTTTTTTTGTTTTCATTCTTGATAGACCATAAATACTGTATCCGAAGTTATCCGAGGCTGCCAAGTCAACCAAGACTACTTTGCTTCTGTGAATGCACCTTCAAATCCCCCAAGGTAAGAATCAGGAAATGCCAGATCCCTATGAGGAAGTCAGACTTAGGTTTGGGTGCTAGTAGATCTCATGTGCCCATCTTACTCTTCTTAAATGTCAGTGTGTGTTGTGGAATGGCCCAATAATATAAAGATATTGGTCATTAAGACTATGCTTCTGTTTAAGGATATTGGTGATTAAGATTGTCTGCTTCTGTATAAGGATGTTGATGATTAAGACTGTATGC
>NC_022027.1:45198514-45204330 GCF_000317375.1 Microtus ochrogaster
TTAAGACTGTATGCTTCTGTATAAGGATGTTGGTGATTAAGACTGTATGCTATTGGTACCTAATACTTGGTTCAGCTGCCAACCTTTCGATTGACACGAATCACAGGACTTTCTTAGCCTCAGCTCCCTTCTTTCTGAAATGAAGATGGAAATATTTGTTGCTTGAGTCCTGGTTATGGTACTTCACGCAACAAAATGACTGGTAGTTGATGTATTTGGGTTGTAATGCTCTGTTTCATTCTTTTCTTTACACTCTTGTCAGACCAGCAATTGTTGTACTTCTCATGTCCATGGTGAATGAAAGGCAGCCGTTTGTGTTACGCTGTGCTGTTCTCTACTGTTTCCAGTGCTTTTTATATAAAAACCAGAAAGGACAAGGAGAAATCGTGGCAACACTTCTACCCTCCACTATTGATGGCAAGTAAAGTTTTTTTTCAAGCTTGTATTTGAATCTTTCCTTATGTTTTAGCCACAAGTACTTAATAACTCGGATGAAAGCCTTAGATTGGATTGGAGGAGAGCAAAGTCAGACTGCACCTGCATCTACGCTGCAGAATTTCTACTTCTCTCTCCTTCTTAAGATGTGAGAGGATGTGGTACTCATCCATACATGGGTATCATGCCTTTAGAAAGATTGTGAAGATTACACACACGCAGTTACACAGGTAGAGCCATGACCCCAAATCCTAGTGTGTAATAAACACCAGCAAATCAGTACTATGAAGATAAATCCTACCACTTAGTCACACTCAACATTTTGGTCTATTGTTCTACGATAGAGTATAGCTATTACTTATGGATTCTCCAGTATTCAGTTTACTTGAGATGTGATTAAATGGCTGTTTTCATATTAAGAGCAATTTGACACAAATAATTGGAAACTTTAGAGAGTTCATTTTAATTACATAAATATAGGAGGTAGACAAAAATTTAAGTCTATTTAATTGTATTTTACCAAAATTATTTTTGTAAAGGATATTATAGAGATGTTTTCTATAAATGAAAGTAAGATGCTAGAGGTAGCGAAATAATGTGCCGATTGTTTTAGAAATGATGTTTTCCATGAAGACAGTTTTCTGTCTTGTTACCATCAGACTGATGCCTATCATGTTCTGATATTTCTTTGTACAGCTACCCTTTTAGGAGACACCTTTTTGTCATCTGTCCCTTTTTGTGTTTGAAGTCTTAGATAGTACATAATAGTGTTTTTACTGCTCCGGTGTAGGAAACAGTTCTTCTGACCCTTGTGAGTGTGGGGTTACTCCACAGGGCCTAACGTTCCTGTCTGTTTGCAGCAACAGGTAACTCGGTCTCAGCTGGTCAGCTGCTCTGCGGAGGTCTGTTTTCTACAGATTCTCTTTCAAACTGGTGCGCTGCTGTGGCCCTCGCCCATGCACTGCAGGGGAACGCCACCCAGAAGGAGCAGCTGCTCAGGGTCCAGCTGGCCACAAGCATTGGCAACCCTCCGGTGTCCCTGCTGCAGCAGTGTACCAACATCCTTTCCCAGGTAAAGGCCACGGGCTCCTGAGATGTGCCAAAGGGTTGTCATGTCCGTGACCCAGGGTGGACAAGGAGAGAAAGCACTCGCTGAAACCAGGCAGTTTTGTGGAGAGGAAGCCAAACTGTTTCTACAGGAGTAGTTCTACCAAGTGGATATATGGGCTTCAGCATGACAAAACACAAGTTCTTGGCACAGGGCTGTTTTGAGTTTTACTTTTCTTCTTAAATTATCTAGGATTCATCCTTGTCTTTTTTTCTCTTCTCAGTGAGTCAGATAGTTAAGGAGAGAAAATAAAATAACTGCAAATCATAGTTATATGCCTCCATCTTTCCTCCTGAAGCAGTTGATCCCCCCCCCCAAATAAAACAACCCAGTAGCAGTCCATTCCATCTGCAGTATGTGCAGTGTGTATTTCCAGGGTCTGAGTTCTCACATGCCTAGCAAGATACAGATGAACACAGCTAAGGCTGTGTGTGTTCCTTGAGCTGGTTATGGAGGACAAGTGAAAGGTGCTTGCCAAGGCGCCTGGGCGTGTCTCTTACTCCATGGTTTGCCCACATGCACTTAGCCTTGCTTCTGAACAGTTAAAGACATACTTCAGCATACTTTAAAGCCAGAGTCCTGAAGGACTTAAATTATGGACGAACCCTTGTTCTTTCTACTTGGTCTAGCCGTGGAGGGTCCCTTCCGTGCTCCCACAGCACTACAGTGGCCTGCACTGTGGAATTTCATCACGCATTGCAGTTTCTTTGTTTTGAACTTTTTGTTGTCGCTGTTGCTTGGCAGTAGACTCTTTTCTTCATGCTTACTAAACACCCCCCTACCATTGAGCTATATCCCCCAGTTCACAGGCCTTTTTTGAGCATTTTTACTAAAGAAATAATACCATTATTCATAGAAGTTAGGGGTAAAGCTAACTAATGGGAAGAGAGTTGGATGCTGTTTGAATTGGTTTACTTCAGTGGCCAATTCATCACTTATCTCTTCATGATTTAAAAAAGAAACTAAAATTTTCAAATCTTTACTTACTTAATGCTGGATGCTCACCATCACTGTTGAAAACAACTGTTGTCAAGTTGTAAAAGCTCTGTCATGGGGCACAGGCGCACCTTACCTTTGTAACTGTAATGTCTGTGTAATGCGAAGACCTACAGTGTTGATGGCTAACCCCCTGTAAGTAATCATAAGGCTGTGAAATTAACCTTCTGTGCCAGGTTTATCAAAGATTAGAAAACTTTGTTGCCACTAAGTATCTGTCAGCTTAGATTGCAGAGACCAAGAGCATAGTTGAGGGATTTTTCTGGACTTAGGTAATTTAAAGCAATGTTTATGAATAATGTTTGATGTATAATTTGCAGGGTGATAAGATCGACAGACGGGTATGTATTCTTGATAAGTTGAGGCCTTTTCTTCTGACGGGCTTCTTGTCTTGGGTTTTGCAGTTGGTTTTTAACAGCTTGTTTGAAGTTCTGTTCTACTCACCTTACGTGTGTTGGCAAGTTTGTCTTTCACAGTGGCTCTCTAGTTTCCTCCATTCCCTCTTGGACTGGTTACTAAGACAATGGGGATTACTAAATCTATGGCCTGGGCTTCTTCCAGGGTTGCTTGCACTGCCCTCCGATTCCTCAATTTTGGTTCCCCCAAGCTTGTTTCTTTATTTCCCTTAAAAATAATTTAAAGAAAGTCAAGTTTAGGGATAAAAGTATGCCTTTTAATCAGTAGGTGAAGGAGGAATGTGTGACTTTATACTACTTACATTATTTAAAATGTACAATAGTAAAATTTTTGTAATTATAATTTTAAATGTAGTATTACTGATTATTCTGCGTATAATCTATAGGCTACAGGTACCGTATTGGTTTTACTATGCTGGGGGAGAGTGTTATTTATGTTCAGTTTGGTTTAGTTTTTATATCTTAACATCCTTGTCTAGTCATGTATTTTAGCCATACAATGCGACCAGCAGTAAATGAGGTCCAGCTAGTTACCCTTTCAAGTGTGAGTATGGTGTAGCATGGAGCTACAACTCATACACGCATACTTGACAACTTCTGCCAGCAGTTACTGTTTCTTTGTTTTCCTATGTGGTTCTGGGGATCAAAATCAGGGCTTTCTATGTGCTAGGCAAGTGCTCTACCAGTGAGCCACACCTCCAGCCCCAGGATTTTTGATTTAGGATGTGTCTTGTAAGTATAAATGTCAATCATTTAAAAGACAGACATTATGTTTTCAATTGATTGGCTTGGTTTTTTTTAACCATTCACCACAAATTGTAGAGTTATTTGTGTAATTTTATCAATGCTCTTATTCTTTGTTCTTAGAAGCTACCACTAAAAATTATTCTGATCACAAGACACTAGAACTACTTGTTTTGATTGGTTTTGAGACAAGGTCTCATTTAACCCAACTACCCTTGAACTTACTATGTGGCTGAGGTTGACCTTGAGCACCTAACCTGCCTCTGCCTCCCCAGTGCTAGGGTTATAGGTAGACCTCCTATGTCCAACTTCTAGAACCTTATTTTCATGAGAAAAAAAAAAGTTAAAAATTTTAAGTGCCAGCTTTTTGTTTATATAAACAATATAAAAATGTTCAACTTGAATGAACATAGTAGGCATAAGGAGGGCTTTTATTTAGAAAACGTAGTTATAAAAGCATAATAGCTGATATTAAAGATTATTTGAGTTAACTTCAAATTTTATTTGTGCCTGAGCGTGGTAGTACACACCTTAAACCTCAGCACTGTGGAGGCAGACTCAGGAGGATCAGTGTATATATGAGGCCAACCTGGTATTAGCGGGTTCAGAGCAGCCAGAGATACATATGCAGACCTTGTCTCTAACAGAAACAAGGGCTGGTGAGACAGCTCGGCTAGTAAAGTGCTTACCTCACAAACATGAGGGCCTACATTTTGATCCCCAGCACTGACATGAAAACTAGGTGTGGTGGTATGCACCTGTAACCCCAGCACTCAGGGTCGAAGGCAGGTGGATCCCAGGGACTCCCTAGCCAGCCAGGGTATGTAACACGAGGGGCCGGCTTGTTGGGGTTTCTGCCCTGCCCAGTTCCCTAGCCATTTAGTCCCAGAGAAAATCACACAGAGGACTCTATAAGATTATAAGCTGATTGGCCCATTAGCTCAAGCTGCATATTAGCTCTTGTAGTTTGTATTAACCCATATTCTTATCTATGTTAGCCACATGGCTCGGTACCTTTCTCAGTGGGACAGGTCACATCTTGCTTCTTTGGTGCTCTGGGCTAGACTGGTGAGGAATGGGTTTCCTCCTTCCTAGAATTCTCCTGTTCTCATCACCCCGCCTCTACTTCCTGTCTGGTTCACCCACCTATATTTCCTGCCTGGCCAATCAGAGGTGAGCTGCAGGTCCAGTGAGAGGCTCACTTGACTCAAAAGAGAATTTGGAGAGTCATGGAAGAGTCTTAGTATCTTCTATACACCCGTGTACCACATTGGTACATGTGTGTTCACACACACACACACACACACACACACACACACACGTCTTTGCCTCCTCTTCTCCTTCCCCTTTTCCACCCTCTCTCTTTCTCATAAGAAAAAAAAAACTTGTGCGTGTGTGTTTATGGCTTTTCTTTCATTCTTTCAAATCTATGGTTTTTAATGACTGAGTCCTCAGAATGCCCAGAATAATATCTTCAGTCTCCTTTCGTTTTCACATCTCCATGGCTCACATTCTGTAGACTCCTGCCTAGTTAAGGAGCTTAACTGTTGTCTTTTGATATAGTTTATGCACACACACAAACACATCATTTTTCTTTTGACAAGTGCTTTTAACCACTGAGCCAGCTCTCTAGCCTTGGTACAGAGGTCAGAGGACAACTGTTAGGTTTTGTTTGTTTTTTCTTACTCGTACTCTTTACTCTTTGGGGCCTGCCACCCAGCTCCCAGATAAATCACACAGAGGCTTATTCTTAGTTATAGATGCCCAGTGTTAGTTTGGCTTGTGTCTAGCCAGCTTTTAACTTGAATTATCCCAGCTACCTTTGCCTCCGGACTTTATCTTTCTCTATTCTATTATACCTTTCTTTACTTTTGACTCTGGACTTTCTCTTTCTCTATTCTATTATACCTTTCTTTACTTTTGACTCTGGACTTTATCTTTCTCTATTCTATTATACCTTTCTTTTCTTTTAAGTTTTTTTTTAGTATTTATTTATTTATTATATATACAATGTTCTGTCTGTGTGTATACCTGCAGGCCAGAAGAGGGCACCAGACCCCATTACAGATGGTTGTGAGCCACCATGTGGTTGCTGGGAATTGAACTCAGGACCTTTG
>NC_022027.1:45204430-45208657 GCF_000317375.1 Microtus ochrogaster
TTATCTTTCTCTATTCTATTATACCTTTCTTTACTTTTGACTCTGGACTTTATCTTTCTCTATTCTATTATACCTTTCTTTACTTTTGACTCTGGCTGGCTGTGTAGCTGGATGGATGGTCCCTGCTGTCATCCTCCTCCTTTTCTGGCTCCTTGATCTTTCCTCCCAGATTTCTCCTCTTGTTTGTTCTCTCTGCCTGCCAACCTAGCCTATCCCTCTCCTGCCTAGCTATTTGCAGTTCGGCTCTTTTTTAGACAGGCAAAGTAACACAGCTTCACAGAATTAAACAAATCCAACACAAAAGAATACATACAACACATGGGCTGGAGAGATGGCTTAGGGGTTAAGAACACTAACTGCTCTTTCAGAGGACCTGGGTTCAATTCCCAACCCCTACATGGTGGTTCACAACTGTCTGTAACTTCGGTTTCAGGGGACACATGGCAAAATACCAATGCACATAAAATTAAATTTTTTTTAAAAAAAGAATACAACACATCTTTGCATCATAATTAAATGTTTCACAAGAACAAATGCCACACATCTTCAATTAATATTCCACAACAGACAACTTTCGGGAATAGATTCTTTTTACCATGTAGTCTGGGGGTTAAACTTAAGTTGTCAGGCTTGGCAGTATGCACTACTACCTGCTGAACCATCTTGCTAGCCCTCACTGGGGTTTTCCTAGGCAGCTATCTAGCTGATCCAGTGTATTAGTCTATCTAGGACACACTGATGGCTGTATGGCACTTTTTCCACACACAAATTCTCGTTTGTTCAAGTCCATTTCTGGACTTTGGTTCTGTTCATTTTTCTCCGTGACCTAGTATCATCTCATACTACCTTTCATAGTATCCTTAATTATTTCCACTAGTTTATTTTTCCATATGATGTTAAAAATCAAATTATTTAGTTCTACGAAAGTAAAGTTCTTCAGGGACCTAAGGTATAGATCAGTATTAGAGCCCATCCTTTGCATGGATAAGGCCCTGAGATCACTCTCCAGCACTAAAAGGAGGAAAAAAAGGAAGAAATCTGACTTTAGATATTTTTGTGTGAGTTATTCTTCTCTATATGCAGTGTAGATGAATCTGTTTGTCAACACAATAACTACTATAAGGAATTATAATCAAGGAGCTAGGCAAAACAGCGATGTGCTCAATTGAGAAAGATGCTTTAAGCTGGCCAATTTCTGTGAATAACAGGAAGCTACAGCGTGAACATAAGGAAAAATAGCACATCATGTAAAAACTAAATTTTTTTAAATATTTATTTATTATGTATACAGTATTCTGTCTACTTGTATGCCTTCAGGCCAGAAGGGGGCACCAGACCTCATTACAGATGGTTGTGAGCTGGGAATTGAACTCAGGACCTTTGGAAGAACAGGCAATGCTCTTAACCACTGAGCCATCTCTCCAGCCCTAAAAACTAAATTTATGCTTGCCAATGTGGTGCACACATTTAATCCCAGTGTTCAGGAGGCAGAGACAGGCATAGCTCTGTGAGTTTGAGGCCAGCTGGTTTACAGAGCGAGTTCCAGGGCAGGTTCCAAAGATACAGAGAAACCCTGTCTCAAAACAACAATAACAACAACAACAACAAAAACTAAATCCATTTTGATACCTCCTTGGAAGATCATTTAAAGTAGTTTGAAATTAATCAATATTTAAAAACACCTGAAAATAGATTATAAATAAACCAAGACCTCAAGGATTATGAAATTAGAATAATCTGGGTGGATTTGAAGAGAGGCTAGAGAGATAGCTCAGAGGATGTAAGCCCTTGCTGCAAAGCCTGAAGATCTGAGTTCAGTCGCTGGGACCCACATGATGGAAGAGAAGCAAGCTGTCCTCTGACCTACACACACACACTGACATGTGTCCCACATACATATAAATAAGTTATGTGGTTTGGTTTGGTTTGGTTTGGTTTTGGCTTTTTCAAAACAGGGTTTCTCTATGTAGCTTTGGAGCCTGTCCTGGAACTAGCTCTATAGACCAGGCTGGCCTCAAACTCACAGAGATCCACCTTCCAAGTGCTGGGATTAAAGGCGTGTGCCACCACAGCCCAACGTAAATCTGGTTTAAAAAAAAATTTTTTTTGGAAAGCATAGTGATAGTTAATTTATGTTTATTTCTTGCCTCATTTCTTTGAATAATTTGTATATTTCTGAAAATTCTCCCAAATGAATCATTATTCTGACTTTGATTATTTTATTTCAGATTTTGTTCTTTAAAAAGAAAAATAATGCTATAAATAACATTGTATGTGGAGATTTATGTATGTTGTATTAAAATTTCAAAAACCATGTTCTTGTTGGACACCTGATCTTGGCAGCAGTGCAGTCAGTATGTTCAAGACATTCTTGGTGCTAGTGAGCGCACCCCCTTAGTTCTGTCTGAGATGTCTCTTCTGGCCTGCTGTCACTAGGCTTGCAGTGTGGGCTTTCATTTTTTTTATTGAGAGTAATACGCTCTTTTGGAATTTGACTAAATGGCTTTTTTTGTGCCTTTTTATCTTTTTTTTTTTTCAAGAAGGAAGAATTTATTTTTCTTTAATCAAAATTTGCTTTTAAAATTCTGGCTGAGGTTCTCTTGCAGTAGATCTGCCTACCTTGCACTTATACTTCTCAATAAAATCTCTTCTATTTTGCTAATTTAAAAAAGATTAAAATATTAATTTGGAGCATTTATTTTTTGTTTCATTTTGCAATAAAAAATTTTTCATCCAGTATGTTTTGATCATGTTTTCCTTCCCCTGGCTTCCCCCAGATCCTTTCCACCTCTTTGCCCACTCAGCTGTATGTGAAACATTTAGTTTTGATCGTTTATCTTGGGATTGGTGTTTTAAAGTTCCCACATTATAATTTTGTTCGTAGTATAACATCTTTTGCTACTACGATTTATTTATTTATACAGATCCTCAGTTAACTCAGGCTGTCCTTGAACTCACTGTGTAGTTCTGGGTGACTTTGAGCTTGTGATTCTCCTGTCTTTGTCTCCCAAGTGCTAAGATTACAGGCATGCACCACCATACCTGGGTTTGCTCAATGCTGAGGATGGAACCAGGGCTTTGTACATTTAGACAAGCACAGTACCAACTGAACAATATTCCCAGCCCAGCCACCACTGCTATTTTAAATAATCACTTGTATTGGTGCATATAAATTAATTCTAATGTCTGCACTGTGTTTATTTGGGGAAGTGCTGCTTGTGGTAGACACAAAAATGTATTCTTTCGTTCAGTTTTTAAGTCTGACTCCCTTACACATCTCACAATGCTTCAGTTCTTTTTTCACGAAAAGGAAGGGATCTTAAGCCGACTGTGAGTTTGATAAAATAATAAATACAAAGTGGTTTCTGCCAATTTATTTTGCAGGGAAGTAAAATACAGACAAGAGTTGGGTTATTAATGTTGCTTTGTACCTGGCTGAGCAACTGTCCCATTGCAGTAACACACTTTCTTCACAATTCAGCCAATGTTCCATTCGTATCCTTTATGTTTTGGTGTCGTACATGTAAGTAACTTACATCTTCAACTTCTGTTGAAACTTGAAAATGTTATGGATATATAATGATGCATGCTTAAGTTCTTGCTCTCTGTTGCTCTCTTTCTTCTGTCTCTCTCTCTGTATGTATGTGTAGTTTTCTATAGTATGCTAGACTGGAGATATATATAATATATAATTTCTTGTAGAGAATCTTAAGATCATGTATTAAATTCAGATTACTATAAATCATTAACTCCTTAACAAAGATGTCAGCTTACAGGACAAATTGCAGAAAATCTCGGAGAGGAAGAACAGTTGGTCCAAGGCTTATGTGCCCTTCTTTTGGGCATTTCTATTTATTTCAATGATAATTCACTAGAAAACTACATGAAGTAAGTAAGAGCATAATGGCCCTCTAATCATCCAGAGATAATGATACTTTTTTTCTGCTAAAGTGTAAATAAACCAAGCTTATGACTTTGCAGTTTTTTAGACATCTCATATATTTATTTATGTAGAGAGAAACTAAAGCAACTAATAGAGAAGAGGATTGGCAAAGAGAATTTCATAGAGAAACTAGGATTTATTAGCAAACACGAGTTATACTCCAGAGCATCCCAGAAACCCCAGCCAAACTTCCCGAGTCCAGAATACATGATATTTGATCATGAGTTTACAAAGCTGGTGAAAGAACTTGAAGGTAAGCTGTGAGGGTTACACTGACCCGAAGC
>NC_022027.1:45208773-45225430 GCF_000317375.1 Microtus ochrogaster
ACGAGTGATGAGCTGGACATCCGTGTGTGTGAGTGTGTGTGTGTGTTTCTTTCTGGATGTGGACGAGTGATGAGCTGGGCATCCGTGTGTGAGTGAGTGAGTGAGTGAGTGAGTGAGTGAGTGAGTGAGTGAGTGAGTGAGTGAGTGAGTGAGTGAGTGAGTGAGTGTTTCTTTCTGGATGTGGACGAGTGATGAGTGATGAGCCGGGAAGTTCATCTGCAGCATATGGAAAGACTGGATGGATTCTGTAAGATTAGACAGTATTGCGTGACCGTCATGAGTTGGACTAGTTTTACTCATTAGATCCTTAAAATTAAGTTGTGTTTACAATGCTTAAAATTTAGCTAGAAAAAGTGTACCTAACTCCTTGGGGCCCTGAATCCAGTCTGCAGAACCACAGAAAGCATTCAGTACAGAGTTTAAATATGTTTTCTTTTACAGGTGTTATTACTAAGGCTATTTATAAGTCCAGTGAAGAAGATAAGAAAGAGGAGGAGGTAAAGAAAACATTAGAACAGCATGACAGCATTGTGACTCACTATAAGAATATGATTCGTGAGCAAGTAAGTACCAGTATTTCAAGTGGGGGAGGGATGCAGAAAGTAAACATTATTTCTGAAAGCACCTGTTCATTAAATTGATCACTTACTACGTGCTAGGCACTGTGCAGGATGTTATGGATCCAAATGTGGATCAAATGGATTCTCTTGTCATTTCCAGGTGAAAAACAGACCTGTATTATTGTGGCATATATGCTACAGCAGATTAAACCTAGTGCTGAAGTTAAAGGGTCAGGATGAGCAGAACCTGGGTGTAGATAGTTCTCTAGAAGAGAGGCAGGAGATGGCATACAGCTCAGTAAGTCTGCTGTGGCTCCTGGCTGTGTGAAGGAGAAGTTTGAGGGTAAAAGCTAGAGGGAGGGAGTTCAGGAAGGAGATTATTGTGGTGGCTAGCTAGGGAAGGAGGTTAGGACACTGGTGGTAGCAGTGATGTTGATGTTTGCTGCGTTCTATGAACTTGGCATCTATTTTTAAATACTGTTTCATTTCGTCTTCACAACATCCCTGTAAGTAGTGACTAACTATATTCGCTTTAGGATAAATGGGGAATCTGTGACTTAGTGAATTCTCCCAGCAATTCTCAGTAATTGTAGAACAGAATGTAAGTGCATCTGCCTTAGTGACAGTGGAAAGCTCATACTCTCTCAAGTGACAGACTTGAGAAGTGTGGAAACTGAAGTTAAAACCTAGCAGGACTTGGTCATGTTTCTCTGCAGGTGTTAAATTGCAGAAATGGTAAAGTGTAATCCCCAGGTTTCTGTGGTGGGCAGCTGAGTGTGGTCCTGTTAAACAGGCAGCTCCATAGAGTAGGTGATGATCAGAAATGCTATTTTCAGCCATTCAGAATGCTAGTTGGTGTCCTTTACTCACGTTCTATTGCTCACTTTAAGCCTCTGTTATGTCCTTTAAAATGTTGTTTCATTTCTTACCATGATATGTAGTAAATGATTATAGTATTATCTGGAAAATTAGATTATGATGTCGTTACAATTCCAATGACATTAAAAGATGCGTGGTAGCACATGTGGGGTAGGTTTATCTTCTTACCTCTATGTTGTTGTTTTTTGTTCCTCACAATATATATTGAGATTGAAAATATATATTGAGAGTGATAACAGAGTTGTATGCTTAGTGTTTGCTCTCAGCCTTTCAGTGTTCAACCAAATCAATAAACTAGAATCAATCTTTGCTTGAAATTTGAGTCATCAAACTATTCCAGTTACATACAGATTTTTAATCTATGTCTTAGTTCAAATATAGTCATTTTTAGTTTATGAATATAATATTTTTAGAAGATAAATATTTGGAATGTGGTACATAGCTTACATTTGGAACTGATACAATTGATTTAGAAAGAGAAGAGTCTTTTGACATAATTACTGACTTATTTATAAAATTAACATTTTATACATTCTCACCACTTAAATACTGCTAGGCTTAATAAACATCTAGAACTATAAAAATATTTATATTCTTTGAATGACATTTAAAAATTCATCCTAAGGAAATTCTCAAAAAAACTGTCAAATGAGCAAATATACTTACATAATAAAATTTATCATTTTGAAAAGTGGAAATTAACTTCAGTGTTAAAAACATTTGATATGATAATCTACACAGGAAGTAGAAAGTATAAAAAGACAAGATCTCTTGAGTAAATTGGGAGCATGGAGACCTTGAGGGAGGGTTGAAGGGAGGAGGGGAGAGGCAGGGAGGGGAGCAGAGAAAAATGTAGAACTCAATAAATATCATGGACTAAATAAATAAATAAATATTTTATATGATTTATATAACATCTGCTTGAATAAGTGACCATTAAGATTGTAACTGTACAGCTGGAAAGATGAGTCAAGAAGACCAGGGCTGGGATGTCAGCACCCACATAACAGACAAGGTGCCTAGTGCTCCTGTAACCCAGCTTTGAGCAGAACAAAGAAGGATTACTGGGACTTGCTGGCTTTCAGCCTAGTCAAGAAAACATGAGCTCTAAGTTCAGGAAGAGACTGTGTTACTGGAATAAGTGTAATATGATAGAGGGCAATGCCCAGCCCCTCTTGTGGCCTACACGTGTGCACATGCACGCACACACAGGCATGCACACACAGGCACATAGATGCACACACAAATTGTTTTTTAAATTATGATTGTGAAAATTGTATAGTAGTAAGAAATTAGTAACAAGTATAAGTATAGAAAATTAGTTATCTAAGTGTTCTACAAATATATGTGAACTGACTATGGCAAGTTTAGAAAACATGAGCTCAAACCTGCTTGTGCCCCATTTCTTTTCTTTTTTATTATTTTAAATTATGAGTGTGTTTGTGGTGGGGTGGTGGTTATGTGCACATGAGTACAGATGTCCAAAGAGACCAGAAGTGTGGGATCCTTCTCCTCTGACTTCCACACATGTGCCCATGTACATACTCACACATACATTATCAAGTAAATAACATAGATGTGTATGTATATCTTCATTTGCTAAGTTTCTTAAGTAGTTTGGTATACATTTCTTACCTAGTTCATGACCTCAAAATGAGTTTTTGTTTTTGGGTTTTTTTTTTTATTAAAAAAGGACTAAACTTTATTGACAAACTGCTACAGACATTTTGACATAAGTTTAAGCTACTATTTAGGCAGACTTAACACATGTGGCGTTTAATCTTCTGAGAACAAAATGGGAGGATGGTACAAATCCATTAGGACTTTAACTTATGTACAAAGTGGATTTCGAATCCATTTTCATTCAGCTGCAGTGTGCCTTTTTATATCATGCTAGTGCTGAGACATACTTGACTTCCTTAAGAACAGCTCAGAATTGACAATGGTCAGTTTAATGCACACCATCAGCTTTTGGCCCCAGTGTCCAAGTGAGTTTTTCATGAAGTGCAGAATCTCAGATGGACAAAATCCTCTTGACATTTTAAATACTGAAAATTTGATTATCAGTGCTACTGATAATCTGAAAAGATTGAGGCTAAAAAGTACTCCATCAAATTTCATTTAGGTGGCTAACTCCTCTCCCCCATCATTCTTAGTCAAACTCCACCTCTCCCCTCACCCCCACTAAGTATCTCTAAACCCTGTATGTCTGGGGCTAGGTTTCAAAACCCACATAATGAAAAGATCAGTTGTTGTTTTAAGTCAGTTAATGTTAAAAATTGCATCAACTATTTATTTCATGAGGATCTTTTTTGGTTTTTCGAGACAGGGTTTCTCTGTGGCTTTGGAGCCTGTCCTGGAACTAGCTCTGTAGACCAGGCTGGTTTCGAACTCACAGAGATCCGCCTGCCTCTGCCTCCCTAGTGCTGGGATTAAAGGCGTGCGCCACCATCGCCCGGCTCATGAGGATCTTTCATATTAAAATTTAACCTTAAGATTCAAGCACCATGTGCTCTTAAAGGAAACACTTTTAGAGCCGTCTGAGCTCACTTTTACATGGTGGTGCCTACTGCCGTCAACACTGTGATTTTACATCGTAAGCAGCCCTGAATTTTGAAATATAGCCTAGTTTGGGATTCTGCAAATATGGCTTTATGGGGTGCCTCAAATCAAAACTAAGAAAAAGTTAACAAGCCTTTGCTTCAGAACCTTTAAGCGAGCAATGCCACTTCTGAAACTAACATGTTTGTGTGTGTGTGTTT
This sequence comes from Microtus ochrogaster, assembly GCF_000317375.1. Taxonomy (NCBI): domain Eukaryota; kingdom Metazoa; phylum Chordata; class Mammalia; order Rodentia; family Cricetidae; genus Microtus; species Microtus ochrogaster. The sequence continues at coordinate 45,212,975 of NC_022027.1, forward strand.
TTACTCAACTTCTTTTTTTATTCTAAAAGGTACACTGTTTAAACAGCAAAGAAAAAAGCATCTACACACTTAAAAATTTTGATATCCTAAATCTATTTTAACTCATTTTAAAATACTACATACAGAAGCCAGAACGCAGAGTTAAGAATGGGACCACAAAGAAAAACACTTAGACAGTTACTTGTCTGTAGTGGGTAAAGCAACAGGAATCCTGGGATACAAGAAATCACTAACAACTTTGCTCATAACTGATATTTTCCCCTCCTGTTTGTGTTCTCTGTATGATCCCTTCACTGGCCTACCTGGGGGGTCCTGCAGTGATGGCCTGGTCCCATTCCAATCATCATGTCCATAAGCTTCATAAGAATCTTGAAGCTCCCATGCCCATAGTCATACTATTCTGACTCCCTGGCTTTGGCTGTAATAGCCTTCATATCCTCATCACTCTGTTCTGTATATGTAGCATCATCTCCACAGTCTTCGTAGGTTTCTGCTGCAGGTGCTGAAGGTAAAGGTATTCTCTGGGTGCCTGCTGTCTGAGCTCATGGTGTTGGGCACCTCTCACTAGGGTCCCATGAACCAAAGCCCCTTGAGGTGGTTCAACACCACGACCTCTGGGAACAGATGGAGGAGGCGGGGCAGCTCCTTGTTCTCTCACTGGTACCCCACGACCACAAGAGGGTTCAGGAACTCCATTCAAGTAGGACAATTCTAGAAACTGCTCCTGGCAGATATCATCATTATATCTGGTACTAGAAATTACTTGACTTCCTCCATGGCATGGGCCATAAGAGCAATAAGCCTCACAGAGGGGCCCAGAGACTTCAGCGAAGACATGCAGATCCATATTTAAATGGGCATATTTGGGGTCTCTGGCCTTGTGAAGCTCTTCTTCCTTGACTTTGTCTCTCACTTTGAACAGAGATCTTTGCACCAATCTCTTTCCGGAGTCTTTTGATTGTATTTCCTTGTGGTCCAAGAATGTTCCCCACAAAATTGAACTTTGGATCCTGCTTGATAGGTATCATCGGTACCCGTTCTTTCAGTTTCATGCTCTTATGAGAAAACAAATCCAAATAATTCTCCTCGTCGTCTCTTTTTGACTCTCCCTTCTGAATCTTCTCAATTTCTATGGACAAGAGCTGCATAGTGTGAGTGAAAGACAGTTTGTGGGAGCCCTTCTCAGGCATGAGTTCGGGCAGGTACTTACTCTCCAACCCCATCTTGGGACCCCATCTTGGCCATGGCTGTGGCTGATAGGTGCGGAACCCACGGGACAGTCGCTTCGGGACCCGTGGCTGAGGGAGGCAGCAGCAGCGTGGCAGGCAAGGCCCGTACGCCCCCTCTAGGTCCACCTCTGCCTCTCCGGTACTGGTGACCGGTGTGGCAGTGGCGACAGCCAAGTTGAGGTCTGATGCACCGAGGGGTGGACGCCTGAAGGGTCCATGGAGCCGTTGCGGCCCGAGGACCGAGTCAGGCGTGCGCAGCTGGGTCGTTCCTGCGCTGCGTGGGGAGAATGTGTGGCGCAAGGGAGGAAGCGATGCAGTGCTGAAGCGGTTGGCTGGGATGGAAAAGCTGGAGCGACAGCGACTGAAGGTGACCCAGCGAAAGAGAGCTTTGGTTTTATTCTTTGTTTTTTCCATTTGGTTTTCTTAGATAGTAGCGGTGAAATTGCAGGCTGTGCCATGGTCTCCCCAGTGGAGCTTTGCTTGAAACCTCTGGATGATGTTTGGCTTTGCACTTATATTCAAGTCCTAATGCTTAATTATTTTTTTTAAATTATGCCACCAAATAGCTAAGTCCCTGTGGCAGTTTTTTTTTTAATATTTATTTATTGTGCATACAGTGTTCAGCTTCCTTGTATGCCTACAGGCCAGAAGAGGGCACCAGACCCCATTACAGATGGCTGTGAGCCACCATGTGGTTGCTGGGAATTGAAGTCAGGATCTTTGGAAGAGCAGGCAATGCTCTTAACCTCTGAGCCATCTCTCCAGCCCCCGCTAATGCTTAATTATTGGTTGATTTTGGAAACATTAGGTGTTTTAACATACTGGTCTTTTTTAAATTTTATTTTATTTGTGTACATAGTGTTAATTAGTATGAAATGAGAATGTCTGACTCTATTTTGTTTCACAGGACCTACAGCTAGAAGAATTGAAGCAGCAAGTTTCTACATTGAAATGTCAAAACGAACAGCTTCAGACTGCAGTCACACAGCAGGCGTCTCAGATTCAGCAGCACAAGGATCAGTATAATCTCCTTAAAGTCCAGCTCGGTGAGTGAAGGTGTCCAGGTCACTCTGTCCTCAGCTGGACAGATAGAGTCTCTGTGGACCTGTTGTTCCTGAACTGTAGCCACGGTGACGAACTCTCAAGTTAGAACTTAATGCAGAGCCCCAGTTGCCTAATGGATAAGGCATTGGCATCCTAAAAAAAAAAAAAAAAAAAAACTTAATGCAGAAAGACCCTTAAAGACAGAGAGACCCTGTCTCGAAAAAACAAAATGACTAAGACCAGATCTTTCCGGTTTGAAGTCCAGTCTTTAGCTCCCTGCTTGATTGTCTGACCCAGTGACTGTTGACCCTGGTGACACAGTTTTGACTCATGATTACAAGCTCCCCAGGTGAGCCTAAGCCATAGGCTGTTTGAGATTGGTTGATAGAGTATTTCAGTTGCTTCTATTCCAAAGTTGAAATAATGGCATTCATATCATCTGAAAATTAAATGAAATATCCTCTCTCTATAAAGTTCTAATTCAGTACCAGGCAGATAGGCAAGAAGTCACATCTCTCAGTTTCAAAGGGTGGTTTTCGTATAAGATGCTATTGTCTGTGGGTGTACATGGGCATTTGGGTGCTGCTAGGGTCTGGACCTGACCTGTAAACTCACTTTTACTTGGCAAGAGGGAAGCACTCCTGTGATCACCCTGCCGGTTTCCTGGGTTAAAAAGACATCCACTGGAGTCTTGAGTGATCTTATTTACAGTCTTCTAGTCCCAGTGACAGAAAGCCTGTTTGATAGCAGCTTTCCCAATGTTGTGCCTGTTTAACAGGAAAAGACAATCACCATCAAGGTTCCCACGGTGATGGGGCTCAGGTGAATGGCATACAGCCTGAAGAAATCAGTCGGCTGAGGGAAGAGGTGGAAGAGCTAAAAAGTCAGCAGGGGCTCTTACAAAGCCAGCTAGCCGAAAAGGACTCTTTGATAGAAAATTTGGTGAGTAGATGTTGAAAAAGAGGTGTAAATAAGATCAAGATCTCATCGTCTTGTTTGCTTTTGAGTTTATGTGTTTGTTTTGTTTTGAGACAGAGCTCACTGTGGAGCTCTGACTGGTCTGGAACTCATTATATAGGCCAGGCCGGCCTCGAACTCACAGATACCCTAAGAGCTAGATTGAAAATTACATACCACCATTCCGAGCCCTGTTCTTATTTTCACAGTCTCAGCCATCCCAGGTGATCCTGAATTCCTGTTCCTCCTGCCTTCACCTTCCAAGGGCTGGAATCACAGATGTGTGTCTCCAAGCCTGGCTTGATGCTTCTAAACTCACTGTGTAGGCCATGTTAGCCTTGAATTCACAGAGGTCTTCCTGCCTCTCCCTCCTGGGTGCTGAGATTAAAATGAGGGCCACTGCACAAGCTCATTTACTTTGGAGACAGGGTCTCTGTAGCCCTGCCTTTCCTGGAACCCGCTTCTGCTAGGATTAAAGGCTTGCTTTTTTTTCTTTCTTAAGTGATGGGGATTATTTCTTTAAAAATGATGGTGTGGTTTAGAGACTCTCTCTGTGTGTGTGTGTGTGTGTTCAGGCAAGGGCACTTTAGCCTCGGGGTGGAGGTCAAAGGACAGTTTTCAGGCTTTGATTCTCTCCTTTGACTGTGTAGGTCTCTGGAGTCAAAGTCTTATTGTCAGGCTCGATGACAATACCTCTGCATGCTGAGCCATCTCATGGACTTCTCACACTTAAAACGAGATAGCTTTTTCTAATGAGGAAGTAGTTCAGGAAATATCTGTTTTTATGCTTTTACCCCTTACTACTTCGGGTACTTGTTTAGATGTAATGACTCACTTGGTGTAAGTCTAACTTCTGAAGCTGAGGGAAGCTATAGACAGACAGTCAGCAAGCGCTGTGCTGAAATAGAATCTTACATAAAAGAATTAAAATCTTCATGTGAAATCTTTTGGTGAGCTTCTGTAAGACTTGGCTGTGTGTTTGTCTGCTTTGGCTTTCCTTTCTCTTCAGATCTAACTTATTTCACAGTTTGTTCCTCTGCTAATTGTAGAAATCTTCACAAGTGTCTGCTGGGAACGAACAGGCGTCAGCAGCAGCTTCACCCAGAGATTCCGAGCAAGTCGTAGAATTAAAACAGGTAATTTTCTAGCTTGAGCCCTGTTCTGTTCTGTTTTGTTTCAGTTCCAGTAGAGTAAAACCCTGCAGTTGTATTGTTCTAGAACTCCATTGCCAGGAGTAATAAAATTTGGTAATTAAGACAGCTTTGAAAATCCAGAAGGTGTGTTTACCTTGACAGTAATGTTGTTTCATCTTTTATTGGTTGGTTTTAAATTTCTTACATTTATTTATTTTGTGCTATAAATGTGTGCACATGCACATCTGGAAGTCAGGACAGCTTGAAGGAGTTGATTCTCTCCCTCTACCACGAGGATCCTAGGCTTGGTTTCAGGAAGTCAGCTACTGAGTCATCTGGCTAACCCAGCTTCTCGTCTGAGTTTCCTTCTTTGCTCCCTCTTTTCTTTCTTTCTTCCTTCCTTCCTTCCTTCCTTCCTTCCTTCCTTTCTTTCTTTCTTTCTTTCTTTCTTTCTTTCTTTCTTTCTTTCTTTCTCTCTGTGTTATAAAGGAATGCATGCTTATTTGGAAAGAGAAATGACCAGAACTCAGGCTGTGCTGCCATGCTGCCTACTGTCTCTTCCACTGGTCAGCTGGCCTCACTCGCAGATAGAGCTGCCTGAGAGGGGTGACCTGAGGTGGTGCCTTATGTCACCAGCATCTCACACTTCTCAGTGCTTACATTATGTGTGCCAATGTTTTGCCTGCATAAATGCATGAGCGTGAACGTATGTGCGCCACATACATGCAGTGTTCACAGAGGCCCAAAGAGGGCATCCAATCCCCTGGAACTGGAGCTGGGAGCCAATCTCAGATGCTCTGCAAGAACAGCAAGTGCGCTCAGCTACTGAGCCACCTCTCCAATTACTCAGACCTTCTCCAAATCAGTTGTCATTTATAGTCTTTAGGTCTCCAGCAGTTGTTCACAATATTGCTTGTGTGGGCAAGGTAAATATACTATTTTGGTTTTACTGAGTTTGCCAATACTAAAATATTAAATTAGAACAAATTAAGTTATTACTATGTCACTTTACTTTGGAAATTCCAAATAAAAAGTTTAGTTATGCTTCCCAGTGAAACTTTGATAGAATATTTTTTTAAAAAATTGCCTTTTAGTTTTTTTACTTTCCCCAGTTTTCTTTTGTAAGTGTATGTGTGCCTGCATGCATAAGTATGTGTGTGCAGTGGCTTTTGGGTTTAGTTGTTTTAAGGCAGGGTCTCTCTATGTAGCCATGATTGTCCTATAGCTCACTATTTAGACCAGGCTGGCCTCAAGCTCACAGAGATCCTCCTGCCCTTTCCTCCCAAGTGCTGGAATTAAAGGTGTGTACCATCATGCCCAGCAAATATACAACTTTTTAAATGATAGCTGTATAGGGTTTTATAGCAACAGAGGGATTTTTTGTTTTGTTTTTTGTTTGTTTGTTTTGTTTTTTGGGGGGTTCGAGACAGGGTTTTGATGTAGCCCTTGAGCCTGTTCTGGAACGAGCTCTTGTGGACCAGATTGGCCTCGAGCGCAGAGATCCACCTACCTCTGCCTCCCAAGTGCTGGGATTAAAGGCGTGCGCCACCACTGCCTGGCTTAGCAACATAGGGTTTTAATTATTATATTTTACAAATGCTGCATAGGAACAGGGGAGATGAGTCAGTAGGTGAAATGTTTGCTACAAAAGCATGAGCACTTGAGTTTGAGTCCCCAGCACCCACTTCAGAGAAAAGTAGGCATGGTGTCCCGTGCCTGTAGAACGGGAATCCTAGCTAGGGGGATGGCCAGTCTAGCCAAAACACAAAACAGCATGACAGCATGCTCCAGGTTCAGTGAGAGACTGTCAGAAAATAAAGTGGAGAGCAAGTACAGAAGAGGTGTGTATGTGCATGATAGGCATAGGAGGCAGAACAGATGATCACTAGTCACGTGCTGTAGCTCAGCAGCAGACACATCTCCAGACTCTGCCCACTGTATGGGAGCTACCATTTTAATTGCTTCTCTAGCATTGTACTTGGGTGGAGGAGGGCAATAAACATTAGAAAGTTAAACAACATAAACTCTAATTTCTTGCCTCATTTTCATGGTAGCACTGCTGCTGTCATGTTTGGTGGCCCCCACCCTAGAGCTGTCCAGCTCTGCAGTTGCGAATGCTAAGTCTGTAGGCTTCTGCCAGGAGTAGTGGGACCCATGAGCACTGGCAGAGATCTGATGGCTCTCTCACGAATAGACTGTGAACCAGCCCTCAGTGTTTAAGTCCCACTTTCACTGTTCTTAGGACATCTAAGGGCACCAGGAGACGACAGATTCCTTGTAAATCAGGGGCCAACTTTGCTTTCTCTGTGGTCAGCCTAGCTTTCTAGTTTCCCAGTGTATTTCCTTCTGAAATTCTCCAGGCTCATTTTCTGTCCTTATGCCTACCTGTCTGTCTGATTTCCTTTTTTCCCTTGTTCCTCCCTTTATGATTTTCTTTGAGGGGGTGTCATGGGGAGAACATACAGGGTCTCAAAAGGCAACAGAGACAAACAAATGTGTTTTATTTTCCATCTTTAACCTAACATAAAACTTGGACGTCATCATTTTTTGAGGAGAGGGTCAAGGAAGGATTTTCCCTGTAAATGGGTGTTTTCTGTTTTGTCACAACTCTGCTCTTCTTATTCTCAGGAACTGACAGCTCTGAAGTCCCAGTTAAACTCACAGTCTCTGGAGATGACCAGACTCCAGGCAGAAAATCGTGAGCTGCTACAGAGAGCAGAAGCCTTGGTGAGTCATCTTTGTCTCTCTTCGGAAGGCAAGAAGATAAAGGCATCTGCTCTCTCTGCCACAGCCTTTATGACCCAGTAGCCAGAGTTCCCGTGACAGAGACTTCAGGGTAGCCTCTTTCTTTCTTTCTTTTTTTCTTTCTTTCTTTCTTTTTTTTTTATTATTTTTTTTTTTTTTTAAGATTTATTTATTGTGTATACAGTGTTCTGTCTGTCTCCTTGCTAGCCATATGAGGACACCAGTCTTATTACAGATGGTTGTGAGCCACCATGTGGTCTCTGGGAATTGAACTCAGGACCTCTGGAAGAGCAGTCAGTGCTCTTAACCTCTGAGCCATCTCTCCAGCCCTCTTTCTCTCTCTCTCTCTCTCTCTCTCTCTCTCTCTCTCTCTCTCTCTCTCCCCCTCCCTCCCTCCCTCCCTCCCTCCCTTTCTCTCTCCCTCTCTTCCTCTTTTTGTTTTCTTTTTATTGCTGTACGGATTCATTAAGTTACTTAATGGTTTATTTTACTGGTGTAGCAACCATTTCCATCACTTTTCATCCAAGCTGACAGCTTCCTTATTGCTATAAAATTATCAGAATCCCATGCACTTTACCAGAGTCATACCACCATCCAACAAAGCCCCCACAAGTGCCTCATGTCTGTGGGGTACCCCCACAAGTATCTCCAGTGTCTGCCGAGTGGGTTGATTGCACCCACGTGTATAATCACTATTTAAAGAACCCAACCCCCCCCTCCATCTTTTCTCCAGAACTTTCTCAATCTGGGTAGTCTGAAAATTCCAAGTCTTCATTTTTACATGATCATTTGTAATTTCTCTCTTCTCTTACATTCCATTCTTCTGTAAGCTGCAGAGAGACTGGACTGCACTGTGGTCCTTTGTTTAGGATGTCAGCTATGTAAGGTTTCAGTTACTCACGTGTGCCCGGCATAATGATGGCTGAGCTAGATCCCAGCTGGGTCAGTGTTCAAGACACATTCCAACACAGGTGTGTGGACCAACAGACTGAACGGTCAGTTGATCTCCATTCTCCCAGAATACTAGGTCACAATCCTGCCAAGTTCTTTGCTGCTCATAACAGGGATTATTTTTATCTTTCCTCTAATTCTCAATAACTTACTTTCCATTTCTCTCTGTGACGTCACCAGAAGCACATTTAGCTTTTATACTTCTACCAACAATCTCTAATGTATGTGCACAAAGCTAAAAATAATAAATCCTTTTCGGAATTGCGTTTACTGTTCATATTTCTATCAACAGTTCTTCGAAATGGCTTAGGCTTTGTCTGATGTGCATCCAAAACCCCATTCGTTACCCTGTCCCAAAGCTACTTTCCCATTCTAGGCATGTGTTTAATCAACACCCACTCTCTGGCATTTACTGAGAAAAGGTGGGCACTAAAGTGTCTTGGTTCATATAACATTTAAAATGCTTGTATCTCACCAGCTAATGGCATTTGGGTGGGTTTAACACCTGGGGCGACAGTTGTGGACTTAGCCAGGGATGTTACGAGGTAAAGATTCAGGGCTGAGCCCTGATGCTAGTGCTTTGCTGGGCTAACCTTGACACTTGCCTTCCTTGTTCTCTGATGCGGTTTAATGCCGTCCACGGTGGGACAGCTTGTCTGTCACAGACCACTTCATTGCTTTCGTATAAAAACACAAGGAGTTTTGTTTTCTGTCATTTGAAATAAAACTTTAAAACAGCAAGAAGATATACACACAGAATTTGTATCTTTTGTAGTTTAAAGAGACTTTTTTTTTCAAACTTGTGTTTTCAGGCAAAGTCAGCCCCTGTTGAGGGAGAGAGTGAGAATGTGGCCACTGCTAAAACTACTGATGTAGAAGGAAGGCTGTCTGCCTTGCTGCAGGAGACAAAAGAATTAAAGGTTGGTTTTGGTAAACCTGCTACTTATCATACATAATATGAAATAAATTCTGGAAAACCTGGCTATTTCATTTCATGTCTGAGCCTCTTAGCCTTAGAAAGAAAACTGGAAACTAGGGTTTTATCTTGTTTTACAAGCTATGGTTTGTCTGTGTAGCCCTGACTGTCCTGCAACTCTCTCAGTGACAAGACTGCCCTTGAATGCAGAGATTCACCTGCCTCTGCCTCCCAAGTGCTGGGGTTAAAAGGTGTGTGCTGCCACCACGCAGCAGCTTTTCTTACCAACATCAGTGTTTAGTCACACCAAAATGAAGGCAGCAAATTTGGGTAATACTAATACCGCAACATATAGCCAGACATGTTGGCGCACAGCCTTAATCCTACTTAGTACTGAGGCAGAGGACTGTGAGTTCCGGGCCAACCAGGCATGCACGATGAGACTGTCTCAGAAAACAGAATGACATACAGACTTCCCTAGGACTGAGAAATGCTGGCAGACATGTCAGAATAGGTAACATGAAGAAAAGAATCAGGACATTCATAAATCTTGAAAGAGAAAGATGAAATAGACTCTTTGGATTATGTTTAAGTTATTTATGTTGTGGTTTTATTTGAAACTATTCTTTCCATTTAATTCTCAGAATGAAATGGGACTTTTCTTTCCTTTGAGTTTTGAGTTCTAATTGTGGTGCCAGCCAGCTTCTATACAATGTTATCTCAGGGTTTGGGCAAGGATGGCTAAGGTTTGGACATTCTACTTTGTTCATTGTGGCTTTCTTTGCTAAGTAGGCTGGCAGATTCCCTGGATGTATGTTTTAAGACTTATGTACCTTCAGTTCCCACACCAAGCTTCAGGTTGACCAGTTGTCACATGCTAGTTACCCTCACCTTCCTGTGAGCAAACATCCTGAGAGAACTCTGAGGGGCTGAGGTTCATCTTGGGTCGTGGTTCACATATTGCAGTCCATAACAGCTGGGAGTGCAGAGGCTCCTCACAGCGTGGTGACCAGAACGTGAGGTCGCCAAACATTAGCAGATCAGAGAATGACAGCTCCAGGCAGACCAGAAACAGATAGTCACCTTCAAGACCCACCACTAGTGACCTGTATCTGCCACCTTAACCATCACCCACAATGATTTGTCATTGACAGAAACTATCGTGAGCTTTGGAAATGTGTAGATCACTACCTGTCACTTTTCTTCTAGAATGAAATTAAAGCTCTGTCTGAGGAGAAAACTGCCATTAAAATGCAGCTGGATTCATCTAACAGCACCATCGCCATCCTACAAATGGAGAAAGACAAGTTAGACATAGAAGTGACTGATTCTAAGAAAGAACAAGATGATCTCTTGGTACTGTTGGCTGATCAGGATCAGAAAATTCTGTCACTGAAGAGTAAACTCAAGATCCTCGGCCATCCAGTAAGCCTGAAATATTTCCACAAGGGTTCTGTGATTTGTAAAGTGTGTTTCTAAGTTTAATGCTTCATGGGAAAGTTGTGTCCTATGTTAGCCTTAGAAATGTGGGGTTGAGAACACTGTATTACCTGTTTTTCTCACTGTTCAGTGAGTTGGTCTGAGAAAAAATCAAAATTCTCTTTGCAGTATTTGAAGACCTTGAGCCTAGAAAATAGTTGATTTCATTGCTTCTCGGTGATAAGGCCACCATCAGGGGTGGGTTCTGTGATCATTATTTCACCACAGTGGGTTCAGACTCATAGATGGGAAAGTGTGGCCATTTATTGTTAAAGTTAACTGACCAGCATTACCCATTCATGTTAAAAATGACAGGGAGCCTGAGCATTATGAAGTCAAGGAAATCTGATCTACTATGACAGACTAGTAATATTAGTAATTAATATGTGTTAAACAGGCACATACTTATTTGTATGTATTATGTGTGTATATGAACAAATCTGTATTTTCCCCTTAGGTTGAAGAAGAAGATGAATCTGGAGACCAAGATGATGATGACGATGAAACTGATGATGGTGACAAGGACCAAGACATCTAGCTTAAACCCTAGGAGTTATAAAGATTATGTCATTACTTTGAACAAGTCTTAAGACAGTGCTTTGGTTTGCCGCCTCCACAAAAAAAAAAAAAAAAAGATTTAGAACCAGGCAGAAAGAATTCACTAATAAAATTATTGTTTATGTTTTTTAATATTGCTTCCCATGTGGGAAACTTTAAAACTCTAACCTCATGTGGAAGTTTTATTTATGTTCATCTGAACTCTCCCAAAATATAATTTGCAGAGAGCACCAGGCTCCAAAAATAGACCACTTGAAGGTGTGTGGTTTGGTTCATTAGGCGTGGTGGCGATACAGTTGGCCTTATTGGTTCTCTGGTTGCTTTTCAGAACCTGTGACTTCAGTCCTGACACATTTGATTTAATGTGTGCTGAATGGGAACCAGTTATTTCTAAAACAGCATTTGAGTTCTCACCTTACTATTCCTTGTAAAGAAAGGACTCTACTTAAAGACAGTATAGCCTGGGCTCAGGGGTCGTGTGTGCTGTCACCCACCCACCCCTAGTGTGCCTTTCAGAAGAGCAGGATGGGGCAGTTTAGAGGGAGTGTTTGCCATCAAACAGGGCCACATTCTGCCTTCGGAAGAAAGGAAAGACTGCCCGAGCGTGGAGAGCTGTTCTGAGAAACTGCAACAATGGATTAAAGTGGCTGCTTTTCTTTCTGTCTAAGCTCAAGATGGAAAACAGATTATAGTCAACAGTTCATACAGCTGGGATTTAGCATTGTTTGATTATCATAAAACATGTTCTTAGTTTTAAAAATACCCAAACTATGATTTCTATAATTTATTGGCATTTTTGCTGAATAGGTGTAAGTCAGATAATAGATTTTTAAAAAGCAATGAAGCAATGTGTCAAAGTCTAATGTTTTCATAATAAAAATAGATATTATGTTCACTTAATCCCTGTCATGGTTCCCTTTGTTTCGGTTTAAATGAAGTATTTAGTTCCTCATAAGAAGTAAATGAAATGCTAAAAAGACGTCTTGGTCACTATTCTGTTGCTGTAAAGAGCCACCATAACCGAGGCAGCTCTTACAAAACAAAGCATTTAATTGGGAACTGGCTTAGAATTTGAGGGGTTTAGTCCTTTGTCATCATGACGGGGAGCATGGCAGCACACATGACACTAGAGCAGCAGATGGAGCTACATCCTGACCCAGACCAAGAGAGAGACCCTGGGCCCCTCTCATATCCACTCCCCTAGTCCTTCTAATCCTGTCTGATAGTGCCACTCCCTGGTGACAAAGCATTCAAATGTAGAGTCTGTGGGGCCGTTCTCATTCACACCGCCACACTTCTCTCTGTCAGGAGCAGTCTTACCAGGGTTCTGTAAAATTGAAAAGGACTAGTGGAAGCAGTTGCTAGAGTGGAAGAGGCAATTTAGAGTGAAGTTAGGGTTTGGGTTTTTCTTTTTTTTTTTAATATTTATTTATTTATTATGTAT
>NC_022027.1:45225530-45226715 GCF_000317375.1 Microtus ochrogaster
CACCAGACCTCATTACAGATGGTTGTGAGCCACCATGTGGTTGCTGGGAATTGAACTCAGGACCTTTGGAAGAGCAGGCAATGCTCTTAAACAACTGAGCCATTTCTCCAGCCCCAGGGTTTGGGTTTTTACCACCGTCTGGGGGCCAGTCTCTCAGCAACACAGGGCTTTTATAGGAATTCATGGAGTCAACAAATGTAGAATTTTCTACCTGAGGGGATAGGGGAAAAGGCACTCACAAACTCTCTTAATGGTCTCCTTTTTCTCCATTCTCTCTGTCTCTCTCTGTCTGTCTCTCTGTCGCTGTCTCTCTGTCTCTCTGTCTCTCTCTCTCTCTCTCTCTCTCTCTCTCTCTCTCTCTCTTTCCAGGCAGTATAAGAGTCAGAATGATTCTCAAATGAATGATTATAGGTAAAAACATGGTTTTCATCTCCCTCACATGATTAAACATTTTATGTATTACAGGTGAAAACAAACTATCCCAAGAATCCACATGCATTCATACCCAAGCAGTTCATTACAGATTAACTGTGTGAGCAAGCAAGGTGTTCTTGTCAGGTCCGTTATTGGCAGGCTGCATTTTGCAGTTACAAAGAAAGGACCAATTATTTTATTACATATCTTAAAAAGGTAATCTTAGAAGGAATCTTAAAGAAATCACAAACCTAAACTTTTATGTGTGAAAAAGAATCACTCAGCTCTACTTTAAGTCTTTAGGGTGCATATCCATTCATTAATAGTTTTTTATATCAGGAGATTGAGGACAGAAATGGGTATAAGGAATTGATTGTCACCTTTGGTCGTTAACCAAACCTAGCAAAGAGAGCACGTCAGCCAGTAATAATTGGGCTTCTTTGCTCTTGTTCCCTGACCTTAAAGAGTCCCGCATTCAACTATGTGCCTTTCTAAGACTTTAGGTTGTCTTCCTGGGTTTTCACCTCAAAGTTATTTAACAAAAACATCTGAGTCTAACTTCGTTATATTCAAAGCTTTGTTTCAGCTGTGATGAGCTCTGAGACCTGTGAACACATCTGACATTAAGGTTAAAAGAATTTAAGTTAGGCCGGGTGATGGTTAATCCCAGCACTCTGGAGGCAGAGGCAGGCAGATCTCTGTGAGTTCGAGACCAGCCTGGTCTACAGAGCTAGTGCCAGGACAGGCTCCAAAGCCACAGAGAAACCCTGT
>NC_022027.1:45226815-45239296 GCF_000317375.1 Microtus ochrogaster
AAAAAAAAAAAAAAAAAAGAATTTAAGTTAGCTGGACTACTGGGACTCAATTGTTAGTCATTATCTATCCATGCAATTCCTTAGGTGAGACTCGCAGGCCCTGGCTGTGAAATATACCCTTGTATTTATTTTTATTCATCAAAACTCTATATAAGCTATCAGGATTGTTATCAAATTAAACAGTACAGCTTAGGGAGGGGTCATCTTCTTGACAATCCACAGGTAAAAATGCCCAGTAGAACAGGATGTTTCCAAGAGATAAACATACTATAATACAGGCACTGGCGATCTCCCCATGTCCACTCACACGTGCAACATACCAGAGAAACAGAGCTGCAGCAAACATGTAGAGGCACAGCAGAAGCAAAAGACATTCTGGGGTCTGCAGTCCCGTGGCCTTGCCTAAACAAGATTGGCTCATCACAGGATTCCCTTCTGCTGGCTGACACCTGGAACTTCAACTTGCTGCTTCTCTGGCATGGCCAACGGCAGGTTTTTCCCCCCTCTTCTCATTTTTAATTGACCCTTGAGAATTCTGTACAATGTGTTTCAGTCATATTTACCTACCTCCCCTAACTCCATCAAGATCCACAGCTCCTTCTCTACCTGGCCAACTTTTCCATCCACCAAGTCCAGGACTAGACCATCATCCTGACTATTGGGGGGCTCTCACTAGGCCATCATCCTGCTTGTTCTGTGTCTTCTGTCATCTCCCCATTCCCAGCATCCTCTCTGCCCAGAAATCCTGCCTAGCTATTTCTTTCAGCCTTATATTAAACCAATCAGAGTGAAGCATCATGGCATACAGAAGATTATTCCACAACAGTGGGACCCTACCGAACCCTTCACAACAACTGACCCTTCAGAGGGATGTTGACACTTTTCTGGAAAGTTGGCAGTCTGATTGCTGAAATTGCCTTTATTCTCAAAGAGGTGCTGTCCAGAGTCCCAGCTCACAGGTTAATGGGTTGTTGCTTATCTGGAATTATGCTGAGAGGAGAACAGATATGCATCATTTTGTTGCAACTAGATTAGAGCCTTGTGGTAGTTTGAATAGAAATGATGACCATACGCTCATATATTTGAATGCTTGGTCGTCAGGCAGCGGTACTACTTGAGAGGTATGTGGAGGTGTGACCTTGTTGGAGGAAGTGTGTCACTGAGATGGGCTTTGGTTTGCCAGTGCCTTTGGATCCGGATGTAGAACTTCCAGCTACCACGACTGCCTGTGTACTGCCATGCTCCCTGCCATGAGGGAAACGGACTAAACCTCTGAACTGTAAGCCAGCCCTAACTACATGCTTTTCTTATTAAGAGCTACCATGGTGTGGTGACACTGACTGAGACAGGCCTTGTAATGCTCCTCGGAACTAATCTTCACAAGTAAAGCAAAACCTACTGGTTTATTCAGCTCTAAGCACCGAGGATGTGGCGCAGGAAAAGACAAAGTCCCGTGTTTAACTTACATTTTAGAGTAAGCTTTCATAAATATACAGTCAGTGCTTTGTAGCTTTGGGAAAAAAGACTGCGTATTATTCAGAGTTGGATGGAAAGCCGCAAGAGTGATTAGATATATTGCTGCCCACAGATTCCATCTCTTCTCTGCTGAGAATTGTCTGGGGCAGAGTCGTGAAGGAATCAAGAGACCATGTAAGAAGTTATTGCCATGGTCCACACTATATTGTAGGGTAAAGGTGTCTACAGTGGTACAAATGGAGATGCATTCTGAGGGCAGGCTAATAGGACTCAAACTGTAAATACCCAGGGAATAGAGGAGGAAGGGAAAAAAATCAAGACCAGTTTCTAGAAAGGGCAATATGGGTTGCAGAGTTCAAGATGAGAGGAGCAAGTGGTCAAGGGTTATGTTTCCTTGATGGAGGAAGGTCATTGGTTGATTAAATAAAGAAGCTGCTTGCCCTGATAGGTTAGAACATAGATGGGAGGAGTGAACGGAGCAGAATGCTGGGCGGAAGAGGAAGTGAGGTCAGACTCGACAGCTCTCCTCTCGGGGGCAGACGCCTCAGAGAGACACGATGCTCCACTCTTGGGGGCAGAGGCGAGAGCTCTGCTCTCGAGGCACACGCGATGAAGCTCCGACCCAGGATGGACGTAGGCTAGAATCTCCCTGGTAAACCACCTTATGGGCTACAGCAGATTATTAGAGATGGGCTAGTCCAGGTGCGAGAGTTAGCCTAGAAGAGGCTAGATAGAAATGGCCAAGCAGTGATTAAATGAATACAGTGTCCGTGTAATTATTTCGGGGCATAAGCTAGACAGGCAGCCGGGGTGCTGGGGACGCAGCCCCGCCGCTCCTATTACAACATTTCCTGTGGACTTACTGACCCCGAGATCCACGTCCATACTGTCATACATAAGTGTGTTCATTGGGGAAATAGATGTGGAAGTTTGGGGTTCCTGGAGCCAGAAAAATAGTGGAATTTAAATCCACATGGCAGCATTAGCTCTTTTAGGGAGTGTGGAGACACAGCTGCCAAGAACCGAGCCAGAGAAGTTCAGGCTTTGGAGATTAGCTGAGCTTCAGAACATTGAATGAATAATACCCCAGAACAAATCCGAGCATCGGAATGGAGAGGAAAACCAGAAGCCTGATATCTGAGTTGATTGCTCCCTGCAATTTTGGAAAGTGAAAATGTAACTCTTTCTGAAACATTTAATGACCACTTTATTTCTATGGATAAAGAGTTTCTATTTGGGGGTACTGGGGGTAGAATCTAGGAGCCGACTATTTTAATCTAATCAAATGTGCTTTTAGTGAAATCTGCTCCGCCAACCAGTTAGAAGCTAAGTGTCTGATGAAGATGCTGCTTAAAGTTCCATTGTGTCATTTATAACATGTTTTATAATGCAAATTATTTTAGCAAGATGTCCCATTTCTTTTTTTTTTTTTTGAGATTTTTGTTTTATTTATTTATTAAAGATTTCTGCCTCCTCCCCGCCACCGCCTCCCATTTCCCTCCCCTAATCAAGTCCCCCTCCCTCATCAGCCCGAAGAGCAATCAGGGTTCCCTGCCCTGTGGGAAGTCCAAGGACCACCCACCTCCTTCCAGGTCTAGTAAGGTGAGCATCCAAACTGCCCGTTTCTTATGGGTTAGTGCTGGCACTTCTGATGAGAAGTGATCCTTTCTCTTGATATATCAGAAACGTCACATTTCTGTATGGCTCCCACATGAAAACGATGTGACTTGTCACCTCTCATGGATACGTTGTCTATCTTAAGAAGGGTTTTCCCTTCCTTCCTAGCAAATCAGGCATTTTCCCCCCATTTCCATCATAGGCACGTGTGAATAGTTTTAGTTTCAAACCTAAGTCCACACGGGGCCTTCGCTGTGATAGACGCTGTCTACAAATACAGGTGGGGCACCCATGAGGTTGAGAACACAGGCAGACCCTTGCTTTGCTGGCCTTTTCCAGCTCTGGGCTTTTATTTCTAGACTTACTTGATAAATGTAATAACTCTGGCATGCAGTGGGTTTGGGAAACCTTGCCATCTGGCACTCCGCTGCCCTTTGCAGCGAGGCTCTTTGGCTTGTCTGGCATTTCATGCAGCTGTTCCTGAGAGGCAAGGTAGTTGCTGTGGAGGGACAGGGGTGGGTCTTCTGTGTCTTTTACCTGAATGTTCTTGAGCCACAAAAGGGCTGCATAAAGCAAGGAAGGAAGGAAGGAAGGAAGGAAGGAAGGAAGGAAGGAAGGAAGGAAGGAAGGAAGGAAGGAAGGAAGGAAGGAAGGAAGGAAGGAAGGAAGGAAGGAAGGAAGGAAGGAAGGAAGGAAGGAAGGAAGGGGAAACCAGGAAAGGATTTTACAGCTAAAAGGATAGAGTATATAAAGTAGTGAGGAGCAGAATGACTGAGTGAAAGAGCACTGGCTGCTGTTTCAGGGGACCCAGGTTCAATCCCCAGCACCCACATGGCAATTCAAAACATCTAACTCTAGTCCCAGGGGATCTGATACCATCCTCTGGCCTCTATGGGCACTGTGCACACGTCACAAGCACAGATACAACATCCATACACATAAAATTTTAATTAGGTGAGCTAAACAAAAGATTATCGTATTAATTCTCTATACTGTGTTCGGATTTGCCATAAGTTGAATGAGTTAAATCAATACCTGTTTGTTACCTCACCGTTGCTGAGGGGCAGAAGCCAGGGCACAGATGAACTGAACCTTCTGTCCTCATCCCAGGCTGCAGTCAGGGTGGCACCAGTCATAGCAGTAAATACAATTAAAGAACCTTTCTCTCACCAAGGTAACATTTTAAAACAATAAATAAAAGGTATGAAATGAAAACAATGAGGGTGTTAAATTATCAGTGATAACTAGAGTATATTTTAGAATTTATACATACCTACACCCAAGTTCTACTTTGTAAGATTCTGAGATAAGGGCAGGACCACTATCTATTCACAAACACACACACATGCGCACACACACACACACACAAACCATGCATAGCCCACCAACCCACAAATAGGTGATTCTGGATTCCAATGCCTGGTGGTGACAAATTCTCCGCATCAAGTCCCCCAAGTCTATGTGGAGCCCTAAGCTCATTGCCTCTAGGCACTGTAGGTGATAAAGGCCAGGTTAGCTCATCATGGACCTGGATGGCTTCAGGCCCTCTCTGCAGTGTCTGTGGACTGTAAGCAAGCAGAGGCGTGGCCCTCAGAGCAGGACTGCTCCACAAGGCGGAATGCCTCCAGGAACTCATTGATGTCGATGCGGCCATCCTTGTTGAAGTCGATGCTTCTGGCGAGGTCACAGATGTGGTCATCTGTGATGTCGATGTTCATGTGCGAGCTGAAGAGCTTCCACGTCTGTCTGAACTCATCCAGGGAGATGAATCCTTACAAGAGGGGAGAAGCCAGTGAGCCCATAGAGTTAGGGTGCTAGTATCTATCGTCTGACTTGCTTGTGCGGAAACCTCTTCCCCAACTAGTAGGCAGACGCAGACCCCAAGGCCCAGGGTGAAGTATAAATTCCCAAGGGCACCACAGAAAAGCGCGGATCATGAGTGCTTTTCAGCGGGGAGCAGCTATGTTCTGGGGCAGGGGGGTGGTGTCCAGCAATGTTAGAGACATTTTACATTTGTAGCAAACGTGAGAGTAGTGTACTACAGGCGTCTAGTGGACAAAAGCCAGGGCTGCTGCTTAACATCACACAATGCACAAAATGAACCCTTCAAAATATATCATCCTGCCCCAAACGTCAGCCGTGGGTGTCTTACACTAACTCATCCTAGTCTTACACTTATTCATACTGTTTACAAGACGTGTGTAAGCAGGCACACTTGACCTTGCTTCATGAGATGTAGAGGTGTGAGGTTTGCTTGAGCCCAAGTCTTAGACTCCAGCCTGGATAGTGTTCTGAGACCTCACCTCAAAATCAAAACAGCTCAGAGAAACCCTGTCTCGAAAAACCAAAAAAAAAAAAAAATCAAAACAGCTCTGCCGGGCGATGGTGGCGCACGCCTTTAATCCCAGCACTCGGGAGGCAGAGGCAGGCGGATCTCTGTGAGTTCGAGACCAGCCTGGTCTACAGAGCTAGTTCCAGGACAGGCTCCAAAGCCACCGAGAAACCCTGTCTCAATAAACCAAAAAAAAAAAAAATCAAAACAGCTCATAACATAACAAGAGCCCTTGGACCCATGGGCAGTTCATTGGAGTTTATTTTTGGTTTGTTTTTTGGCAGTTGTAGAAGTTGAACCCAGGCCAAGGCCTCTCAGATGGCTGACCAGGGCTCTACCACCACGCTTCATTCCCAGCTCACATCAGCTAAGCTTTTCTTGTTGTGGTTATTAGTGTAGTGTCTCTGCTCACAACCATACACATGTTTATGGTGCTCTTGTCCATGCGAGCCACAGTCTACATGTGGAGGTCAGAGGGCAACTTCCAGGAGTCATTTCTCTCCTTGCCTTCCGCTGTGGGTTCTGGGGATTCTCAGGCAAGTCCCTCTTTACCCGCTGAGTCATCTCCTGGCCTGCACCTGATTCTTCTCTCTTTTTTTAAACAAGGATTTCAAGGTCACCAGGTGAAGCCAGGAGTGGAGTTGAGTGCTGTGGTCTGGGACAGCTAAAGAGGGTGAGGCAGGGAGATGGCTTGAGCCCGGGAGTTTACAGGCTAGAGAACACGGGAGGAGTCCATCCCAAACAGATACTAATAAATCTCACCAAGACCACCTGGTGGAGAAAGTGTTTTTCCAGCATGGCTGGGGAGCACGGCTGGGGAGCACGGCTGGGGAGCACGGCTGGGGAGCACGGCTGCGGAGCACGGCTGGGGAGCACGGCTGCGGAGCACGGCTGGGGAGCATGGCTGCGGAGCAGGGCTGGGGAGCACGGCTGGGGACAGCTCAGCAGCAGCAGTGACAGGACAATGGGTCATTTTACCTGAATGATCACTGTCAATGACCCTAAAAATCGTCTCCAAGTTGGATCGGTTTCGGTAGAGTTTTTCCAGAAGACTCGACTGGATGTTCTGTAAGAAAATAAATAAATAAACAAAACCACCTTATCTTTTTTGTCCTA
This sequence comes from Microtus ochrogaster, assembly GCF_000317375.1. Taxonomy (NCBI): domain Eukaryota; kingdom Metazoa; phylum Chordata; class Mammalia; order Rodentia; family Cricetidae; genus Microtus; species Microtus ochrogaster. Next base: position 45,233,357 of record NC_022027.1, read on the forward strand.
ACATATACTTAGGACACACAATGAACCCTGACAATTATACATTCTCAAAAAAGACCAAAGCTATTTTATTATTATTCCACCTCTCTGGAGTGAAGTAGGAATGTCAATCATGGTAAAAATATTCTAAAACTGACTGTGGCGGATGGTTGCCCGTATTTGAGAATAGCCATCCTTTTACATCCAGAGGTTCAGCATCCATGGTTTAACCAGGATGAAAATCGTGTCAGTGCTGAACGTGTACAGACTTTTCCCATCATTATTCCCTCTACAATCCAGAGTCACAGATTTTTACATACCATTTGCATTGCATTAGATATTATAAGTAACCTAGAGATTAAACCCTGCTGGAGGATGTGCACAGCCATGTTTTTCACACAGGGATCTGAGCATCCACAGCCCCCAGCATCCTCCTCATGCCAGATAACAAAGGATGAGCATATGCTACACATTACTGAATTGTGTTCTTCCAGGTGGGTGAATTCACAGAACGCGTGAATTATGTTGCAGCAAGGATGTTCTTTCAAAAGCACATAACAGAGAGTCTCACTTAATGGCATTATCAGTAACTATTTGTTTACTAGTGTTTTAGTATAGAGGAAGAGTCACAGACAGTGTTAGGAAAACAAAATGAGATTGAGATTTAAAGTCAGTCAGAGGCAGGCGGATCTCTGTGAGTTCGAGACCAGCCTGGTCTGCAAGAGCTAGTTCCAGGACAGGCTCCAAAACCACAGAGAAACCCTGTCTCGAAAAACCAAAAAAAAAAAAAAAAAAGTCAGTAGACTTGAGTCTGTTTTGCTCTGGAGGTTGATCCAGGGCTTTGGACATGCTAATCACATGCTTTCCCACAAAGTACACCCTTAGCCCATGCCTGAGTCACTGCTGAGGGATTCTCTAACCCCAGGCTAACGTCTTAAGCTCTATGGGCAATGTATTCTAATAGCACAGGGTAACACCTACCTCTAGGGTGCTGGGGGGATTCATTGAGGCAGCTATGTAAACCCCCAGAACACACAGTCTGACATGTGGGAACATAAATAATTGCTTCTGTTTTCCCCAGCCTGCCTTTGGGGCCCTAAACAGCTGTTTCAGAATTGAGGGGGTTCTGAGGCTACAGTGTGCTCCCGGTCACCCCAGTCACCCCCTTACCTCTCTGCTCAGCTGTTCTTTGGCCAAGCTCTCCAACCAGGACTTGTACTCCAGCACATTATCCGCAGAACTGTTCACCAGCTGTGGCCGGAGCATCCGCCATGGCAGGCCCAGGTGCAGCACAGACTCGACAGCAACTGCCCAGTCACTCAGGGTGACCGTGCCTGCGGAAACGGCCTGGCCTGTTGAGCTGCCGCCTAGAACTGAGTTTCCTCCGGCAGGACGTGCGTGCCATGTGTACGTTTTTATCCTAACATTCTTTTTTTGTGTTATAATTTTATTAATAGTACATCAATGTAATTACGGGTAGTGATTTTATTTTTCATTTTAAGATAAACATTCTTTTTTTTTTTCTTATCCTGACATTCTTGAACTACAGGTGGGCAGCACCGCCCCTTCTCTTGGTAAAGCTGACTGGAAACGAGGCTTGCCAGATGCTATGCAAGGTGGCCGATTTGAATTTCAGATAGGCAACGAAGCATAAGTGTGTGTCAAATATGATATAAAATTCTGTGTCTGCCTATAATTAAAACTTAATGATGCATTCTTTTGTTTATTAAATTTGGGTATGTGAAGATGATTGTAAATAATATTATAAAATGTATGTGTATATGTATGTATGTGTATGTATACGTGTAAGTATTTGTATATGTACGTGTATATATGTGTGTATGCATGTGTGTATTGAAGGGCCGGTTCTCTAACAGGTCCAAGCATGGCAAACATGGCTTTGCCAGGCCTTCCCCTCCGGCCCCCTTCCCTCTTCCTTGCTAAACCATGGATACCACCAAGGTCTATTCCCTTATTTGGCTACTTCCTCCTCCTGAGACTGACTATCAAAGTCCAGCTATCAAAGTATTGAAGTGCAACAGCAAAGCCTCCTTTTGGCTCACCTAATTAACATGCCCAATTGAAAATGAAACACCTTATCCTCACTAAGCAAGTCATCCTAACGAGGGCTTTCCTCTTTCCCCCTTCATAAACTGCATTTTGCCTTTGGGCCACGTCTGTCTCCCTCTACCCAGAGGCAGTCCTCTGTCCGTCCAGGACAAACATCCCGTCCCCTTCTCCCCTGTGCCTTTTCCCTTTTCCTTAGCAGCACGGTCACGCTCCAGCCCGCTGAGACTCCCTAGGTGCGTTTCTTGTCCTTACCGTTCTCGTCCACATCGTGCTTCTGAAATTCGACAAGCAGGTCCGAAGAATGAGCAAATAATTTCTGCCGCAGGGCTCTCAGGGCTGACTCCTCTACCCTGCTGATCCTGGAACCCAAAGAGAAGGGGTCTGTGAAAAGCTGAGTCTAAGATAAGTCCCGGATTCCCACCCGTGCCTCCTCTCTTTTCAGTACCTCGGGCTCCCAAGAGCTCAACTTTGGAGGGAAGTGTTCCATCTCTTATTTCTCCCTCTACTAGCAGGGTGGGTGATGGTGGCACGTGCCTTTAATTCCGGCACTTGGGAGGCAGAGGCAGGCGGATCTCTGTGATCTGTGAGTTTGAGGCCAACCTGGTGTACAAGAGCTAGTTCCAAAACCAAAGAGAAACCTTTTCTCGAAAAAACAAAAAACAAACAAACCCAGATTGCCCCTGCTGTCAAATATTCTAAGCAGACCATCCATAAAAAGGAATAAAAGGCCATCGGCCTCACAGGGTGAAAGTGTACTTTAAATAAGAAACTTCATAGTGAGCATTTTGTAGAAAGCCTGGCATCATCTTTTTATGTTACATTTGTTTTCATCCTAAATTGTGATGTTTTCCTCATATTATTATATTAAGTAAAAAATGATATTTGTGTTTACATAAAAACACAAAAATCACTAATTCAAGTTTCTTAAAATTACTTTTTGATGAAAAAAAGAGTGTTGAAATCAAGCTTTGCCCATGCTAAACATGTATTGTCGTTACAAACTATGGCCCTAACCCAATTTTCTCATTTTTATTGGGTCAACCAAATAATTATGGGCATAGCACTTGGCCCAAAATAGATACTTGATAAATATTTATAATTGAAGGGACAAGAGATAGAAAACAAATGTACTTAATTTGTGATATCAAAGAGCCAGCCATTCTATAAATAATGATCAGCTAACCTTTTTTTTCAAGTGATAACTATTTTTTAAAGCATTTTTGTTATGCTTGATAAGGCTATTCACTGACCCGGTATAGGGATATATGCCTATAATCCCAGCACTCTGGAGGCAGAGACAGAAGGTTTAGGAGTTCAGGGTTAGTCTTGGCTACTTAGCAAGTCTAAAGGTAGCCTGGATTACATGAGACATTGTTGCAAAGAAAAAAAAATAAAAAGAAATGGGGTTTTGTTTTTGTTATTTTTTTTAAGGGAAATGTTCATTGTAATTTAAGCTATTTAACTAGCAAGCCATATGCAGGTTCCAGGAACCTTTGGGGGGAGCTATCTGGAACTTGGTCCAAATTGCCTGGGTGTATGAGCCCACAAGATACGTCTAGAATTTGTTATTACACCAGAACCTAACAGATCTATAGACCCTAAAAAGAACTGGTTAGTGCAGCCATTTGAATAATGCCCTTTAAACAGTGGCACTGACAGTTAGGCAGGGACCTGGGCAGCAATGTCTAGACAGCCTTCTGTCTGGATGAGGTTCTCTGTATCGCCTGGAACTCTGCATGTAGTGTGCGTGTGTGCGTGTGCGTGCGTGTGCATGCGCGTGCACGTGTGTGTGCGTGTGTGTCTGTAACTGCCACTGCATGTGTGTGTTGATCAGAGAATAACTTTCAAGAGTTGGTTCTCCTTTTATCACGTGAATCCCAGTGTGGACATCAGGTTGTCTGGCTTGGTTGTAGATGCCTTTACCCACCAAGCCGTCTGGCCAGCTTGCCTGCCTAGACTGCCTCGCCAGTCCTCCACACCCTCTGAAGTGGGTAGCACCGTCATGACACGATGCCATGGCCTTGCCAGGTGAAACCCAGGCTGGCTATGCTGTTCCGTAGGACATGAATTTAAACAGTAAACGAACTCTGAACCAGGCTCTTCTGAGAAAGGCGAGCCAGAGTTGATGGCCTTGAGGCCTTGGGACAGTCCCCTTATTGAGTTCTAACTTAACCATTGTGTTTTAGGTGGCTGATGCTGTTGACAGTGACTTCTGGGGGAAATTAGGCTAAGTGATTTAATAATAATTAATTAGTAACTTAACGCACTCCCTCAGTGTTTACCATAAGAGGAATTCTATTTGCTCTTCTTATTAAAGCTCACTAGCCACAGAGTCGTCCCCCCCCCCCACGGTGACTCTGTAGTGACAACAGCTAAGTCCTAGAAGATTGCAGTCTTCTGGTGCTGGGTCCATTCCCCGGGAGCGGCTGAGTAGCCAGCCGGAAGCTCAGGTGGCTGCGGTTTTTTTTTTGTTTTGTTTTTTAATCATCCAAGGGTGATTTGGATTAACGAGAAGGTTCATTCTCTGTGTGAAATTTACATTTTATGTCACGTTTCTTTCTGAAAAAGGTTGGACTCAAAGTCAATGTTAAATCTTTAATATTTTAAATCTCACCCACTTGATTTATGCTTTGTCCATTTTGATTTTTAATTTAGTTTGATTGACTAATTAAAGAAGACGGTTCAGACTAAAGCTGGACCTCTCAGCAAGCTCTCGTTTACCCCGAAGCCCCTTCCCCATGGGAGGCAATAATGAACAGTCATTAAACCCAGGGACGCTACAATCCGAGTGCCAGGGTGCAGACTGCCGGCCCCACTGCAAGCTGGCTGAGCTAATTTCTGTTTCCTGGTGGACTCATCTAGCAACACGAAATGGATCAAATAAAATAGGTACATGTCACAAACTCAGTGTGAGATAATGCATGTAAATTCTTATAACTCTCCACATACATTAAATTCTCCACTAGAGTCACAACTCCAAATCATCCCAACAGATACCAGTCAGATCCTAGCCCAGGCTTCCTTCCCAGAAAGGCCCACAGTTAGCAGACCTGTGCTCTGAAATCTATTTGCCAAGTCCCACGAGTGTGTTACCCCTTGGGGTAACACAAACCATTCCCAAGTAGCAGGAAATAGAATAACATTGACAGGATTTAGTGGCCTGACATCTGGAGGTCTGACACCTGGATCTTATCCAAAGGCACCTGTATCAGTGATGGGAAGCTGAAGAGAAGAGGGTGTGGAGGAGACGCAGGCTGCTCTAGTTTGCTAGGACACGTTCTCCAAAGGTTCATGTGTTGGGGACTTGAACCGCAGTGTGGTGATGGAACTTTTGTAGGGCGGGGCTGAGAACAAGGTCCTTAGCTCAACACACACATGCGCGCGCACACACACACACACACACACACACACACACACACATTCACCCAAGAGATTAAGGCAGTTCTCGTGGGACTTTTGACTGAGCTCTGTGAGAAAACTACTAAAATAGATGAAACCTAAGCCCCTCCCTTGTCTGTTTCCCATCTCGAGTTGTGATCTTTCCCTGAGTCCTTCCTTACCCATGATGAGATGCCACCTGCACTTAGGTCCTCACCAAAGGACAGACCAAGGGGCTGCCCAATCTTACTCGTCCAGCCTTCAAAGCTATAAGCTCAATAAGCTCATCTTATTTGTAAATACTGTGCATCGGACATTTCATTATAGTATCAGAAAACAGAATTAGGCAGCTGTGGTGGTGCCTGCCTGTGTTCTCAGCTCTTGGGAGGTGGAGGCAGAAGGAACGGAAGTGAATGAAGGTCATCCTTGTCTACGTGTGAGGTTGAGGCCAGCCTGGGCTACATGAGACCCTGTCTCAAAAAAGGCAAAAAGAAATAAAAAGAAAGGAAGGAAGGA
>NC_022027.1:45239396-45253790 GCF_000317375.1 Microtus ochrogaster
GAGAGAGAGAGAGAGAGAGAGAGAGAGAGAGAGAGAAGAAACCAGTGCTGAGCAAAAACCTTTAATCCCAGCACTCAGAAGACAGAGAGGCCAATGAATCTCTATGAGTTCAAGCCCATGCTGGTACACATAGCAAGTTCCTGGCCAGTTAAGGCTACACAGTGAGACCCTGTCTCCAAAAGAAAAAGAAACTTAACAACAAAATAAAATAAATAAAATAAAAACAGCAACAAAGAGAACAAGACAGGGACTCTGGTACAATGTCTACTCTAGACATTAATAGGAACGTAGCTAAATTCTGGAGAATTTGAATAAAAATAATGACATCTAATGTTTCAAAACACTAAAATTCCTTTTTCCCCCTTCCTTTCTTTTGTTCTCTCCTCCCCCCCGCCCAGACAAGGTTTCACTGTGTAATAGCCCTGGCTGTCCTGAAACTTACTCTGTAGCCCAGGCTGGCCTCGAACTCACAGAGATCCGCCTGCCTCTGCCTTCCAAGTGCTGGGATTAAAGGTGTGCACCACCACCACTTGGAAAAATTCTTTCTGATAACCACTCATTGAAAATCTTGCCTTTGCCTCATGGTTAGGCTGTGTGTCGTCTTGTTAGCTTGATACTGCACAATATGTGGAGTCAGGGCTGGTCCCAGTTTGACATAGGCACCTCTGTTGCTGCCAACTTCATAATAGTTGGAGGCAGAAAAGATGGTCAACACCTGAATCAAAACAGAAATGTCATGGCATGTATGCACACTGAAGAACCTTCATCCTCAACCTCATTGACCAACCCACGTCGGGGCTGCTTCAAATCTAAAATGTTAAAAGCTGGGTGTGGTGATGCTTTTAATCTCAGGAAGACTCGGGAAGCAGAGGCAGGCAAATCTCTGCGAGTTCGAAGCCTGCCACGTCTACATCGTGGGTTCCGGGATAGCCAGGGCTATGTAGAGAGACCCTGTCTCAAAAACAAAACAAAACAAAGAAGTCGTAAAAGTCCAAGGTAAGATTGTAAAGTGGAGATGATGGCTCTGTTGGGAGAGTGCTTGCTGTGTGGAACACGGGGACCTGAGTGTGACCCTCCGGCATGCACACAAAAAGCTGGGCTAGTGGTACCCATCTGTAATCTCAGTGCGGGGGAGGAAGAGATAGGCAGACCCCTGGTGTTTACTGGCCAGCCAGGCTAGATGAATTGGTAGGTTCTAGAATCAGTGAGTGACCTGCCTCAACAAATATGGTGGAGAGCACTGAAGAAGATACTCAGTGTTAACTTCATGTTTCCATGTGCACATATGCACGCACACATGCGTGCGTGCACACACACACACACACACACACACACACACACAACAGTACCTAGTTCTCTTGGGCAAGTAGGTAACAAACCCTAGCTCAGCCCACCTTGCGGTTGTGGCAGAATTCATAGCCTTCAGGTTTGCACTCATGTGAGCGAATCAAGAACTGCAGCTTGTATTTCTCCAGCAATTTTTCTGTCACATCAGGCCCGAAGTAACAGCCTCCTCCTCGGATAGTGTTGGCCTTGCAGCCCTCCTGAGCCATGGGATCACTCCACAGAATATCCACCACCTGCGAAGATCAAGGTCCACAACCACTTAGTCACTCACAGGAAAAACAGAAGGTGGAGGAAGCCAGTGGGGAGGAGGAAGCAGAGGAGGGAGGAAAGAAGGGAAAAATAAGATGGAAATGAATCCATTTCTATGCAATTGATATTGGACACATTTATTTTGAAGTTTTATTTGTCCAAGGAGACCAGAGAGGGTGTTGGGTTCCCTGGGACTGGAGTTACAGGTGGTTTTGAGATATCCTATGGATGCTGGGAATCAAACTCAGGGTCCTGGATGAGGGACCCACGGTGCTCTTACTCTTGGCCACTGAACCATCTCTCCAGCCCCATGTTTATATTTTGGATGCCAACGCTGCATTTAAAAAGATTTGTCTCGTCTTTTTCTTGTCTGCTTGGGTTGTTTATTTGCTTGTTTGTTTTGAGACAGGGTCTTGCTAAGCAGCCATGGCTGTCCTTGAACTCACCATGACCCACTTACCTCAGCCTCCAAGTGTTTGAGATTTCTTCCTTGTTCATTTGTGTTTGTTTGTTTGTTTGTTTGTTTTGAGACGTGGTCTCACGTAGCCCAGGCTGGCTGAGATCCTTCTGCCTCCACTTCCCGAGAATAGAGATCACAGGCATGCAGCTTAGAAATGTTCTATTTCATAAGTGGATGTACACTCATACATGGCTATTGGCTGGCAAGCACAGACCCATTTTCTTGGATATAAATCTTATATAAAGGTCAGCATGCGCCGGGCAGTGGTGGTGCACGCCTTTAATCCCAGCACTCGGGAGGCAGAGGCAGGCGGATCTCTGTGAGTTCGAGACCAGCCTGGTCTACAGAGCTAGTTCCAGGACAGGCTCCAAAACCACAGAGAAACCCTGTCTTGAAAAACCAAAAAATAAAAAAAATAAAAAAAAATAAAAGGTCAGCATGCAGAAGCGATTGCATTGGTCGGGGAGCAGCTGTGGATAAGGGCTGTTACCCTCAGAGCCTGCATCCAAGGCCCATCCACCCTGGCTCCAAAGCGAAGGCAGAACTAGAAATGACAGGACAGTCTTCCCTGTGGTGTTCAGGGGCCCCAGCCGTGGTCCTGGAGAAGCTTAACAAACATTTTGCTTTTTTGAAGCAACTTAAGGATTTCAACAGAAAGCTGCAGAAGACCTGAGACGTGTTTCCAGCAGTTCCACCATCTTGTTCACACTCAGGAGAGTATCCATTGCCGGTCTTACATAACACAGAAGCAGGGACCACAGATTTGGAGGGATGGTAATAATACTGCCAGAATGTACTCTCCAGGAAAAATGCATTTGAATTATTTGCACACTATTGGGTCAGGTGTCATGAAAGGAGAGGCCTCCATTTTAAATTCAAGTGTATGCTGGTGTTGAAGCCCTGATCAAGAACTCGGGGAGAGTGTGGCTTCTGTTCTTCACCCTCCTTTCTTCTCTTTGTTGGATGGACTCTATGAAACTGCCATTTTTGCAGATGACAAATGACACCACCATAAAGTTTTCATAGATCTATAACTGCCCCAAACCACCGACATCACCTCCAACCTGGTCGCCGTGTGTGCTGACAGTTTGATGTCACTTGACACAAGCCAGAGTTATCTGAGACAAGGGGACATGACTGAGAAAATGCCTCAGTAAGCTTGGCCTACAGGCCAGTCTGTGGGGTACTGTCTTGATTAATAATCCTTACACCAGGCCCATCCCACAGGGAGGTCATCACCCCTGGGCTGGTGGTCCTGGGGTACCTAAGGAAACAGCCAGAGCATTCCAGGGTCAGTAAGCAGCACTCCTCCGTGGCCCCTTCATCAGCTCCTGACGCCAGGTCCTTGTCTGAGCTCTTTCCCTGAATTTCCTCCATGGTGGACCATGATGTGGAAGTAGAAGCAAAATCAACCCTTTCCTCCCAAGTTGCTTTTGGTCATGGTGTTTAATTACAGCAATAGAAACCCTAATGAAATAGCAGCCAGGTATGGTCACATATGCCTTTAATTCCAGCACTTGGGAGGCAGAGGCAGGCGTGCCTGCCTGGCATGTGGTGAGTTCCAAAACAGCCAGGGCTACACAAAGAAACCCACATCTCAAAATACAAAGTCAAACCAGAACAACAATACCTAACCAAGACAGCAAGCCAGCCATTTCGGGGCCTCTCTGACGTGGTCTTGCCCCTGCAAAATGTCTCTTCCAGTTAGCCTGAGTCAACTGTTTTGGCAAATGATGGGCCATACTGTTCGGGGCCACCGCCATATCTACCCCATTTGCTTTCCTCTGTCCTGACAGAATGATTGTGTTTGGGACAGCAATGTGCCTAGCTATAAACACTTTCCCAGACACCCTTGCAGGTAGGGAGTAGCAGCCAAATGACAGAGTTCCAGAGAGCTGGTGAAGCCCATACTTTCCTGCCAACAGGGGCCGGAAGCTGCTGGCCAGTTCTCGAAGCTTTGCACTATAGTGGCCAGCTTCTTGCATAAAATCAGCATGTAAAAGAATCCACTGACCTAACCTGCATCCCCAGTTGATACAAGTCCTGAAACAGATCATTGTGGGCGACAGTCCCTTGCAGCCTCTCCCCACTCATTACAAACTTAACATGAGTTATTAGACAAAACTAATCATCTTCCTGATAGAAAGTGGGTGTTCGTTTCCTCTGGGGCAGCAGCCTGCTTCTGCCGCCAAAGCTCTTACGTCATCAGCAGTCGCCAGGAGCCTTTCCACCATCAGCTATGCGACGTGTGCACCCTTTAAAAGTGTCCGCCAGACACAGCTCACTCTCTTACCTCTTTCCTCTCGTTTCTCTTGCTTTTCTTCCTCTTGTTTCTTCCTTCTTCCCCATCCCCCCCACCTGCCTGCCTCTCTTGTCCCCACTCCGACGTGGCCTTTCACTCTTCCCCTTCTCATAATAAACCTCCTGTGTTAACTTTGTTGTGTGTGGCGTGTTTGCTTAGTGGCATACCATGGCAGCCCCCCTCCATCCCCCAAAGGTACCCACTTCGCCCCACTTCTTCGTATTTTTATTCTTTCAGAGGGCCCTTGGGCAATCTCTGCATTTTTACAGTAGTTCAGATCTGTTGGTTCCTAGACGGCAGGCATATCCTCAGAAGCAGCAGCTAGCCACACTTACCTGCTTCCACTCCTCCGGAGTGGGCTCCAGTGTCTGTCCCGCACCCACATCACAGTGGGTGTCTGGGGCCAAGGGCGAGGGCTCCCCCTTCTCTCTGATCCCTGGGAAGCCAGCTTGCTGCCGGCACCGCTCCAGCTCCAGGTCCACAGAGCGCCGCACTTGCCAGGATTGCTCCTTGTGGCTCAGCGAGCTGCAGGGAATGCTGCAGGAGCGGCAGGTTTTGTAGGCCTTAGAGCCAGAGCCCGGGTGAAAAGGCGACGAAGGCAGAGAGCGGCTTTGCGGAAGAAACCATGGAGTAGGTCTCTGTCCAGAGCTTGTTTGGTTGGCTTTTCTCTTCTGCTCCTCCCAATTCTCACTTTCCTTTCTTGTTTTGCACCTCATGGTAGAAACAATCTAAATGTGTCCATAAACAAACAAGCAAACAAATAAACACGCAGAGAGTTGTAAGAATGAAACACTGTCTTTTCAGACTATGGTTCCAGCATACGGGCCAGTCCTAAACCTTGGGGGCCACCAACCATGCTTCTCTCTGCAGTTTTCCTGGGCCGAGACAAGCCCAGATCTTGAGAGCGACTGTTAGAACTTTGGACAGCAATTCCATAGCACCACCACATTCAAACGCGTGATTGGCATGCTTATATCTTTTTTGTTGTTGTTGTATTTCATGGTTAAAGTACTCATATTTAACATATTTTCACAAAAAAAAAAAACCCATAGTAACATTTTGTATCTCCGAGGGAAAATTGTGTACAACATGAGTCTTATCATGCTGTTTTTAAGGAATCATTCTTTTGCTTAATGATACCCGCGAATGGAACAGTAGTGGGACCAGGGCATAAAACGTGAACGAGCAGATCATGCCTCTGACACCGGATACACAGAAAAAAAAAAAAAAAACCAAACAAACCATCTATTCTGTGAGGGGTTTGGCGCCATCTGCTGGAAGTCCTGGATTGCCTCGATTGATAGGCTGATGTTAGAATCGAGAAAAGCGGACTCTTGCTAGACAAAAAACCTAGGGTGGACTGGCTTAGGACAAGAACAAATAAAGGTCCTGGAGAGGGCCAGCGAGACGACTGTGCTGGGAAGAGACCACACTGTGTAGAGGCAAGGAGGCTGTAAGGACTTTGGACAGGAGCTGCCGGACCCTTTCCTAACAACAGCTGGGAGAAAGACGGGTTGAGATCCCCCAGTTCTTAGTCAGCCTGCTCCACTGCAGACTCAAACAAAAGCTGTGACACCCCCCCCCACACACACACCCCACGTCACCTCGCAGGGAACTTTAAGGGTTCCATTACCCTAACTTCGGCTCTATGGGAGACTTCGGGTTCCAGTGTATTGAGGCTTCCTGGTGAGGTGTACTCTGCCCAATTCACGTAAGCCAACCCATGTTCTCACCAGCTCTATGAGATGCAGAGATACCAAGACTGCTCCGGACCCAGTAGCCTAACTGGATCCGCCCCCGCCCCCCCCCCCCCGCGGCTCCACGCCCCGCGGTACTCCCCACAGGCAGCTGTGCCAGCCCTGCCAAAAGCCTTGCCAGCTAAATGTTAGGAAGTTAGCATGTGCTGAGCCATGAAAACAAACTGCTGCTTCGACTCTTTCCAAAGTCCCTCCCACTTCAGTGCGTTCAGCGTTCCATAGGGTTCTCCCCATGAGATAACTGGCTCTCCCGTGGCTTGCTGTCTCTGCCTCCAGATGGAAACATAGCTGAACAGACGGTTTGAGCTCAAAGTTTGTGAAATATCAAGCTCAAAAAAAAATCAGGTGCCAGGCAACATGTAGACTTAACAAGGGAAAAAAAATGAAGAACTGGCTTTAGGTCCTAGGGCCCTACACTCTCAGGAATGTAAGTGAGGGTGGGGGCAGGAAGAGGGAGAGAGGAGGAGATGGGTGGGAGGGCCAGCTAAGATTAAATATGGGGGCTGGAGAGATGGAGCAACATTTGCTGTTCTTACAGGGGTCTCAACTTCAATTCCCAGCACCCAAATTGTGGTTCACTGACATCGGAAGCTCCTGTTTTAGGGGACCCGATGGCCTCACTGGATCCCTGCAGGCACACTCATGGTGCACATATATACATGCAGGCAAAGCACGCAAACAGATAAGAAATTTCGCTTAAACCTTATTTTAAAAATTAAGTGTGGGGGCTGGAGACGATTCAGATAGGAATCATTTGGGAAGTAGAGGTTCTTCAGATGATGGCATTAAGGGACAGGTAATTAGAATTATCTAAATCAAGGATGACAAACACACAGCACTGGTCTCCCCTCTTATGTGACCATGACAGACATTGCTAATGGATTATCACACACTTGCTCCCTGAGCCCAGCTGTGAACCCTCAGCCTTCTCTCCACATGCTCACATGTCTAATGTCTCCATGCAAGGTGACATTTATTTTCCATTAACAATGTGACCAAACAGAGGTGGGATTTCTATCGGCTCATGAATTAGTACCTTGTGCCTGTTTAGTTTAGCCAGAAGGTCCAAGTCTGTCCTGTCTGAGACCCCTCCATGAAGAACAAGGACTTTCTCATCAACCAGTGTGGCCAGTGGAAGCCAGCAGAAGACGTCTTGAAGCGTCCTTAGAATTTTCTTCCCGTGTATCTGTGAAACCGACAAGATGTTCAGCTTCGCGAATCTCAGCCTGAGGCGGGGGAAGGGTGACTTGGGAAGGGGCACACCTTGTATTTCTGCATCACTTCCTTGGTGAAGCCGTATCTGGACACAAAGCACACATGAAGATGCATTTAGTGACAGAGGCCATGGCGTGATCACATCTTACAAAAGTGCTTACTCTATTTTTGTGCCCTTAGAATATGTTAAAAAAGAGAGAGAGCTAGGAGTCATCATCAAGAAGTTTGCAATTTTGCCATTATTTCTGGGTAGAGAAATTATGAGATATTTAAATTCTATTCTTTTTGTTTGTCTAGATTTAATGGTTTCTCTGTGTGAATCCTTATTGTTTTCAAGCTAAAAAATTTTATATATTAGAAATATGTTCTTATTACAATAGTAAAATAACATGAAAGTTAAAGAAAAATCTTTTAAAATATTGTATGCTGTGTGTTCTTTCAGAAATTAGAAGACTTTTTTTTTCCTGGTAATTGAACCCAGAGCGTTGGGCATGCTAGGCAAGGGCACCATCGCTGGCTACAGCCATAGCCCTAGGAAAACCATGTTTAAAGTCATCTGTAATAAGGGACTCTAGAGAAGTAACTTTTACAACTGAAAGCAGGCACCCAACAGCCAGCGCGTCTGGGCCTGTACCGTAAGTTCACGAGGTGATCCTCATGGTTCCCTCGGTTAAGATGGAACTCTTTGGGATAAACCAACATGAAGGCAAACAGAACCATCAGGACCTCTACTGAGTCCTTGCCTCGGTCCACGAAGTCACCATTGAACACATACGCCCTCTCTGGCGATGGTAGACCATTCTTCCAACCCAAAAAGAGGCCGTGGAGGAGGGGAAAAGAAGGAGGGGGAAGAGAATATTAGGTTAAAGGCAGCAGGCATCTGACTGCTAGGTCAGAAATAGTCAGTCCTGTGATCTGCGGGTTCCTCCATAGGGAAACACCAGCGAAGAGGGAAGCGTTCCCCATCGTGCTATATTTCCTTTCCAAAGAGGCTGAGGACAGGATGCCCATCAGAGACACAGTGTTGCCTTGCAGTGTGGACCAAAGGATGCTGGCTTGTGACATGGAAGTCACTTTTAAGCTCCAAGCCAGGCGGTGGTGGCACACAGCTTTAATCCCAGCACTCGGGAAGCAGAGGCAGGCGGATCTCTGTGAGTTCGAGACCAGCCTGGTCTACAAAGTGAGTTCCAGGACAACCAGAACTATTACACAGAGACACCTTATCTTGTAAATATATATATATGTATATATATATCTTATGTTTTATTTTTATTATATACAATGATTTGGAAATACAGTACATACAAAGTAATATTGTACTAATAAAATATTGATTTATGCACTTTGTTATATATTCTACTTACAGCTAAAATGGATATAAAAACAAACTTTGGTTGCTTTCATAGTAATCTTCTTTATTTGGAAAAATAGGGAATCAATTGCTTAATAATAGTTCCAACTGCCTATCATTGGGTTTGCCTAAATTTTATGAAAATAAACCAGAACCGAAAGCAAAGCTGACTTTTAGGTCATGTGTTGTACAGACACATAAATCATTTAAAATAATATTTAAAAAATCCAAGCAATTGGAGCCAAAGAGATGGCTCAGCAGTTAAAAGCTCTGGCTGTTCTTCCAGACAGCCCAGGTTTGGTTCCCCACACCCACACGGAAGCTCCCAACCATGTGTAACTCCAGTTTTAAGAGGTCTAGCGCCCTCTTCTGGCGTCCATGGGCACTGCATGCATGTCGTATGCTGAAATAAGTGTGGACAAAATAAAAATACATATAAAATAAAAATAAATCTTTTTTTAAAAACCAGACTATGACTAATTGTTTGTGTAATGGAAGGCATATTTAAACTTTTAATTTAAGCCTCAGAGCAAGAAAGTAACTAAATTTAAATGTTCATACCTTATGAAATATAAATATTAAGTCATCCAATTGGCCATGTAGATCTCCTAAAAGATAAAAGGAATAATAGTTCATGGTGACCCTTCTTTAGAGAGAAAACTACTGTGCCTGGAAAAACCCAAGCAAGTGAAAGAACCAACAGTTACTGCTCTGAGGACAATGCTTCCCTTTCACCTTGATATGGAAAAGCTGAAAATGTTTTTTTCTTTTTTCTTTTTCACGATTCTCACGAACAGTAACTAATCTGTGCTGTTGCTGAAGCGGAGATGGGGAAGATGATACAGGGTTGTAAGGGGTGAGAGACTTTCCTTAGAAGCTGCTGCTCACTTTGGGGCCAGCGTTGGGAGACTGTTCAAGAGAAGTTACCAAATCCAAACATCATAAGAAATCTCCTGTTCACATGTAGAAACAATGATTCTTAATGTTCAGATGCTTACAGAGTGGGCAGGACACATCAGCTGGACCAGTTCGCAACCCCTTGTGTGTACCTCTCTCAGCTGGAGCGTGAGCTTCTTTCTGCATGGATGCTACCAGCGAATGGCGAAGATTGGCTGCTACGGCTCCCCGTGGGAGAGACGTGTGTATGGACGGGAATCATAAGTCTCGATACTCCATAAGCCTTGAAACTGGCTCAAGTACAAAAAAATAATACGTCTGCTCATACAAAAGGCCAGGTGGGGTTTCTTCGTTTGTTCTTTGCTGTTGGTTGGCTAGTTGTTGCCGTGATTTTGTTCTCAGGATGGAATGTGAGCTTGGGGTCACTACGAACGGCTTCTCCAAGCCACGTCCCCTTTAAGGAAGTGTGGAACGTATGTGTAAATGGTGAGCTAACACGCTATTCACCTGCCATCATGTTCCCGCCGGCTCAGCTCCTTCTCCAGACTCCTCGCTACGGCAGTGTTTTCTGGGTTGTGTCTAGCCAGGGAAGGCGGCTCCCACGGGCACTTACCGCACACTGTGATCTCCTCGCTGTAACAGGTTGAGACCCGGTTGATGTTCGGCAGCTGGGCCAAATGCTTCCGGGTCTCGTACAGAAGATTGAGGACGTAGCGAGCATGGAGCTGCTACTGGGAGGAAGGAAAGGGACAGAACAGAACAACACTGGCGGTCCCACTTTTGCTGGAGAATGCCCAGCCAACCCTGGACCCCAAAAGGAACCTCTTCACTCAACTGTTTTCATTTCTTCTCTCTCATTTCTCCCTTCTGTAAACATAGAGCCACCCCCTCTTTCCGTCTAGTCTATAAAACCCTTCTTTGCCCCTAGGGAGCAGTGCACGTCTGTAGTAGCAAAGCAGGTATTAGTGCGCACACTGGTAGCGTGGGCGGGTCTTGACATTGCTAGGAAACAGTTTTCCGACCCCTACACTGCTTTCTTTCATCTTGGCAGAGAGTGGGAGGACCGTGAACTACGGGCCTCTCAGAACCGAGCCACTTCTCACCCCACTGGCCATGGGGGTTTCAAAGCAAGACAGTGTTTGGCTTGGATCGTTGTCTACCGGCAGGTCTCCCTGCTTCAGCCCTCACCCTGCACGCCAGTCTCACACAGCGCTATGGTTTCATAATTACGTCAGAGAGGTTCTCACTATGAACTGTCTCCCTGACTGCTGGAACTCACTCTCTAGACCCAGCGAGCCTGGATCTCACAGAGATCGGCCTGCCTCGGCCTCCCAAATTCTGAGATTAAAGCTGTGAGGCATGGGGCCCCGCTATTTTTTTTTTCTTTTTCGAGACAGGGTTTCTCTGTGGCTTTGGAGCCTGTCCTGGAACTAGCTTTGTAGACCAGGCTGGTCTCGAACTCACAGAGATCCACCTGCCTCCCGAGTGCTGGGATTAAAGGCGTGCGCCACCATCGCCCGGCGGGGCCCCGCTATTTTAAAGAGCAAGCTGGAAGGTCATTCTTGAAGGCTTCTGCCAACTGCATCTCCTACCTAGTCCCCACATTTCTCCTCGCTAACCACAGTGGCCTTCCCGAGGTCTCTGAACAGTCCACGAAGGTCCCTGAACAGACCACAGGGCCTTGGTACTTGCTCCTCTGTCTAGAATACTCCATTCTCAGATAGCTCAGGTCCCTCACCACCCTGGACCTTTGCAGGACATCTCGTCCCAGACTCTGTAAAACCGCCGCCTTTCCTGCCCCCTCTTCCTTAGCTCTCATTGCTCTCTGTACTGACTCTCATTGGTGTATTGCTTGTCTTCCTACACCACTAGTGTGTCAGCTGCACGAGAGCCACTGCATCCCCAGTGCTCAGCTCAGCGGGAGCATCCCAGCATCCCTGGCCCTTCTGCCCATGGGCCGAATGAACAAGGCAAAGGTTTCGATATTAGAGACTGGCTCATGGACCACTGCAGCCTGACTACACTTTCGGCACTGGTTTGGTCTGTTTTTACTCAGGAATGCAAGTCAGCAGGCAGCCACATTCCCACTTAGGCTTACTTGTCTCAGTCTGAAAGCTTCCACCAGGGCGGTAGCATGGTCAGGAAGAAGAGGGAAGGAGAGGCGTGGCCCTGTGTAACTGTCGGGCACCTCTATGGATTCGTAGTCTATCTCCACATCCTGGGCAAATCTCTCCTCAGTGAACATGCGGTTCAGGAAGTCCCCTAGTCCAGACAGAGGGCAAAGGCAGGCCAGCTCAGGAATAGACCTTGTGGGATTGTTAATGCAGTGGGACCCTGTCATGGCACTGGCTCCAGCCCAGGATATGACAGGGAAAGAAACATGAGATGAGGAAGGGCCCAGGAGGGAGGTTCTATTTCTGAGACAGTACAATCATTAGTTAATATCTAGCTATGTTTACTTTTTAAAAATCACCAGAAACAGGCGATAGAGAGAGAATGGCTCAGCAATTAGGAGTGCTTGCTTTTCCAGAAGTCCTGAGTTAGATTCCTAGCACTCTGGCTTCTCACAGCAACCTTTAACTCCAGATCCAGGGGGATCTGGTGCCCTCTGCTGGCCTCCTTTGGTGCCTGCACTCACATGTGCATACACACATCTACACATGCTTTAAAATAAATCTTTTTTTCCCCTTAACAATCAAAATATGAGTCAGAGAAAATCCAGAAACGCAGAGGCCTGTGAAGTCAGAAGGAAGGTCAGAGCAAGACAAGAAGGAAAAGCTTCTGGGCCATTCGCACAGCAGGGTCTAAGACCATTCCCAGCACTGAAGCTTCCTCCAGCTGCCAACCTCTGGAAGCCCAGGCCAAGGCTTTCACTGCTGTACTGCAGGGACCATGAGTGGCAGACCAGAAAGGCTATGGAGTCAACTCTCCCTACATCCTTCTCTCCAGGAGGTCTTCATCCAGGGACACCCAGGCTGACACGGCCCCAGGGTCCTGGTGTCTGGAGGCTCAGTTTTCATTATTTCCCAGGCCTCCTGAGTTGCTGGTGGTTCTCCCATTACCTGCATCTCTCTCCACTCCCCCCATCCCAGTCCACCCCTGCCCCACCCCCACCTCCAGGGATTCCTGCCACTTAGTAAACCAGCTCCTGGCACTTAAACTCTGGCCTCCAGGTGTGTTTACAGGAGAGCCCAGGCCAAAGGTTTACTCTGTCATTTGCCAGCCAGCTCACTCAGTCCCGGACTCTCACCAGATTCCCCAGCCCACGTACCCTCTGTGTAACCCCGCCCACACTGACGGAAGACCAGTCACATGGCAGCTCCCGTACTCACTCTCGTGGTGGCTGCTGGGTGTGAAGTGATCCACAAGGTAGCTAAAGAAATCATGGAGCTGTGGAAAAAAACCAGACAAGGTTAGCTTTAAAAACGAGGGGAAACGGGATCCAGGAGTGGTTCGGATCGGATGAACCTTCCTTCAAGCACCAGGCCCGCTGCCCCGGCTGGCAGGCAGTCCCCCATCCCCACCGGCATACCTTGACCTGGTCTTGCTGTCCTGCGTACTCTATAGACTGGAAGATGTTCCAGGTACAACGCCGCCTCATCTCCAAGCGGGCCATGTAGCGCCGGTACCACCTCTGGATCAGGGCCGCTGCCTTGAAGGCTGTAACACAGACAAAGACACAGGCCTGTGAGCAGGAACTCCCAGAGATGGAGCAGGAAGCAGGGGAGGATGGTGTGCAGACCCTGACCCACCGTAAAGGTGGGGAGAAGATGGTGGGGACAACTCTACATGGAAATGCCAGAAGGAAGGCATCATCTTACTGTTGGTTACAGAGTTTGGTCCTTCATGCCCATCTCACCATCCCTCCGAATCCCTGCCATGACTGACGGTGCTAATACCTCTGACAGTTTATTGGATTTTCACTTCTTGAAAGTTTTACCTCACCTTGACCCCTGTCTGAATGGAGACATTTGCAGTTACCTGGTGGATGTTGGAAACCAGGATTATAATGATGCTATCTATGCTCTTTTTTTTTTCCTTGATGGTTAAGTCAAGAAAAGTCATCTTTTCACCTAAAGAAACACCTTCCTGCTTCTCTTCGGCCTATCAGAGTAACTGCATCTGTAGGCTAGTGCCGTGGGTCCATTGCTAAACATGCGATGACTTGACAAGAACCTCTGTGGGGCTGAGAGTTGGCTCAGCAGTTAAGAGCATCGGCCACTCTTGGAGAGAAGCCAGGTTCCGTTCCCAGCACCATGTGTCTGCTCATAACTGTCTGTATTTCTAGTTCCAGGGCATCTGACACCCTCTTCTGGCCCTGAAGGCACCAAACATATGTGTTGTAAAATATTATTTGAACTAGGCAAAGGTGTGTGACATTTGTTTAATGATGTAAGGATGTGTTACACTTGTTTGTGTTGCGTTTGTTTAGTGCCTTGCCTGTCCAAGGCACCTGATTAGTGTAATAAAGACCTGAATGGCCAATAGTGAGGCAGGAGAAAGGACAGATGGGGCTGGCTGGCAGAGAGAATAAATATGAGGAGAAAAAGGAGAGGAAAAGAGATTGAGGGAGAAAAATAGGGACGCACCCAGGGCAAGAAGCCAGGCAGCTGCCAACCAGACTTGAGAAGCAGTGAAAGTAAGATACACAGAAGGAAAGAAAGGTAAAAGGCCTGCTGCGGCAAAAGATAAAGAGAAACTGGCTGAAAGAGGTGGTCAGAAATGACCCTGAGCTAGGTTGAGCATTTATAACCAATAAGTTGCTGTGTCATGATTTGGGAGCTGGTTAGTGGCTCAAAAGAAAAAGCCTGCTACA
>NC_022027.1:45253976-45262729 GCF_000317375.1 Microtus ochrogaster
AGCAGCAGCAGCAGCAGCAGCAGCAGCTGGACGGTGGTGCACTCATTTAATCCCAGAACTCAGGGGGCAGGAAGGCAGATCTCTGTGAGTTCGAGACCAGCCTGGTCTACAGAGATAGTCCCAGACAGGCTCCAAAGCTACAGAGAAACCCTGTCTCAAAAAAACTGACGAGAGAAAGAGAAAGAGAGAATTGCTGTATATGTAGAAGAGTTGGGGTCTGAAGATTCTGGGAAGGAAGGCAAGGATTTTACACACTTAAGACTGTGTGTGCGCGTGCATGTGTGATATTTCCACATTGTGGCAGTAGCCTGAATATCCAGAGACTGGCTTCCTCTAAACTGCCTTGCCAAGCTTTGTGGCCTCGGTAAACCATCTTACATCTCAGCATCTTCATCTAGACAAGTAATTAGACTCTGTGAGGAGTGGATACTCTCGATGTCACATAACAAGTTGTGAGTGTTTCCTCCATTCCAGTCCTTCACACGTTACTGTCCTGGCTAGTTTTACCTCAACTTGACACAAGGCAGAGTCATCAGAGAGGAGCGAGCCTCAGCTGAGAAAACGCCTCTACGAGAGCAGGCTGCAGGCAAGCCTGTAGGACATTTTCTTAATTAGTGATCTATGGCAAGGATCTGGCCCATTGCGGATGGGCCCGTCCCTGTGCAGGGGGTCCTGGGTTCTACAAGAAAGCAGGTTGAGCAAGCCAGTAAGCAGTATTCCTTCATGACTTCTGCATTGGCTTCTGCCTCGAGGTTCCTGCCCTGCTTGAGTTCCTGTCCTGACTTTCTTTGATGATAAATCGTGATGTGGAAGCATAAGTTGAAGAAACCCTTCCTCCTCAAGTTCTTTGAGCACGGTGTTTCATCACAGCAATAGTAACCCTGACTAAGACAGTTAACATTCTCAGTTTAAGAAATACTTTGGGGGAAGGGGTAGTAGCATATGCTTTTAATCCCAACACGGCAGAGGCAGGCAGATCTTTGTAAGTTCCAGGACAGCCTGGTGTACATAGTGAGTTCCAGGATAGCCAGCCAGAGCTACAACATAGTGAGACCCTGTCAATAATAATAATAATAATAATAATAATAATAATAATAATAATAATAATAATAAAGTTCTGTTAGGTATTTGGTCACATCTATGCAAAAGTATCTAATACAGATGACATTAGTCGCTCTAAAAATTCATTTCTTGCTACCTTCTCTTCAAGCCTTTCTTCACAGAAGCTAGGGATGTTTTGAAGAGGTAAAAATACTGTTATAGAATTTCTTATTTTGAATTCTTGTGTCCTTTATGCCTTTGGAATAAAGTTTAGAGTCCTACAGAGGGGGCTGGTATTGGTACATGCCCCTGGGAAGCAGAGGCAGGAGAATGGTGGCCAGTTTTTGACCAGCATGGTCCGTAGCAGGTTGCAGGCAGCCAGAGCTGCACAGAGAGTCCTAATGAACAGAATTCTGCAGGATTCGGACTGGCCTGGCTTTTGCAGACCTCAACAGCTCCTCTTCAATTCTCCACCTCTTTCACGTTACACGGTCCTGTTCCATGAATTGGCATCAGTTTTTCCTCCCCACTGACCCTGGTGCGGTGGACCCTTTCTCTTCTGTCCTGAGGAGTTCCGCCCCACACAGCAGGGGTTCGGGCACAGATGCTAGCCCTGAAGGAGGGGAGCTCGGCGTACCTTTCTCAGCATTCTGAAAAGCGAAGTGGTGCTGGCTGGAGGAGCTGCTTCCCATGGCTGAGGTACAGAGCTCCCGCGGGACACAGACAGCCGATCTGGGGAAGGAACGAAGCGGCGTTGTCAGAGGGAGAGTCACACAAAGCCTCAGTTCACAAGGAACAAACTGTCTGAGGACTGTAAGAACACTCCCTCCTCTCTAGGCTCTGCACACAGGCGTTTGTTTATCTCTGCTTTTGTCTTCCCTCGCCCTCCGGTTTTCATTCTCCACTGGCTTTTCCTCCGTGGTCCAGAAGCATGCTGGTAGCTTTTGAGGTTTCGAAGATGCTTTTCATACTCTCTGCCATCCTTAAGCTCTTACAAACCCTTGTTCCCCTCTCACCCACAAGAACAAATGGCAAGTTTTCTTCTTAGATTCTGTGTTGTTCTTTGAGACAGGTTTGCTCTGTGTAGCCCTGAAACTCACTATGTAGACCAGGCTGACCTCAAACTCACAGAGATCCCCCTGACTCTACCTCCTGAGTGCTGGGATTAAAGGTATGTGCCACCACTACAAGGCGATACTATTATTTTATGGCACTGGGATTAAACTCGGGGCCTGGAATATGCTAGACACACGTTCTACCACTGAACTATATCCACAGCCTCTCCCCTTTGTTCTTTCAAGACAGGGTTTCTCTGTAGCTTTGGGTCACAGCCCCTTTTTACTTGTTTGTTTTGTTTTGAGACAGGATCTCATGTATTCCAGGCTAACCTCAAACCCACTGTGTAACTGAGGACAACCTTGAACTTCTGTCTGCATTGTCTTTGCCATCTGAGAGCTGGATAACAGGCATGCAGCATGCGCCAACGATGCCTGTTTATGTGATGCCGGGCCTCATGCATGCTGGTCCGGCTCTCTGCCAACTGAGCTACATCCTAACTCCCCTTTTTACATTCATTTTGAGATATTAAATATTCCAGGCTGGACTCAAATTTGTGCCTCTCTTGTTTCAGTCTCCCGAATTGCTGGGATTACAGGTCTGTACCACCCATGCCTGACCTCTTAGATGCTCTTAACACTACCATTTTTATCCTCATTGATCAAAATATTTCCCAATGATTAAACCACAGATCAGAAGAGGAGAGGTTTGGGATTTGAATTCATACGCAAGCGTGCACAGCCCCAGGCGCACACACACATGCATACACATACCCAGGCACACACATACATGCACACACATGCCCAGGCATACCCAGGCATGCACACAGGTCCCTAGGAGCACACATATGCTTGTATACACCCAGGCACACTTGCACATGGGAAATTTCAAGCATCTTTGGTGAAGTCACGGTTGCTTAGTGAGGCAATCCATGCTTCCCACAGACATCACACAGAGGCGTTGGAGGCAACAAACAAGCTATGCTTACTTAGGGCTGGAATGATGCATGAATTCCTACCCAGGCCACAGGTAAGTGAACTGCTTATATAAGAATCAAGGGACAGGGGCTGGAGAGATGGCTCAGCAATTAAGAGCACTGACTGCCCTTCCAGAGGTCCCGGGTTCAATTCCCAGTACCCTCATGGCAGCTCACAACTGTCTGAAGATCCAGTTCCAGGGGATCTGACACCTCACATCAACGCAGATAAAATAAAGTTAAATAAACCATAAGAAATATTAAAAAAAAAAGAATGAAGGAACATAGAAGACTGAATACACCCTGCTCTTTCCTAACCCTGAACGGTGCCTTTTACAGACCCGCCTTACAGCCTGTTCACTAAGGAAAACACGCTACACTCTGGGCAGTGTGTGTGTGTGAGAGAGTGTGTTGGGGGTTGGAGATACAGTCCAGTGGTTTAGAGCCCTTGTGGCTCTTTCAGTTCCCAGCACCTACATGGCAGCTGGCAACCATCCATAGCTCCGCTTTCAGGAAACCCAACGCCCTTTTCTGACATTCACGGGCACTAGGCATGCACATGTTGCACATGCATACGTGTAGGCAAAACTATTTTACATACAAAATAAATCTAAAGTGTTTTTTAAAAATAAGTGGTGTGCATGTGTGTGTGTGGGGGGGTATTCTTAGCAAGCCTTAGAGAAGACACTTGAAAACCACTAAGCTCGTATGTAAACCCACTGTAAAGGGACCTAAGCTGACAGGCCACAGGCATCCTTGGGTGTCTCACTGCTTCCCCGAGTGCCTCTCTCCATGAACCTCTGTTCTTAATATCTGCCAGAAATGTCTTCACTTCGTCTCCAACCCTGCTTCATACTGGCTCCCTGGACATTCCTTCATTGGAGTCACACATCCTGGTTTGGAGGCTGTAGGGGACAGGAAACTCTTGAGGCTCCTGGGGGAGGTGGATACGAGCTGTGCTTCTGTCCACAATGAAACCTTTTCCCTCCCACGTTACCTTCATTTGTTGGGCTCATGTCTTATCCATTTCTCTCCCACAGGCCAGGAAGCTCCCCCTTACCTTCTCGGTGCTTAGCTGTGAGGCCTGAGGATCAGGCACCTAACCCATATGTCTGGTCATCTCTTCTCCAGGGCTGGTGGGCGGAACTGGCTGTAGATTTAACAGATAGGACAGCACCTTTGTCTGGTGTTGTCTTCTCGGAGGGCAGGGTGACACTCACAAGCCTGGCAGTGCATTGTAAGCGCTGAGTGACATTCGCAATATCCACCTTTAAGCTCTGGGCCAGCAACCTGGGTCAAGTGAGGCCTGGGGACAGGAGGCAAGTCTGCAAGGTGTGACGGGTCACTCTGGGTGGGACACACACACACACCCGTCCTAGATCCTCTTACTCTTGTGGATTAGGAGGTACGTTCCCCAAGCCAGCCCTGGATGCCTGAGCTCCTTAACCCAGAAACAGAGAACGGTGACCCTGCAGAGGTCATGTGACTGCAGCATGCCAGCTGCTCCACACGAGCCGCGTGCGCGTGTGTGTGCACGCATGCTTGCATGCGGGCCTGTGTGTGTGCGCATGCATGCATGTGTGCACATGGGCCTGTGTGTATGCGCATGCATGTGGGCCTGTGTGTGTGCACATGCATGCGTGCACGTGGGCCTGTGTGTGTGTGCGCACGCATTTGTGCACGTGGGCCTGTGTGTGCGCATGCATGTGGGCCTGTGTGTGTGTGTGCACGCATGTGTGCACGTGGGCCTGTGTGTGTGCACGCATGTGTGCACGTGGGCCTGTGTGTGCACGCATGCGTGTACGTGGGCCTTGTGTGTGCGCACGCATGCGTGTATGTGGGCCTGTGTGTATGCGCATGCCTGCGTGCACGTGGGCCTGTGTGTGTTGTTCCTGCCTTTCCCAGGGACCAATCCCCTCAAGATGAAGCTGAGATGACTGTTAATCTACATTCCCAGATCATTCTTCAGCAAATCCAAGATGCCTGAGTGTATTAAATAGGTATTAAGTCTCCCATGAATATTTACAGAGAAATCTATACTTAATTCCCTTTCCTACACCCACTAGGAAATACAAAATAATAAATCGTATTTAAAAACGGAAGCGAGAGATTTCAGGGAAAGAGAGTAGAACACAACACTCGATGTCTACAAGCTTTTATTTTCCCTGACAACATCTTTTGACATTTTAGTAACAAACGACAAACAATGACAAGAAATCACTTGGTTTTATATAATTTTCAAAAGTAGTAAGAAAGTTTTTTTTTAAAAATAAAGTTCGCATAAAAATACACTAGACCTATATAAGAAGTGTGTGTGTGGGGGGGTGCTATTTGGAAATATGAAATCAAAATGAACACACTTTTAAACAGACTCGACTCAAACTACACTTCTCCACTTTCCAGAGAAACTTATTTGTTCCTTTATTCCGTGGTGCTATGGCTGGAACCCAGGGCTTTGCATTTGTTAGGCAAACTGTCAAGAGCTGCACCCAGCCTCAGGAGAAACTTTTCCCCAGGCTTGTCCACCAGCCCAACCATGACAGTTGTCATGCCCTGTCACACCTTCAGCAGAAAGGCAGAAACACAGAATCATGGGAAACTGAGGCCAGCCAGATACACCCTGACCCCAACACCAGGTATCTGAGTTGTTCCAGCCAGACACACCCTGACCTCTGACCCCGGTTATATGAGTTGCTGCAGTCAGCGTGGGCTGTTAAGGAATATTAAGGGGACCAGGACATGGGGAGGATGCAAGACAATGGGCTGCTGTCCAGGTCTCCAGATGCGTGCCCAGAGATGCCCTCACATCCGCAAGGCAGAAAAGCTGAACGAGGGAGGAGGCCACGCTGCTCATGAAAGAGTACACCATTTCTCTCTGTCCTAGCCTTTGAGATGTGGCCTTTTGACAATAATCACCTGGCAGGAAGAAAAATTACATACATTTAATTCAAACAAAAATTTTTGAAAAATGTAATTTTTAAGATTTGCATTCCCATGCTAAAAGGCTGACCAAACTATCAGGCCAGGTTTTAATAATCCAGAGACCTGAGCAGTAGCCCAGGGTCCCGACAACAGGTGCTGTTCAGAAGGTCGAGTTCAGGGACAGCATGAAGGAACTCCTGTCCCTTTATGTCCCTTATGCCTGTCCTCTACCCTTGGGCTCACTGGAACCTTCTGGCCTGCAGAGCACTCATACATAAAATACAAATAGCTAAAAATATCTAATGATTGACCATCATATGCTAAATACTTACCCGAAAGTATTATGTACTTTCAAGTCTTAGGGAGATCACCATCGTCTATGAGAAGCACTGTCCCCCCCCCCCCCCCCCCCCCCCCCCCCGCACACACACACAAAGCAGTAACAGATCTAACGGATCATCAAATCCTTCCCAGCCCAGCACGGCACACTCTGTTCACCTTCAGCTTGGGTTTCGGATCCTAGTCGTGTACTTGTCAGGCTGGGCAGCGCTCATCACCGTGGTGTAGATTGTGAAGCTGAAATAACAGGACCCTTTCTTATGCGTGCATCAGCTTCCCCTATGGTTCCCCGCCCCATCTCTTGGTAAGAATGCAGAGGCAGCATGTTAAAAATGTAAGTAGAGAAGTCTAAGTGTTTTCTTCTGCCTATTTTGAAACACCCCCAAAAGCTGAGATGGACTTTCAAATTCCTCAGAGTTCAGGCTGTGGTGGTGACTTGGGCGGCTATCCCTGTTCTTTGCTGTCATGGTGAAAGGGACCCCCAACTTCTGTACAGCTACTCCTCAGAGCACACTAGGGGTATCCTGTGTCCTCCTGTGTCCTCCCCTTAGGAGAGCATGTGGATAAAATCACAGGCTACAGGCCAGAGAAACCCTAGCTCAGGCTGCGGTTGTCAAGAGCACAGGTTAAAAGGGGAGGGATAATAATAAAGCCAGCAATCATAACGTCAAACTATATTTTTAAAAATCAAAAGAATAAATACATAAGAAGAGAAATGCAATTGCCTGGCGGTGGTGGCACACACCTTTAATCCCAGCACTTGGGAGGCAGGCAGAGGCAGGTGGACCTCTGAGTTTGAGGCTAGCCTGGTCTACAGAGCAAGTTCCAGGAGAGCCAGGGCTACACAGAGAAACCCTGTCTAGGAAAAAAAAATAAAGAAAAAGAAGCACGGACAGTGAGTGTTCAGCAGAAAGAAGAGCGTGAGTGGGTAACAGAAACTGGAATCTGGCAAAAGCCTGGTCTATCAGGGAGCTCATGAACTCATGAAGACTGTCCCCCTGCGGACTGAGAGACAGCCTCATCCAGGTCACCCCATCCTGCTGATGGCTTTGTTTTTCTTGAATTTCTCACCTGGTTGTAACATGTGTACCTGCCCCTCCCCCTGAACTAGAATATGTATCCCCTGAGACTTGGTTTGGCTCACTGCTGCCTCCGGGAGCAAGGATCCCTGGGAAACGAGGGTGTGCGTGAGGACGTAACAAACTCTTAGATGAGAGCTGACTCCTCGCTGGGCGCACATGGTAACTGAGAGAGGGCTAAAGCCGGGCACCCCGCCTTCATTTTAAGTCTGTCTCGTTGGATCACTGCTCCCCTCTGCACATGGGCGTGTGAGTCTGTCGCTCTGAACACCCCATGTTAGTAGGGGTGCCTATCTAGAGACTGGTGCTGCTAACTACACCAACCCGATTCCAGGCTTAAGATTCATGGACGCATCTTACCGACTGTTTTTACACTGCCCTGTTCCAGTTCCCCCAAATGCACTTAAATGTCCCCAGTCATTATCCTAAACCTGCGTCAACTGGGGTTCCAGGAACAGCACAGCCTTACAGGACACCCCCACGTCTTCTGAGAACCAGCCCATCCTCTTAAGAGGTGGGGACTTCTTCAGAGCCCCCTGCAAAACCAGAATGGAACAGGGATCAGCCAGTCCACGGCCTCACCAGGAGGAGCTACTCTTGACTCTTCCCCCAATCATCATCATCATCATCATCATCATCATCATCATCATCATCATCATCATCATCATCATCAGCCTCTTCTTTTTTGTTTTGTTTTTTTAGAGACAGGGTTTCTTTGTGAAGCTTTGAAGCCTGTACTGGAACTCGCTTTGCAGACCAAGTGAACCTCAAACTCACAGAGATCTGCCTGCTTCTGCCTTCTGAGTGCTGGGATTAAAGGCGTGTGCCACCACCGCCTGGCTCCCCAATCCTTCTGTTTAAAACCTAAGCACCTGCCAGCCCCCTCAAGATGAGTTCGGACTCACTGACCCCTTTACTTGTTGTGCCTCCCAGCATGCCTTTCTTTGTTTGCTTCCAGTCTGCCTCTCTCTAACTGGCATATCAGGGCAGGCAGCTGAGCTCGCTTTTAGAGGCACTTGGTGCAAGAGCTTCTGCTCTGAAACACCTGGTCACAGAACATTTTTCCTGGGGGACAATGAGATGTGCTGAACATGCAACTTACTTGTTATAAACAGGAAACACAGATAAAACCTGCACAGGAGAAACATCATATTAGGAAAACAGTAAAAGGTGGAAGACACACATGCAGAGTACGTACAAGGAGATTGTAACCACGTGCCCGGCGACAGGGCTGAGCAGGAAAGGAGCTGCCTGCCAAGATGATGACCTGAGTTCAGTCCCTGGAACCCACATGGTAGAAGGAGAAAATCAACTCCCAGGAGTTGTCCTCTGAGCACACA
>NC_022027.1:45263389-45278373 GCF_000317375.1 Microtus ochrogaster
CCAGTGCTCTTAACCACTGAGCCATCTCTCTGGCTCCTGTTCTTTCTCTTTTAAACAGCAAACATATAACTGTGCTCATTTCTTCTACTATGACGGAGAAGCTTAGATGAAGACAGATACTCTAACCTATACAGACCCAAACTCAGAAAATATAAAGTGGCTTTTAAAATGTCTTCAACTTTTACTGCAACATTTTTCTTGAATTCAGAGGCCTTTTTTTGCGCTCTTAGGACAGCAACACCCTAGAGAAGGTAAGCAAGGAGACAGAGTTACCTGGAAAAGGGTCTCCAGGTTGATGTGTGCTTGCCCGGTGGCATTTAGGGCTTTGATAGCTGGTGTTCTGTAAGGACAACAGGTCAAAGGTCACCAGGTGCCTCAGGGAAACCCTGACCCTCATCAGATGCCATTTAGAGAGGCCCAGAGCAAGGCCCAGTCTCCTTCAAACAGATTCTGGTTCCCAAACTTCTTTCCCACTTCATCTGATTCATTCAGCTAAACCCCACTCATTCCGTGTGCTTAGGGAACCTGGACCAATTGCTGCAGCAATCAATATCACCAAGTACATGGGACAACAGAGATTAGTGAGATATACTACTTCCTGTTACCCAATGACTCACAGTGTTTCCACAGTAAAAAGAGCAGGGCAATGACTGGTTTATGGAAAATGACTTCCTTCCAAAGAAAGCCTGTTAGCAGTGGCCATTATCCAGCCTTTCCTTGTCTCTTTCCCGGGCCTCATAGAGTCATTGGTAGGGTTCATGATGAGATCCAGGGCTCCTTGACCCTGAAGCCAACGCCAACCCACCCTTCCAGTCCCCACCAGCTACCAAGAGGTCCTCCCCACTGCCCTCTTCCATACCCTCTACCCATCCAGGTCCTGGTGAGGGGTCAGGGCGTATTTTCTGGAAGGAGATGTAGGCAGGTCCCTGGTGTAGGAAGGGGACCGTTCCCTAACCATGAGAGAATATTGGAAGTCTATCTTCAGGGCTGGGTAGGGAGGCTCAAGCCTCTAATCGCAGTACCCGGAGGCTGAGGCAAGAGAATTACTCTGAATTTGAGGCTAGTCCAGGCTTAAAGGCAGTTCCATGCTAGCCTGGGCTACAGAGTGAGACTCTGTCTCAATGACACGGAACAAGACAAGAACAAAAAGTCTACCTTCGGTCATCCCTCTTGGGTACAGGCTTCCAGTGATCATAATTTGTCTCAACTCGGAACCACCTGCAATAGAGTGTGCCGGTTCACCTTATCCAGGGGGCATTTAGCAGAATTATTAAAAATAACTCCCACTCCAGCAAACGAGATTTGATGATGAGACTAATTCTACTCACGCTCCATTCAAAGGGTCAAGAGGCCAAATGTCCGCTGGGCCACCTCTGTCCCGGGTGATGACTACTCCCTCCCGGGGTGAGGTACCCCCAACAATGTAGTACACGTCAGCAATGAGGGGCGTCTTAGCCAGAGTCAAAACAGCTGCTTTGAAGTCTTCTGAGTCACTCAGGGTCTGAACAGAAGGACAAACGGGTATTGGCTACGGCATCCCAAGGAGAGGCCCACATGGCAGGGCACACACTCCAAAGTACAGCCTCCGGGGCTAAGCCATGGCTGTAACCTGGAACTCCTGACCATACCCTGTAGACCCCGGAGATCCTGGGAGGCAAACAAACAGCACCGACAAACCCCTCAGCTTCAGCAGAGAGCCCACAGCAGGACAGAGCTGTCATCTAGTTCTAGAGTTGGCTCCCTCAGACTTAGGGGGCGTGATTTTGGGCCATTTCTCCCCATTCCTTTGTTCTCCCCAAAGCCACTTCTTGGTCACCGCTCTGCAGTAGGTGACATGTCGGAGGGGGGGGCCAGGGCCTCGTACTTGCTCTCGACAAATTCTCCAAGAACACAGAGACGTGACCAGGCAAGGGTGACATGGTAAAATAATGATGGAAGCCACAACAAGGAACGCATCCTCACTTTGGACACAAGAGTCAGCTACCGGGGGGACAAACAGGACTCACACTGTGATGGAAGACACAGGCTGTGGAGTGGGTGTGGGGCTGAGGTTCAGGTCAAAGACTTGGGACAGAGAGATGGTGTGTGGTATCAGGACGAGGAGCCAGACCAAGTCTGTGGAGTCAGGCGCAGGTCTGAGGCACGCACAGTGAAGAGCATCACTGCTCAGCTCCCCGCTTCCATCTGTGCTCCTTTGCTAAGTTCACCCTGCCCTAGGGACCCCCCCATCCCCGCCACCCTCACAATCACTCTTGTCCCCTTCTGAGAGAAAGACATCTCACAGCTACCGCCCTACCATAGCACACAGAAGTACGGGGATAGGAAAGGAGTCACCAAAAGGACAATTCAAAAGTTGGGGTCCCCAAAGGTTCTATCGCACGACACATTAGCCTCAAGGCCCCGACAAGGCCTTGTTCATATTGCTGGAAAGATGAGATATTTTTACAGTGGTTTTTTTTTTTTACATTTATTTCATGTGTGTCCTCTCTGAACCTTCTAAATCCCCATTCACCCTCTTCCTTACCCTCCTATTCTTCCTTTAAAGCAGCCAGGCCCCCCGTACAAACCAGAGCTGAGCTCAGTTCACCCCCATTCTTGTCTCTGTTGCAATAATACATTACTGATTAAAATCTGCCCATGTCACCGTCAGTCGTATCCAGCCTTATTGTTAATGTTTACATAGCTTATTCTTCTTGGGGAAGAACATCCGTCTTATTAAAAGGACACAGAGACCTGCAATATGGTCCCTCTGTTTAGACGAGCCTGGGGGAGGTGGACGCAACGTCAGTACTCACTTTGCGGATAAGCCAGCTGATCGGAGAGTGTCCCAGAGAAATCGCGGCGATCACATTCTCCCACCACCAGCCTTTATCTGCAGGTGGAGAGAAGCGTCAATCAGTGTAGGGTCCGAGCACCATTCACATTTTAGAAAATAATTTTTAGTTTCAAAAGTTCTTTATTACATTTATTTCCATTTTTATTCTGATGGTGTGTTTAGGTGTGTGCGCCGCAGCATGAGAGTCACAGGGCAGCTGCAGGAGCCGGTTCTCTCCTTCCGCTATGTGGGCCCTGGGGAATCAAACTCAGATCCTAGGGCTTGACAGCAGGTGCCCTTCCCTGCTGAGTCCTCTCACTGGCCCTAAGCCTGAGAGTTAGCCAATCACAAAACATCTATACCAACTGCGTGTACATATACACACAGTGATCAACAAAAACATGCAGATGTTCACTGATCTCTCTTTTCCCTTTTTCTCTTTTATTTATCTTTTTACATTTTGAGGCAGGAGCTTCCTATGCAGCCCAAGGCAGACTTCCAACCTGCTACTCCTCTGCCTCAGCCTCCAGAGCCTTGGGATACAGGTGTATGCCACCATGCCCAGCTTCCCTCAGGTTTTGAAAACAGAATCTTTTGTACCAGATTCAATAGCGATTATGTTAGATAAACTCATTCTACCAATAATTATCTCAGGCAAAATTAAATTCTGTTCCTTTCAAGGGAAGCTGCTCAACAAATTTTAGGAAGGAAGTGGCAAACTTTGTCTTTCTGGTGTATCTTTAATAAGTTTAAATATAAGCGCATTTCATCAGTTTTGTATGTTACAGACTAACTCAGTTATTTTAAATTGCTGACATTCCAATAATCAGTTTAACAAACATCTTAATTCATAAGATGGAATCAAAGCTTGTTAAATAAATATATGCATTTGTATAAATTTGTAGACATCACACGCATACAAAAAAAACATTTAACATTGTCATGCTGTGGTTTGGATTTAAGATTCAGATTCATTCATGACTGGTATTTGAGAAAATGTTGAATAAATACACAGGTATAAAAAGCTGAATACTAGACCAGGTGGTGGCAGTGCACACCTTTAATCCCAGCACTTGTGAGGCAGAGGCAGGTGAATCTCTTTGTTTGAGGCCAGCCTGGTCTACAGAGTTGAGTTCCAGAACAGCCTGGTCTACAGAGTTGAGTTCCAGAACAGCCTGGCCTTCACAGGGAAACCCTGTCTCAAAAAACAAAACAAACAAACACACACACACAACCAAACAAACAAACAAACAAAACCACACACACATGAATAAACCCATCCAAATGAGGCAATAACAGCACGATGTGACCCAGGTCATCAGATGAGGAATGTCATGTGGATTCTCTGCTCTTCCTTAGCTTCGAGCCCCTGGGGACAGAGGCAAGAGGTCGCCTCTCCCTGGGTTTCCCACATATTATGGAAGCAAACAATGTCCCCATGAGGTTTGGGCAATGACATGGAGCTGTCAGCAAACAGAACGAGTGGCGCAGGTCCCAGGAGATCAGTCCGAGAAGCACCTCTTCCTCCCACAGCTATCAGTTCATTTTGTAACCTCAGTTTCCAACCCTGCCTCATGTATGGTCCCTGGGGTCAGCCCTGCCTGTGTCGGTGAGAAAATGAGCATATGCATGTTAAATCCAAGAGCTTCACAAAGGTTGCCTGTGGACGGGGTCGTGGACCAGTGGATGAGTTCAATAGCCCCTTAGTGTTCCTCTGACTCTTAACCCAACACAGCTCAATCTCTACTGAGCAGCCAAAGAAGGTCAAAGCATAAATCAGAGCTACGATCATGGTACTTCTGCAAGCCCAGCATTCAGGACGCTTATAACAAAGATCCTGCTGTTTCAAATGTGTGTGTGTGTGTGTGTGTGTGTGAGAGAGACAGACAGACAGACAGACAGACAGACAGACAGAGAACAAACCTGTTCACTCTTTGGTCTGAAACTCTCCTATGGCATTTATTCTGCTTAAAACCCAGCCCCTCCTCACAGCCCTGCACACGGGTACGGTTTCCTCTGCATCTCCAGTGTCCTTACGCCCTGCTGTGATAGACTATGCCATTTCTGGACTACACCAATAGTAACAGCTATTGCCGTATAGACCCCGACTGTTCATTTCATGATACCCACCATCTTTGCTGTTGCCGTCAGACCACAGAAATGATCTTCCCCTTGCCTCTGCAGACCCGGACTGGGGTCACATGGGT
The DNA here is from genome assembly GCF_000317375.1 of Microtus ochrogaster. Classification (NCBI taxonomy): domain Eukaryota; kingdom Metazoa; phylum Chordata; class Mammalia; order Rodentia; family Cricetidae; genus Microtus; species Microtus ochrogaster. Next base: position 45,268,412 of record NC_022027.1, read on the forward strand.
CAGGCTTTCCCTAGCCCTCGACCTTAGGGACAACCTACACCCTCACTCCTCTGCACCTTCTTCTAGTCCTAGCACCGCCTGTGGGCACTGCCCGTCTCACAGGAAGAAGTCCTTGGTTCTGGAAGTCTCCCTCCACATATTCTGTTGGTTGAGAGTGAAGGAAGCAGATAGAAGACCTCAACAAGGGTTTGCTTTAAAATGCTCCTGAGTTTGTTTTAATCACCTCGTTCATCACCAGACACTGTAAACTTGTGTGGACGTTGACCTGTCCACAATCCTACATAGCCAACAAAAGTAGTCCCCGTGAACACGACCTGAAATCAAGAAAACAGAGCATCATTTGCCACCCAGCAGGAAGCAAATCGAAATCACTTAATTCCCCTACACTTTCCTGCATTTTGTTTGACAGAGTGCCTAGAACTTGCTATGTAGACCAGGATAGCCTCAGACTCACAGAGCTCTACTTGCCTCTGCCTCCTGAGTTCTGGGATTAAAAGTACGTGCCACCATACCCAGCTTCCTAGACTTTTTTCCCTTAGAGATTTCAACCTAACAGAATGAGACTCTGACAACATTCTGGAACAGGTGCTCTTTACCTGGTTGGGAGAGGGGTCCACAAACAGACGGGGGTGGGGTACAGCCTTCCTTTCCCTAGCTTCTAACTAGAACCACACCGCTTTTTAAAAAAAAAAAAAGATTTATTTGTTTATTATGTATAGTGTTCTGCTTGCATGTACACCTGCAGGCCAGAAGAGGGCACCAGATCTCATTATAGATGGTTGTGAGCCATCTTGTGGTTGCCGGGAATTGAACTCAGGACCTTTGGAAGAGCAGCCAGTGCTATTAACCACTGAACCATTTCTCCAGCGTCCACACTGCTTTTTTGTTTTTTTTTTTTGTTTTTTTTTTTGTTTTTTTTGTTTTTGTTTTTGTTTTGTTTTGTTTTTAGAGACAGGGTTTCTCTGTGCAGCCCTGGCTGTCCTGGAACTTGCTCTGAAGACCAGACTGGCCTTGAACTCAGAGATCCCTTGCCTCTGCTTCCCAAGTGCTGGGATTAAAGGCGTGTACCACCACACCCTGCTCTCCAAATTGCTTTTTAGAGAATGCTTGGTAAAGCATGAAGTAATGGTGCCTGCGGTTCTATCCAAGGACCTTGCTGATACTTGGGCATGAGTGACTGGTGGCAGACAATTTACAACATCACCCATGGTGTCAGTCTGCAGGAGTCATGGTAGTTACCAGACCGACTGCTAAGTCAGACTACTACTAAGACACTTAAAGATCTGAGTCTGAACCGACAGATGTGAGCCTAACTGTTTCTCACCCTTTGGAGTCGGTGTGTCTGCAAAACGCAATTATTAACCCAGAAGACTTCCATTCTGAAAGCAGCAAGTGGGGTTTAACTGGAAACGTGTTTGAAGTTCATGACAAGAGACGCTCTATGTTTATAAGGTCTGTGGAGCCAGGGGAACAACCAGAACATATTGAGGTTTATGTTGGGATTAAGCCCCACTAAAGCTCTCAGGATCCAGAAGGATTGCTATAGAGGTAGAAACTTGACTAACAAGGTCGGAGAGTAAATAAACTAAATTAGCTCACATAAGTTTTTTATCATTTTATTCTTTTTTAGATTCTTTCTATGCTCTCTCTAATGCTCTCCTGATGTTCCCCTAGACGTTTCTCTTTGATGTTCCTTGCTGTTCTCCCACCCAAGGTTTCCAGTTTCTATACCGGCATAGACATTGTTAACAATTTTCTGGTAAATAACAATAATACCAAGCATGCATTTCTTAGGGTTAACAATCGGGGTGGAGCTTGTTCCTCCCCACTGGGCTAAGTATCAGGGTGCTGTATCCACTGGGTCCCAGGTGAGAAGGAATTTCTTTCTCTGGGGCTGGTTTAGCATCTCAAGGGTTTCTTCCTGTTTATTTTAGGGTTAAAGGTACAAACAGGTAATTTCCTAGACTAAGACCTTGTGTCAAATGAAAGATGAAGGTCAGAACAGAATATCAATAGCTTGTTAGGGTAGAGCAAAAGCCGGCTATACTCTTCTGAGTTGGCTGTTAGAGAATTCAGGGTCACCCTGACCTGTTTATCAGTAAGAGCAGATATGCTGAGTCTCCTGCTCAGTGCCTCCTGCTCAGAGCTCCTGTCAATAAGGAGACTTGTGGGGGACCAGCTTTATGTAGATTTGCTAGGAGAATAAAGGTTTGACTGAGTGAATGCTTTCACACCAGGGCCCCACGGTGTGGGTAAAGTCATCTAGTTGCCAGTACAGGAAAAGCCAGGTTTAAAGAACGATTTCTACACAGCTGGGCTATTTCGGGATGAATCCCATTATGGAAGGGAGAAGAGCCACGACCTCACAAGGTTTCTACAGAACTGACAGTGACTATCCAAAAGACTAGTATTCCAGGAGGTCTGCAAATCTGGTTCTCCACCAGACCACACTCTTGTGGATCTGTCTGTAGATCTGTCAGCTGTAATTTTACTGTACAATGCTTGTGGCTCACAGCAGCAACGACTCACCAAGAGCAACCAGACTAAAGCTCAAATGCTTGAAAAGCCACCCTCCATCCAGCTTCCATTTAACACTGCACTCATCAGCGTAAACCAAGTCTTCGGGCTTTGTTTACTGGAAACACCTAGAAGCATCTCGAAGAGCGCACAGTTTGTACTGTTTAGAATGGCTAGCCAATATTTTTATATTTTGAGAAATTAAATAGACCTAGAGTAGTATTTTTCTTTTTCAAACTTAATATTAAAGCTAGGTATGGTGGTGCATGCCTTTAATCCCAACACCAATGCCTAGCACAAGGGAGTTAAAGGCCAGTCGGGTCTACATCGTGAGTTTCAGGACAGCCAGGGTTACACAGAGAAAACTCTGTCTCGAAATAACAAAACCAAACCAAACTTAATTTTGTACTGATAACCTTGTTCACTGGGTTACTCAAATTTGCTCCATCTGAAAAATGTGCAAATAACTTGGGTGACTGAACTGTGAAAGACTTGAGATAACAGGCTAAACAGTTTGTAATTAATATAAAGGCTCAGAGTGGTTATTCAAGAACCGGCGGGAGGGAGAGAAACCTCCAGTTACACACCTGGCTAGTACACTCTTTATATTCAACCAATATTGATTAATTTACTCTCTAGATGTTTCCACTAATGAGACAATAGTGAATATTAGGTTATATGCCCCACATGAGTGCCTGGTGCCTCGAAGGTCAAAAGAGGGGCAACAAGTCCCCTGGAGCGGGAATTGTGGATGGGTTTCAGGGGACACACAGGTGCTGGGAACTGAAGCCAGGTCCTGTGTAAGAGCAGACGGTGCTCTTAACCACTAAGTCATTTCTGTAGCTTCGGGATTTAGCTGCTGTTTATCTAGACCTACAATCTGCTTTACCCTGAGGGCTTCATTTAGTCATAACAGCTACTTCGGAGAAGCAAATGCTAATGCCTCTGAGTTGGAGCCTGCAGAACAGGATTGAACAATTCTCAGTGACAGAGGCACAAGGCAAAGCCAGGACCACTCCACCTTAAAGATGGGTGTCCCTCACCACTGTGCAGCCCTCCCCGATTCCAGAAGTTACTTGAACAGGGAGAGCAGCGGAAGGTGCAGATAGTACACAACCTTTGCACGACTGATCAGTCCCCCAGGGCTGGAGAGTCTGACACAAGCTAGAATCATCTGAAAGGAGGGAACCCAGCTGAGAAAATGCCTCCCTTAGGTCCCCTGTAAGGCAGTTTATTCATTAGTGATTGATGAGGGAGGGCTCAGTCCCCTGCGGGTGGCACCATTCCTGGCTGGTTGGCCTGAATTCTTTAAGAAAGCAGGCTGAAGCCGGGCGGTGGTGGTGCACGCCTTTAATCCCAGCACTTGGGAGGCAGAGGCAGGCGGATCTCTGTGAGTTCGAGGCCAGCCTGGTCTACAAAGGGAGTTCCAGGACAGGCTCCAAAGCTACAGAGAAACCCTGTCTCGGGGGAAAAAAAAAAACAAAAACAAAAACAAAAAAACAAAAAAACAGGCTGAACAAGCCTTGGGGAGCAAGCCAGTGAGCAGCACGCCTCCATGGCCTCTGCATGCAGGTTCCTGTCCTGCTTGTGTTCCTGTCCTGACTTTTTTTGGGGGTGATGAACAACAATGTAGAAGTGTGAGCTAAATAAACCCTTTCCTCCCCAACTTTCTTTTTGGTCATAGTATTTCACTGCAGCAATAGAAATCCTATCTATGGTACCCCCTAAAAAGTGCCTAAAGAAAACCAGCCTCTTTAAGCCCATTCCTACCAACCACCCCCCAACAACAACTGATCCTTCTTCATTGGCCAGAATTGTTATAACTCTCTCCTGGTTTTGTTTTCCCCAGGAAGTTGATGGTTTGGGGATTATTTTTAATAGGGGCGGGGCTTGCATGTGCCATGGTGCATGTATGGAGGTCAGAGGAGAACTTCAATTTTGGGTGTCAATCCTTGCCTTCCACCTTCCCTGAAGTAGAGTCTCTTGCTCATCACAGTCTGTGCCAGGCCAGCTGGCCTCTCTCTCATGAGCATTGAGAATCACAGACACCTGCTACTGAGTTCAGCTTTGCATGGCCTTGAGGATCCAGACCCTGCGCCTCATGATCCACTGAGCCTACGTCCCCATCCTGGTGTCTGGCTCTTACAGGGAGAAGGGCCCTGCAAATAGCTCCTATCCTGGTCAGAAACTCTGCTGACCTCTGCATCTTGTGCGCATGACTGTACCCGCCCCGGATCTCGGCATCTTGTGCGCATGGCTGTACCTGCCCCGGATCTCTGCATGCTGTATGCATGGCTGTACCTGTCCGTTCTTTAGGAACTGCACATCCGCCGTCAGCTTTCGCAAGGCATTTCCAAAAGGGTAGTCCAGGTTCCGGCCGTGGTAAATGTGGCCTTGGGAGTCTTGGGCCACAATACTGGTGCAGAATCTGAGCAAAGGGAAAATTCTACCATGAATGAAGACAACAGGAACAGAGAGCGAGATTCCTGTTTTTAAAACGAATCCCCCAAAGCATCAGGCTTTCTTCCTTACTGTTGACACAAATGATATAATATGTTCTTGTACAAGGATATGGAACTACAATTCTGGCTGGAAAATACAACTGGACATAACACATCTAGACCCTGCTGTGGGCTCATGCAATGCAGCAACAGAAGTACCAGATCAGAGTTTCATGTTCCCCCACGTCCTGTGTGTATGCAAGGCACAGCTAGGCTTCTGAGCTCCGCTTGCTGGTACGTTACCTATTAACATGGTATTCAAAGCTAGCCCAAGCTGCCCTCTTCTTATTTTGAATTGTTAGAGCAAACACACACACACACACACACACACACACACACACACACACACACACACACAAATACTAACTAAATTACAAGGACCTCCAGGGAGGGTATAGTGACAGAAGTCTTTAATCCTAAAACTTGGGAAGCTGACACACACACACACACACAAATACTAACTAAATTACAAGGACCTCCAGGGAGGGTATAGTGACAGAAGTCTTTAATCCTAAAACTTGGGAAGCTGAGGCAGGTAGGTCTCTGTGAGTTTGAGGCCAGCCTGTTGTACATAGACAGTTCCAGGTGAGACAGGGCAACCCCGTCACAAAACATACAAATAAATGAGTGGATTTAAAAATCTTTTTAATAAACTTTTTGGCACTACTTATTTTTTGTAATGGTTCAATGATACTTTTATAATTAGGAGAAAACAAGTATTATCTCACTGCTTGGTTTGTTTAAAGAAAAAAAATTAGTGAAGTTTTGACTCCTAAGGTTTCTGATCTTGAGCCCAAAGGGCTGCATAGAGTTGAGGACCCAGGTAACATGGTGAGTGCCTAAAGTCTGCAGAGGTGTTCTCAAAATTGATGTTTTCTAAACGGTGGCAAGGTGACTGCCAAGTCTTTTTTGGGCATGTCCTGAAACTCAGCAATCTAGACCAGACTGGCCTCAAATTCACAGAGATCCTCCTGCCCCTGCTTTCCAAACGCCAGGATTAAAGGAGCACACACCACCATTTCTGGTGTGCACGTCTTTACAACATGACCCCATCTGCAGAAGCACAGGGGACAAGGACAGGCCTCTGCTTCGGGAGAGGTACTCTGGGTAGCCTTGGGACTCACAGCCACCAGAGAGCCGGTAAGTGTTCCCTCTGAGGCTTGGTTTCCACATCACAGACCAGAAAATGCCACTGCCCTCTCCCCAGGGCTGTGCTCCTAGGCTGCCTGAGGCCATGAAGATTCAGTAGCCACACTTAGCACACGGTTGCTGTTCTCACATAGCCAACCTTCAGAAGCGAGAGCAGCACACTTCCTACCTGAACCTGAGGGGGACTTACAAAGAAAGTTAGGCAATTTAATAAACGTCTTAATTTGAGACATGGGGCAAAATGAACTTAGTTCTCTTTGAAAGGCACTTGAGTTTAGCAGGCTGGAGTCCACAGATGTCTTCTGGAAAGGTAGGCAGTTAGAACCCTGAGGGATCCTGCTCTTCTGAGGTTGGAAAATTGCTGTAGAATAGTTTGTTACTCCACAAACTCACCTTCACTCATCTTGTTTTTTAAATCTTATTTTACTTGTTCATTTTTGAGAGAAACAGCGTTTTTCTGAGTCCCTGTCTGTCCTCAACTAGCTCTGTAAACCAGATGGTTCATGAACCCAGAGATCTTCCTGCCTCTGCCTCCTGAGTGCCTGGCTGCGCCTCCTTCATCTTACGGCAGCCCCAAGCTATAAGCACCTAACAGGACGTCCATGCAGGGTGGGAAATGTAAGTGTGGAGTGCCGGGATCTTCCTCTGATTGCATCTTGTTTTTATCTGTGTAGGAGAGGGGAGAGTACGCGGGCCATGGCGCGCTTCTGGAGGCCAGGGGACAGGCAACATTAGCCAGCTCTCTCCTTCTACCCCGTCTCAGGGATCGCACTCAGGTGGTCACACCGAACTCTCCACTTTACTTTTCAGACAGGTTCTCCCATTGAACTTGAAGCAGCAAGTTCCCACGATCCTCTCCTCTTTCCCCACCCGGATGACTGGGTTAGGCGCACAGAGGGACAGACCCTGCCAGGGGTCTGAATTCAGGTCTGCTCCCGCCGCCACAGGCACTCTTATCCACAGTCACAGCCCCAGACCTTGAGCAGTGTGGACAGTGGGATGCCCCCTAGACTGATGACAATATAAAACTAAGTTTTGGGTAGAGCAGCTGCTCCTCCCGGAGGTCCACCTGCCAGGCGCGTGCTGCTCAGATTTCCCCAGGGACTCAGAGCCGCAAGGTGGTTTCCAAACGGCAGGGACTGTCCTGTTTCATCTCGCACCAAAAACACCTCCTCCCACTCATCGTGGGTGACCATCCCCGACAGGTGACAGTTGGTTGACTTTAATCCACCCTAGCATGGGGCACTTACGCGGAAGCCTCATAGGCCAGGTTGACCAAGATGCCCTCGGCCAGGCTGAGGTTGAGGAAGTTACACATGCCGCGGATCTCGTCGGTGAAGGGCTGGGGCAGGAAGCTCTCCACCTTCGACACCACCTCTCCGATCATCTCGAGTACCCACTGGGGAACCCTGTCGCTAGAGACGACAAAGCACGAAGCTCGTTTCTCCTGCTCAAAGCACGGAGGGTGCAAGCGTGCGTGGACTAGGAGGGAGGAATGCTAGTCTAGATTTTCCCAGAACTGAAACAATGCGCGCTGCTGCAGCTGCTCCAAACCAGAGTCCAAACCGGGGGGAATAAACACGAGCGTTAGTGCAGGGCCGAAATCCCAGCTATTCAGGAGGCTGAGACAGAGGGATTACAAGTAAGGCCAGTTTATGCTACTGCAAGATTTAATTTTTTCTCTTAACATATTTTTATTAATTATTTGGGAATTTCATACAACGCATCCGGATCACACTTGCTTCCCATTCCTCCCGGGTCCATCCTCCGGCCCTTATGCTCCCTACCCCCCCCCCAAACCCCCCCAAGCCCTTATGCCCCCCCCCAAAAAAAACCCACACCAAGTTCACTTTGTGTTGTCCATATACTCATTGGAGCAGGGTCAAACAAACTCCCGGCAAGACTTCCAAAATGAAAATTATAAGGGCTGAGAAAACACCCAATAATAGAGAATTCACTTCCATCTCCAGGGCCAGGCACCATGGAGAGGAAGGGCGGACAGGTTAATCAGGGCTGGAGAGGCTCGTGGGCTGCACGCCGTACTCCGCAGCTTAGCCGGCTGGGTGACTGTTAGCCTGTGCGTCACCCTAACCCGGAAAACGTCTGGAAGGCGGGCGCGCCACCGGAGACACCGAACTTGACAGCCTAACCCGCCTAGCAGTGTCAGCCACCCGCTGGGCGCTGCACGGTGCTGCGGAGGGAGGACTGGGATGTAGCACCGAGGGGAAGGAGGAGCAGAGTCCGGCTGCAAGTTCGCCGGACCTGTCCCGCGCTCACCCGATGACCTCCGCCACCGCGGCGCGCACGAAGTCCGGGTCGTAGTGCTGCAGCATCGGCAGCCAGCGCCGCTCCGGGGCCGCGTCCAGACTGACGTTGAAGAGTGGCGGAGCTCCGGGGACGCCAGCCGACAGCCAGGGCCCCGGCAGCAGCAGCAGAGCCAGGGCCAGGTATGCTCCATAGCCCTCAGCCCCGGTGGCTCGGGTCCCCATGGCTCGGGCTCCTGAGGCCAGCACCCTACCATGGAGCCTTTACCCGGTCCGGGAAGTGAAGGGGGTGGCATCGGGGCGGTGCTAGCACTAAAGGCGGGGCCTGGCCTAGGTCACTCCACCCCTCGCCAGGAACCCAAGCAGTGACACCCGCCTCCTGCCCCAGTGGGATCAAACCAGCTTCTCACTCACAGCTTGAGGTCGCATCCCACCTCTGTGGGCTAAGAGTGCGAGCTGTGCTGGTCCCGGGCGTTAATCCCCTCCCTACTGTGGTAAAAAGGCGTCGTTGTCTCCTTACTCTACAGTTGCTCATTTTAAAACTCTGAAGGGCAGAACGTCTATGCAAAATTCTCAAAAGGCTACAAATGTAACCATGTGTGTGTTGTTATTTTTGCTGACTCCCATTTATCAACACAAGTCAAATGACAACTATTAAGTCACATTTTACTAGTGGTGGAGCCTGGAAGGAAATCACCTGCCAGGGGCCACAGACCAAGGAGCCTCTGCCTTGCTCTGTTAGCTCTGTTAGGGTGTTTGAAGCCAAAGCCTGCCTACCTTAGCAAACCTCCAACCTGAAGCTCCCTAGACTCCTCTTATGTGTCCCCAATATCCAGGAGACTGAATTTGTAAAGTCATCTTGGTAAGACCAGAACATTTTTATTATATAGCAGAGTTGCCTATAATCAAATAGTCAAACGTGCACGAGAAACTTAGTTTATTTTGTTCAGGTGTTCCCATCCCTTTATCATTAAAAAAATATGGTCTTTATTATTTTATGTATATGTAGTTTTGCTCGCATGTATTTCTGAGCACCTCATGTGTGCCTAGTGTCCAAGAAGGCCAGAAGGGTTAGGGTTAGGGTTCCCTTAGAACTGGAATTGTAGAGTTGTGAGCTGCCACGTGGGTACTGGGAATCAAACAGGTAACCTCTAAGCCATTTCTCGGCTGCCACTGCCATCCTTTCTTACCCCGTCCTCCAGTAGGGCTCATCACTACCTCTGATTTGTCTACGTTTATGGCCTGTATGCCACTAAGCTGAAATCCTTTGGTCTCTCTAGGTCGTGTTTCATTGTTCCGAAGCAAATGCTCCACCTATAGCATAACAGCAAGCACCAGGAGCCATTCCTCAGCTTCATACAGAAGTCATGGCTCTTCTGCATTAGATAAAGCTCAACTCAGATCGGACAAGCAACTGGAATCTAGTTTCTGGAGGGAAGCTGCCAGGCTCAGGGACCCACAACGATGTCAGGGCCCCTCCCCACCAATCACTGTGTGGGGTTCAAAAAAGCAGAAGTCTGTTCTTTTTTTT
>NC_022027.1:45279139-45285748 GCF_000317375.1 Microtus ochrogaster
GCCTGCCTCTGCCTCCCGAGTGCTGGGATTAAAGGCGTGCGCCAAGCCCCTATTTCTTATTTATCCTCTGCCACATGGCTTGTGGCTTGTTAACTCATTTTCTACAGGTCCTGCTCCCTCTGACTCCACCTTCTTCTTCCCAGAGTTCTCAGTTTTCTCTATCTCCTGCCTGGCTACCAGCCTGCCAGCTTTTTATTAACCAATGAGAATACATATTCATAGTATACAGAACGATTATTCCACAGCACTGGCCCCTCCCACATCAATCACTAAGAAAATGACCTACAGGCTTGCCTAATGGAGGCGGTTTCTCAACTGAGGTTCGCCCCTCTCCAATGCCTCTGGCTAGTGTCAAATCGACATAAAACCAGCCAGCACACCAATGCCTCTGGCTAGTGTCAAATCGACATAAAACCAGCCAGCACACCAATGACTCTGGCTAGTGTCAAATCGACATAAAACCAGCCAGCACACCAACGACTCTGGCTAGTGTCAAACTGACATAAAACCAGCCAGCACACCAATGACTCTGGCTAGTGTCAAACTGACATAAACCAGCCAGCGCACCAACGAAGCAGGTTCTCTTACTGAAGTTGCCACCTGGTTTCTTCTTGCTCACAGTAAAATGTTTGGTGAGAGAGAAGCCCCAGGAAGAACGGATTTGGGAATGGTTTTGAAAACCCCCAGGTCCAAACTTTATATAGGAATTTGGTTTATACCATGTCCTATCTGTGGAGATATTTGCACTGTAAATAAATGACAAAAAGTGTCAGGGGCTAAGGGTTGATGGAGGTGGGTCTTGTATCTTATCTGTTGCTTTCATTGGTTAACTAATAAAGAAAACTGCTTGGCCTGATAGGACAGAAAGTTAGGTAGGTGGAGTAAACAGAACAGAATGCTGGGAGAAAGAAGCAGATTCAAGGCAGTTGCCATGATTCTCCCACTCCAGACAGCCGCAGGTTAAGATCTTCCCTGGTAAGCCACCTCGTGGGCTACACAGATTATTAGAAATGGGTTAGATCAATATGTAAGAGCTAGCCAATAAGAGGCTGGAACTAATGGGCCAGGCAGTGTTTAAAAGAATACAGTTTCCGTGTAATTATTTTGGGGCATAAGCTAGCCATGCTGCGGGAGCTGGGGATGCAGCCCACCGCTCTTATTACTACAAAGGGTAATTTGTATTATGAGGTCAGAGTTTGATCTCAGCAACTGTGCTGGGCAGCTCATGAACGCCTCTAACTCCAGGGCCAAAGGGTCTGACACCTTCTGGCCTCCTTAGACACATTCACACACATGTGATTATATATGCTCACACATCATAAACAAAATTACATCTTTAAAAAAGAGAGTATACTCCAAAGCCACAGAGAAACCCTGTCTCAAAAAACCAAAAAAAAAAAAAAAAAAAAAAGAGAGTATAAAGTAATTAGAGATAGAAAATGGTTAAAAGCACTAAAAAGAAAACCAAGCTTGGTGGTGGTGGCACACACCTTTAATCTTAGCACTAGGGAGACTGAGGCAGATGGATCTCTGTGAGTCTGTAGCCAGCCTGGTCTACAAAGTGAGTTCCAGGACAGCCAAGGCTGTTACACAGAGAAACCCTGTCTCGAAAAAAATAACAACAACAAAGCAATCAAACAAAGAAAAAGAAAATCAAACTGAATGACAATCTATCTCCCTCTCCAGGACCCACTGAACTGCATAGTAAAACAGTTAATCACTTCACAGGTAAAAGCCAACAGTTTTTAAGTCTAGTAACACTGAGTTGATATGGCTGTAGTAAAAGAACTCTTGTGGGCGGGGCTACTACGCAATGTAGCATTATCCAAGATCAAGGAACCACTGACCTTCCAGCCTAGCAATTCCATTTCTAGCAAAGACTTGTCCGTTATCTAGTTTGGATAAAGAAAAGGAAAGTTCTAAGAACATTTAAACATGTTTATCACTCATGGTTCTGCAGAGACCATGAGGCCTCTTCGCTCACAGATAAACCCCAGGGAAACCAGGGACGTGAAGCATACAAACTTGTCCTCAACAGAAAGGATGTATACCATCTTCACCTAGACATCTGGGAGTGTATGCAGTTAACAGCCCGGTGGTGACCTTTGCTATCTGTAGGGCCAAGCCACACCTGAATCCCTAAAGGATTATGTTTACCCCAGACTCTCTCTCCCTAGGCCTTTATTTTTAGCTTTGTTTCTCAGACAACAGAACCCATCCTTAAGGGAGATGTCACATGCTCTTTGTAGCTTGGTGACCTCTACAAGATCTGTATGACCAAGATTACACCTGCTCCTTCCCTAGGCCCTCAAGGTGTCATAAGCTTTGCTATGCCCACGGGGTTGAGATAACTGCCACCAGCAAACTTTTCCCCCAAAACTGTACTGCACTTAAATGCCTAAAGGAAAAGCTGCCCTGTGCCAGACTCTAGATGCTCAAAGTAGGTACCGGCTTTCCTACGGTCGTTTCTCTATGGCTGTATTGTTTGCAGGGATGCCCAAAGGGCTCTAAACAGAAACATCTAACCATTTTTAGGCAGGAAAATAATGAATTATGAACGGTTGAATAAAGAATGCAATATTTAACAAAATGAAAGATGCGTTTATGAAGACTCTAATGCTGGGCCTGGGGAAGATGACCCAGTTGGAAAAGCACTTGCTGTCTGAGCATGACGACCTGGCTCGGATCCCGGTGTCCGTGTAAAAAGTCAGGCCTGTGACCCAGTGCCGGGGAGGCAGAGGACGAAGGATCCCAGGCCTGTCCGCCCCAATTGCCTCTTGCTGAGAGGGAACGAAACTGCATCACACTCCCAGTTCATCCAAATCTGTGAACATCACATTCAGAGAGAGAGCAACTCCATCTCAGAAGACGCGTGAGAGGAAGACAAAGGATGTCGGCCTCTGGCCTCCATGCGCACACACCCCACATACAACACACACAGAAGCCAATGCTGAGTCACAGTTTCCAAGAGTATAAATTGATAATCTGTAAATTTTTCACAGCACCATGCTGAACACACGCTAAAGGAATGGCAGGCATCAGCCCTGAGATTAGCCGCTCTCTTGAGGGAGGAGTCGTGGTGAGAACTTCATTTCACTCTAATGCTCTTTTTCCTATAGTTAAATTCTTCCCTTTAAGACACACGCTTGGTATGTAGTATAGAGGCCAGGCTGTCCCCAGGCTGCTCCTCCCACCAGCATTCCCTGTGTGCTGGGATTACAGATGTGGACCACGCCAGCCTCCCAAACTCTCCTTCTTTAACACAATATACTAATGCTGAGTTGGTGTTTCATTGTGCTCTATATTTAAAGTCACCGTTAGAGAATGTTTCTATCTTTTAAAAAGAGGAAGGTTCATGAGGCCTTGAAACAGGAAGTTGTGAGGCGTACCCTCTCCTCCTGACTTGCTTCCCAAGCGATTCCCTTACCTCCGGCTTTTGCAACCTTTCCCAGAAGGGCAGTGGGTTCCTATTTCACCCTATGGCTTTACTCCTTGGCCCAATTTCCTTTTAAGGCCCCTTTGATGCTGATTTAGGAACAGAAAGTCCGCCCCAGCAGCTTTTTGCTGAGATGAAACTAGAGCTGTTCCTGGTTTGGCCAAGAATGCTTTGTATAAATGTTTAACACGCAAATTATCAGGATGCCTAAGACAGACAGAAAAGCTGTCAGACATCTTCTCACTCACAGCCAGCAACCATTTTCATGTGGTTATTTTAAATACCATTACTGTATTCTCCTCAAGGAGAACTGTCATTTAAAGTGTGACATCCTTTTTTTTTTTTAAAAAAAAAAAATGAGGCTCTCTCTTTTGGCCATCTTGGCGCCTGTGAAGGCCTGCTAGGAACCGGACTTCTAAAGGACAGTATGTCTGGAAGGCTGTGGTGCAAGGCCACTTTTGCTGGCTATAAGCGAGGTCTCCGGAACCAGAGAGAGTACACGGCTCTCCTTAAAATTGAAGGCGTTTATGCCCGAAATGAAACTGAATTCTACTTGGGCAAGAGATGCGCTTATGTGTATAAAGCAAAGAAAAAAACAGTGACACCTGGAGGCAAACCAAACAAAACCAGAGTGATCTGGGGGAAAGTAACTCGGGCCATGGAAACAGTGGCATGGTCCGTGCCAAATTCCGAAGCAACCTTCCTGCAAAAGCCATTGGACACAGAATCCGTGTGATACTGTACCCATCCCGGATTTAAACCAATGAAAAGTAAATAAATAAAAGTGGATTTGAAAAAAAAAATGAGGACCCTGTTTGCATTTAAAGAACCCTCTTAAGTCTTTGTACAATTAGGGGAAAAAAAGTATCTCTACTCTTATATGTTAAAAAAACTGAAATTAAGATATTGCTAAAGCTTCTTTGCACTTGGGGTTAATGTTTTCAAACTGCCATATGATTTGATGGAGATGTCAGTGTTTAAGGATGAGAACCTGAGTTTAAATCTCCAGCAGTCCTCTCTCCCCCACACATGGTGGCTCCAGCCTGTACCCCCAGAGCTGCGGTGGCAGGTGAGGGAGAGACAGGCGGATTGCAGGGGCCCACTAAGCTGGTCAGCCTAGCCAGCCTGTGATAAGCTGGTCAACCTAGCCAGCCTGTGAGCTCCAGTTTCAGTGAGAGACTTTCTCAAAGACAGGGTATGTATTAGTGCACACGTACACAGAACCTTGGTCATTCTGTTTTGGAGGCAGGGCTACTACCTGGAACATGCTCCACAGAACAAGCAGGCTTTGAATTTGCAGCAGTATGCCCAGAGCCTCCGCCTTCCATCACTGGGATTGCAAGTGGCTGAGTGTGGACCCCTGTGTCCTGCAACCTACAGCATTTAAGAGTTCAGTAAGATGCAGGCTTTAAGCTCTTGTATATTTCCTGCCAAGGTGAATACTGAGATGCAGTTTGGAACACTCACCAAGCTTAAGTGTCCTTAATGCTGGAGCACTTTGAGGTTGGGTCTTGTGTGTCCTGCGCAACTCTCAGGCTTGCTGTGAGGTGCTGGGATCACAGGCGTGCACAGCCATGCCTGGCCGTATATAGTATGGGAACTGAAAGCAGAGGTCTACATATGCTGTACACCACACACTCGCCCCCGGCCCCTGAACTTTTCTCTGTTATGATGACAGCTTAATATAACTTACCTTTTATTATTATTTTTCTGTATTTTCTGACTAGCTACTAAGCCCCATTCCCCAAGGTTGAATGTTAGTGCCTGTGTGGTCTTAAAGGCGACAGCTGGAGATTTGAGACCAAGTCTGGATGTGCAAACAGGACAATATGTCACAAGGATGCAAGAACTTATACACATTCCAATTTCAGACATTAATACATAAAAGCCTTAATATCACTTTATAGAGTCTCATATACTGCTTTAAAAACAGCTTAACCTCGGGCAAGTGCCGGGCAGGAGGCTCATGAGTCTAACCTGATCTACAAAGTAAGTTCCAGGGCAGGCAGGGCTACACCAAGAAATGCTGTCTTGAAAAACTAAATACTAAACAAAAAAAAACCCAGCTTAACTTTTTTTCACATTACCAGCGTGTATACCTCCCGTGTATGTTTTCAGAAAAGGTCCGTGTAGCCCAGGCTGGCCTTTAAATTCATGAGTACTAGGATTACAGCTGGGTATACATCCAGCTTGTACCTTAGCTTAAAATGACGTCCAGTAGCAACTGTTGCTTTCTGGTCTAACTGTGATGGCGTGGCGGTGAAATGCTCTTCACAGACTCACCAGCCCAGTGGCGGTTGTGGAGCTGAGAACATTTAGGGGCCAAGGGCGGCCGGAGGACGTGAGCTGCTGTACGCGGAGGCTTCAGTCTTGTTTTTCTCCTGCCTTCTGGAATGAGAGGTCTCGGCCACACACTAGCACCAGGGAGCGGCCTACTGCCACGCCTCTCCCTTCTCAGAGTTGTGGCCTTCAAACTGGGAATCTAAATACAATCCTTCCCAAGTCACTTCTTGCTGGATATTTGATAAGAGCAAGGAGAAAATGATCACTATTCCTCCTAACTATACTGCATGATGTTGCCTGTATTCTAGAGATGCTGTATTATTCTTGCCATTTAATGTTACATTGTCTGTAGTGAAATGACCACAATGCATGTTTTCAGATAAGAGTTCAAAGAAAAATCTGTGGCTCTTGCCATATTCTGATCATTTTCTTTGATGAAAATCTCAGCCAGGCAGTAGTGGCACACACCTTTAATCCCAGCACTTGGGAGGCAGAGGCAGGTGGATCTCTATGAGTTCGAGACCAGCCTGGGCTACAAGAGCTAGTTCCAGGACAGGCTCCAAAGCTACAGAGAAACCCTGTCTCAAAAAAACCAAAATAAATAAATAAATAATAAATAAAAAGAAAATTTCAAAGTGGGTTTGAACTAAAGCCTATGTTGTTTTAGACCTGTGCAAACTGTAAGCCATTTTTCCCCCTAAGAACCATGTTAATGGTACTTTAAAAACCACATTAACTTTTTTCTTCCATGTATGGATGTTTTGTCTGCATGTATGTGTGCATACCACGCGTGTGCCTGGTGCCCTCGTGTAGGGCATTGGATCCTCTGGAGTTATAATCAAAAGCCACCATGTGGGTGTTGGGAGTCAAACACAGGCCATCTGCAAAAA
>NC_022027.1:45286187-45313056 GCF_000317375.1 Microtus ochrogaster
CTGTGTATTGCTGGCAGAACTGAGAGAAGGCGATGGTCCTAGAGAATGTTTCTAGACCCCAGGAAGCCAGTGTGAAAATGAGGAAGGGGAGACAAACACCTCTGGATGCTTTTAAATCACACCGTCCTTGGGGTTTAAGGTGCACGTCCAGGCCTGAAGTGTATAGCTCAAGGGGAAATCACTTGCTCCACATGCTCACTTGCTCCACATGCGCGAGGTCCTTCATTTGATCCCAGCACATCCCCTCCCCCCGGGGGGGGGGCAGCCTCCTTGTTACAGAGAAACTTCATCAGAATGATCCTCCATGTACCTTTATTCCATGTCTCTCTTTGTTTTTTTACACAATGCCATAAGTAAAAACATACACCATGCCAGACTCAGAAAGAAAAGATAACACATCTTACACATGATCCCAACCCCTGCCCGAAGATTTGGCATTTCCTGCATGTTCTTATAATATCCCACACACATACCAGATTCTACAGCAAATACCTTTCATACTTTAACCTTAGCTAATAAAACATACAAGCAGAATCTGCGAGAGAAATTAACACATAGAGCTCTATGTGCATGCAATTCACCCGCAGCAGAAGCAGTAGTGGCCTCTGCTTCCCTCTGCACCTTTAAACAGAAGTGAAAACGACCAGGAAAGGGGCCCCGGAACCCGGACCGGGCCTAGTGTTCCAGGTGCTGCCAGCTTCCTTCCTGTAGTCCAGATCTCTCTATTCTTCTTCATTTCATGTCCCCTTCCCCGAGACAGGGTTTTGTTATCTCATTAAGTAGGCCAGACCGGCCTCAAACTCACAGCAACTCCCTGCCCTTCATCATTCTCCCAAGTACTGGGATAATAGGTTATGTCACCATGTCTGGTTAAACTTTCCTAAATCTCAGAAAACACACTCCAAAATCAGGGGAAGGATTAATGAGAGGATGCTCTTTAGGATAGCACTATTGCCTATATACAGTTTAAAAATATGTTACTTAAAATGGATTAAAAAAGAACACTCAAAACAAATGTTTTAGTTAAAATAGAATTTCAATGTAATACTCTATATACATTACAAATTTTCAATGATTAGAATATAAAAAAAACCCAAAATTTACATTAACTAGAACCTTTAAAAATCACACCAAGACTATTACATCTTAAGCACAGGACTCAAGAACAAGTTTTCTACAGTGCTGCCCTGCCCACGGCGGGCACCGGGCACATGGATTATGGTGCAGTGTGAAGGCTCAGTGTGTGCCCACTGTGAAGTGACTGGATCATCACAGCTATCTTCATGGAACACAAATGTGGTTTGTGCAGCCACAACCACCTAACAGTGCTTGTACATAGTGGACAGTTGACATGTACTTTAAACTAGCTGCCTAGACACTGGACTTGATAGTTAAAATAAACACAGCATCTTAACTATTATAAGAAAAAAGAAGGAAGCGGGGGAAACCACCAAAACACAATTTACTAAAAGAGAGGTAGGCGGTGTGACATTTACAGACAGCCTTGGCAGCAGGGTTAATCAGGCTCGAGCATGCGCTGTACCTGTACCCTCCACACTACAGGAGACACCTGGCTAGCACAGGGATGTGGCAGAGAAGAGCTGAGACTGTCTTGTCCGGCGCTTCTTTACCAGTGAAATCTGCTAATGCTATAGAGGTAATGAGCTGGTATTCTGGATTAAAATGCCAAGGCCTGAGTATGAGCCCTAGTAG
The DNA here is from genome assembly GCF_000317375.1 of Microtus ochrogaster. Taxonomy (NCBI): domain Eukaryota; kingdom Metazoa; phylum Chordata; class Mammalia; order Rodentia; family Cricetidae; genus Microtus; species Microtus ochrogaster. The sequence goes on from NC_022027.1 coordinate 45,287,901, forward strand.
CCCAGAAAGTAGACATGGTAGTGAGCAGCTGGGAGGTGGGGCAGGAGGAGTTGAGAGGCCACAGAGCACAGCTGCAGCTGGACTCTTGCAGCTGATTTCAGAGCCGATGCACAAGGAGACGCCCAAAGAACACGAGAAGAAAAGTGGAGAGCTTTTTCAGGTCTGACACAGTCTGTACTGGACACTTCCTCCACAGCTGTGCTGGGGTGAGGCTGCGGGGCAATCCCCTACCAGGGACCCGGGCCACCATGGGGGAAAAGTGACAGGGGAAAAGAAAACCAAAGTTGAGCTCAGCAACCGAACAGAACAATGAAAGGGGAAAGGAAAAGCTGCTACCAATCCCGAGGGGCGGAGAACTGCCGTTCCTCCAATCCAAGCATAGACATTTTTCATTAGAGGACGACCTAAGATGGCTGAGGCAAAAGGCACCAGACTATTTCTAAACCCAGCAGCCTGCACGCAGACTGTGTCTCACACGGGACTCAAGCGTGACTGTCCACTGCACACACCTAGCTGACATTAAAAACGTGTAGCTTTGGTTTGAGAACAAGGTAAACAATGGACTGAGAATGAAGGGAACTGATCAAACCAGTGCAGAGCAGGCACCCGGGGCTGGAATACAAACCCCAACAGCAACAGACGGCAGAGAACAGAGAGAGCAGGCTGCACAGACAACCAAACCCCAGCAACAGACAGCAGAGAACAGGCCGCACAAACGGAAAGCTCAAAGGGTCTGTGTTTCTGGTTGGGGTTTCACTATGAGCCCAGGCTGCCCCTGAACTAACTCAGTATGTTCCAAGCTGGTTCTAAAACCATGAGCCTTCTGCCTTAGCTTTCTGAATGTTGGGATTATGGGCATGTGCCTCCGCACCCTGCTAGGTATTTCAAAATCACTATTTAAACTTAAGGCAATTTGAAAAATGGGGTCTTAGCCAACTCTTAACATTGAAAAGAAAGAAGAAGACATGGTCTGTACAGCAGGAGCCTGTTTAGCAGGCAAGCCTATTTACAAGTAAGAACCTCTTACTCTTGTAACACTGTCCTGTTTGCAGAGCATGTACGACTCCCATCCCGCAGTTCATCCAGGAGCCCAGCGACTCCAGGAATCCGGACCAACAGCCACAAGGAACTACTTACAAGCTCACTATAAACACGGCATATACACCTGCCCTCAGTGGGGCTCTGCTCACTCAGCTGTGCATGCAGCAATTAGTAGGCACTTGCTATTGCTCTCAGTTAGAAAGGAGATCTTAACACCACTACTATTTACATTCACAATCCCACCAGCCCCACCTCCAAATTAAAAATACCAAATTGCTACAACTGCTACTGCGGTTTCCAAAATATAGTGTCTCTTATCCTTTTAAGGTAAGCAAATATTTACTAATCTTCGGCATGTCAATACACACAGCGCTGGCAGGAAACGGTAACTTGCTGCTATGCTACTTCATTCTTTTCCTCTTTTTCAAAAGTGCATCTCGTAGTGCTAGCTGCAAGAGAAAAGGAAGAAAACGTCAACAGTAATACTTGCTACACCAACTAGGTCATAGTTACCAGACACTAGGTCAATAGCCATCCTAAAAATGTCACATAGTGAAGTATTTCACCAGATGGCTCAGTGGAGAAAGGCGACCGCTGCCAGCCAGTAACACAATCTTACCATCGTCACCACTGTAACTTCTTTTCAATGGCAAAGACTTGAAGACATTAGCAAGGGGTCAAAACTCTGGGTATTGGGCTCAAGACAAACAAGCATTTCTTCCTAGTTAACCCAGGCTCTCAGTCTCTCACTTCCTCAATCACTTTGTGTCAGAAACCTATCAGGTGAAGTGAAAGCAACGTGTGCATTCCAGCTGGATGTGACCCTGTCTTCTAGCACAGAAATGGGGGCTCCTGGGATGATCATATGGGGTAGAATTACAGAGTTTAAGATCCAGTTTAAGACCAAGACCAACGTCTGCAGTGACCTTATGTTTCCTACAGAAACAGCATCACCTGACTTCAGGGAGGGCGTGGCATTTCTCTGCTCTGCTCGGCACTTGGAGGTACAGATGTCCCCTCAAGATTCTTAACCCTCCCAGATAACAGAATACGAAAGGCCATTAACAACAAGTCCAAGTTTTAAGTAGTAACGGCAAGCAAGGCCAAGGCACATATCTCCGTTAATTCCCAACACTAACCCTGGCTTTTACTTCACTAAGGTGAGTTAATTTAAGGCCAGTCTGGGCTCATACTCATCTGAAACCCTGTCTCAAAAGTACCAAGCCCATTCTAGGTTAGCTGTCGCCTGGCTCTACATCTACCCATTCTACAGCTCTGGATTTTACATCTCTATGCCTTCAGCTTCCTGCTAGAGTTTCCATCTCCTTGAAGGCAGGTGGAGTAGTTAGGTCAGCCGAGGCGAGTGTCTGGCACTCTCCAGGGTCTTGCTGTTTGCATTTGCACTTCACTCACAGGAGCCGCTCACATGTCACTCGGGCGTCCAGGGTGGCTAAGCTGAAGGCCAAGCACTGTCCCAGCGCACACTGGCCATTTGGGTCAGCGCAACTATTCGCACAGCCCAGACCCTTCCCCGCAGACACCACCGTCTTTCCAGGCATGTCTGCAGTCCCTTCTCTTGGCTCTGCAGCAAGGCTTCTAGGTTCTGTTCAGCACAGTAAAATGCCCACAGGGTAACGCAAGCTGCTCTTTCTCAGAGGGTGCCAGGGTCCCCGGAGCTTCAGAGACTCTGGCTACTGAGCATTTGACATGAGCCACAGGCAAACTGCGGCAACAGAAACAATTAGGACAAAGTTCCTTGTTCAAACAGGACCCTGGATTTTAATTAGTTAACACAAATATATCTCAACAACTTCTATATTGATTAGGTGTTAGAATTACTTCGATGTTTTAGGCAAAACAAGGCATACTATTAAAATAAATTTCATCTTTTTTACTTAAAAATAATTTAATACTTGATGCTCTTTTTGTTTGTTTGTTTTTAGTTTTGTTCTGTTTTTTGAGATAGGGTTTTTCTGTGTAGCCCTGGCTGTCCTGGGCCTCTCTCTGTAGACCAGGCCGGCCTCAAACTCAGAGACCCGCCTGCCTCTGCCTCCCAAGTGCTGGGATTACAGGTGTGCGCTGCCACTGCCCGACTGACTTAAGGAATCTTATGTTCAGTTTAAACAGTGGGGGGTCTAGGTGCAGCGGAGACAATATGGAAAATCAGTTGTTCTATAACAATAAACCCTGAAGAAACTGCAAGGCAAGGAAACAAACGCAGGAAGCCTGGCTCATCGTCAGTTCACGCAGCAAGAGAACTGCAGAATGAAGAAGCCTTCTTAAAACAACAGCTTTGACGGGTACAGTGCAGTCTTAATTTAGTCTTAGAATTTCTCCTATTCGGAGAGAAATGTTTACTAACGCACTGGTGAGGATCAAAGTCCAGCTTCTCTACCATGCTAAGAAACGGCATCCTATAAAACAGGAAGTGGAGTAATGGCCTAAGCTCAATTAAATCTTGCAGAAGCAAGGCTGCCAACAGGGTGTGGCTGCCATTTTCCCAACCCTACACGTTAGGTAGGAAGGCTCTCAAGGACAGAACATAAGTCAATTCAACTCTGTGGCAAAATCCAGAGCCTTTATTTAGAAATGTCATTGCTTTATTTCCTACACGTGGTAAGTAAAGATTGTAAGTAAAAGAATAAAAGCAGGTAGAGTTTAGGTGGAGCTGTCTAGAGGGCTGGCCACTCCCCCCAGCCTTGGCAGGCTGTCGGTGGCTAGCTACCAGGAAAGATGGCTGACACTGTGCAGCCTGGGGCTGATCCTCTACAGCTGCTTCAGAGAACACACCGTGTCAATCTGTTCCTACAGTGCATCACTGAGCAAAGCAGGCCACCCGGCAACATGGCTGGGCCATGTACGGTAGCACATGCCTGCAATCAAAAGCAGCACTTAGATGGCTGGAGCAAGGGAATCTCCGAGGAAAGCCAGTCTGGCTGAGATCAAGCCACTATAAAGCACACAGTAAGACCCTGTCGTAAAACAAAATGGGCAGCAAAGCAGCTAAGCTGCAGTGGACAGAAATCCCACAGGCTGTAAGCACGATACTCTCTGAGACAGAACACAGACATCACAACTCACCACAACTGTGTGCTGAGCTGAGCACTGCCTTCCTGAGCTGGTCCACACCCAAGAGTGCTTCCTGATCAATCACTCTACTTCACAGGGCATGGGAATGCACCTCAGAGGGGACCCAGCTTGATTCTTTCACTTCAGAGACAACGATCCAGGGTCACCCACAGGTCACAGGGTGACCCCATCAATCCCACCCTGACTGCTCCCAGCCTCCCCAAGCACACTTGGCATGTGGTCCTGAGAGGCAGCCCTCTTGTAAAACATAGCTGTCTTTATGTTGCTGAACTCAGGCCCACGCGGAACCCACCTGCTTCTCCCGGAAGGAGCGCTTGGTCTTTGACCGGACATTCTGGCTGTACCGCATCATCATAAAGTTCTTCTGCTTCTTCTTCTCTTTATTTGTGGAACTGGAAAATGGATTTATTTTGGTTTTCTTCCTCACAAATTCCTTTCGATCTGTCCTTCCTGCCTATTAGTACAAAGAGATTAGTGTTCAGTATTTCTTCAAGAACAACACACCTCAGGCATTATCCAATCCCTCTGATGCCAAGGACAAGACAAAATGCAGCTCTTGCTCCCTGGGACTCAATCCAACAGAGACAAGGATGGAGCTCAGCGAAAGGAAATGTCCCGATTCAGTCTAATTCCAGAGGCCAAGCTGGGGTTGGCAGGTGGGAAAGAGGAAGAGGTCGGTGTGTGGAAAAGTGGGGGAGAAAGCACATGGCTCTAACTGCCCACGTGGGGCTCCATTCACAGACTGCGAGAGTGAGGAGGAGCTACTGCCGAGGCACAGAAAGCAGCAGAAGCGTGGTCACTGCATGAACTGAGCAGCAACAGCACGAGCCCCAGGCCGACTGACTGTGACCACATTTCTCTGTTGCTAAGCACTCTGACCATGAGCACGCGAGACTGCACTTCTGTGCTCTACATCTTGTTTTGGGTGTTAGTCACAGGGTTAAATACAGCTGTCAAAACTCATTCACAGTCAGGGATGGAGGGGACGTATTTAATCCCAGCACATGACATGAGGGCTGACCTGAGTTCAACGCCAGCCTGGTCATTATGGAGAGTTCCAGGACAGCTACATAGAAAGACTCTGTCTCAAAACAACAAAAAGTACACCAAAAAACAAAACCACAGAAGCTCTCCTCTAATTGGGGTGACTCCATTGGTAGAATGCTTGCTTAGCAGGCACAGGCTCAGGTCCTTTTCCCAGAGCTGCATAAACCAAGCCAGGTACAGGTCTGTAAACCACCTGGGGAGTCGAGGCGGGAGGGTCAGGAATCCAGAGGTCATCCTCAACTAAAGCTTTAGGTCAGCCTGGGTGTGGGTTATGTAAGATCCTGCCTGCCTTAAAACAAACAAAAAACCACCTAATTCAACTGTTATGTGTTAATTATACCTTTAAAGGGTGGGTGTGAGGGATGGTGGGTGTGTGGGAGGGAAGGAGGGCGGGAGGGAGGGAGGAAGGGCGGGCGGGCATGGACTAGGAAGCTCACAGCTACACACACTGGGGATTAAGACTCCTTCTATCCACTTCCTGTTTAGAGTGGGGAAGGGTATGCCCCCACTCACCATGGCGGTTGCTAGTCTTGTCTCCTTGTCAGACTTGGGCTTTTTATGAAGGCGTTCAATGTCTCGAAGAGACAGCAATTCACCCCTGTGGTGAGGGATAAAAAATACAAAACGATGGTGAGCCCTTCCCCTGATGCTTTCTTCCATCACCAGCCACTGCAGATCTGGGCATGGGCCACTTTCACCTGGACTCCTCGTCGCTGTCGATGTCTATGAATTTCCTTTTCTGGGCTTTCCCGGGGGCAGCATCCATCTCCTTCTTCAGCTGCGCCATGCGGATTTTCTGGAAGTCATCCTGTGTTAACACCCGACTCGTGCTGATGGCTGCAGCTTTGGCTTTCCGCTCCTCCATGGGCATACTCTCCAGCTTCTTGGCCTGGAAAAGCATACGCCAAAAGGAAAATGACTACCAGCTTCAGTGACAGCTCAGTCATTTAAATTTTAACATGGTCCAGCAAACATGGCATCTTGGCAGAGTGACACCCTTGAGAGAGGTCACGTGGACTTACAGTTTCCTGCTGCTCTTCGTCAGAAGAGTGGTGCACGTCAACCCACTCACCATCCTCCTCCTCCCCGCTGAGGCTGGCGCTCTCCCATCCATCTGTGTGAAAGAGAACACATTGACACAGCTACCTCTTCAGGTCAGGCAGTCACAGCAAGGTGAGCTACATCAGCAACGTTGAAAAGCAAGGAAATGAACCTCGGCTACTCCACTGACCAGCAACTGGGCGACATCACTGCCACATGCCACATCGACTTAGTTAATTTAAGGAGTCGGGACCCAGCACTGACCAAGTGTATATTAACAGCCAAAACCTAACAGTGACTTATCTAATTCTTACAGCTCAAAGAGGGACAGACAGAGGGACAGACTCCCAGTTAAGTCACATGCCAGAAAACACAGCCTGCACGGAATCATGGAGAGCCCACCAGCATGCCCTTGCTGTCCATCAGAACTGTGCCTAGACATTTAACTGGAGCCTGAAGCATGTATATGTCTAACTCACCCAATGTACTAAAGACGTAGGAGAAACAACTCCAGTGACCTGGAGTACAGAAAAGGCTTCCAGATACGAAAGGACCTGAAGACCCTTCATTAAGGAGGCTGCCAGGATACAAGAGCATCACAGCTCTTTGGTCCGGCATTTACACAACCACTCATAGGCACCCTGATCTTGCCAGGTAGCTTTAGGAGCCAGATCTTCTGTGGTATAAGTGAGAACCTGGGTTCAATTCCCAGCAAAAGGCAAGGCAAGGCAAGGCAAGACAAGGGAAATGAACCTTCGTCATTTTCTGTATCCTCTTCTTTCTCAATCTCTAGAACCTCTGCTCCTGGAATGTAATCTTTAGCATCTAACTCTCCATATTCTTGTATTCTTGCTTCAATGGAGGCTTCAGTAGGTTTACCCTACAAGAGAAAATTATTTAAAACTAAGATGCTTAGATTCAAAGAAACGTTCATAATGAAAGGCCCTCTAGGGTGAGAGGAACCTGCTTACATGTCAGGCCAACAGCGTAAAGCCGGGCAGAACGCAGGTCACTTCTCACTGCCTTCGGATCTAAACCGAGAATAACTGCCCTGGCTTTAAGTGTCAGCAGTACCACCTCTGTGTCACAAAGCTTCCCTCTCCGCCAAGAGGCGGCACCCGGCTGGGCTGTGGATCAGCTGCTGAAGGCACTGCCTGCCGACGCCAGCCTGCTGACAGCATCAACACTGTCAAGTATGGAAGCCAGCACACCCTAAGACTCAGCCTCATCACAGAGCGCGTGCTGGTCACAAGGGTTGAGGACCAAGGAATTCAATCAACGGCGTCCTAAGCTTGAAGAACAGAACACACGCATCACGCACACTCCCCACGGAAGCATCGCTCATCTATCATGTGAGCAGCAGGCACTGCCCTCACGTCTGACCACACTCTTTAGAATCTTTAGACCACCCCAAGTTCGCTTCACCTACCCGGAACTTCTTCTGCAGCATCTGAGGGTTCAGTGTCCGGAAGAGATGAATCAAAGTTCTGGCAGACATCATTACATCTGTAAAACACCACCTTTGATTAGAAATGTCAAGCAAAGACCACTGAGAGGTAAAGGCAGGGCGACTGTGCCGCTGGCCCACAGAGAACAACTCACTCTTATCTTTGTGTGTCTTGTACTGAGCCAGGTCCTGGAGAAGTTCCTCAGTCATGGCCAAAGGACATCGAGCTGTTATTTCCTTTATAGCATTGATTCTGGAAAAGGAAAAATAAATTTAAAATAAAAGAGTAATTTTATGTTCAAAAATCAAAAGGACCACAGGTTGGATTTCACAGGCTTAGGACCCTAAACCTGCAGTGTGGCCGAGAAAGAATGTGAACAGCCGTCCAGGCTGATATTCCCGACAGTCACACTTGCTCTGCCAGTGTAACAAGGACCAGTGTTGGGCACAACAAATCATGGCAGCGTTTGCTCACCCACTCTAAAGAGAGGCATAAAGTCAGCTCAAAAGGGTTAAAGGTCTTTAGAGCTTCTATCCCAGCATCAGTGTGCAAGAGAGATACAAAGTAACTGCTTAGTGTATCACACATAGCCCTTTGAGTCACCCAGAGGGGTACAGGAGTTCTCCAGCCTCTCTTCAGAGTGACTCACTAACAATCACATGTCCCAGTGTAAGGGAACTTCATGGGAGGAGAAAAAGAAGCATTAGGTCGTTAAACAGTCCTTGACTGCAAACCATCACATGCTGATCACAAGGACAAGTATTTTTGATCTGAGTCTCTCCTTAGAATTCTAATCAATAAAATGAAAACACCAAGCCTCCTGAGAAGACTGCTCTTGTAGAGGCTGAAGCTACAGCTCTAACAACTGCCCATGTTGGTCTGTGAAACACACCCACAGTCCCACGCATGCTGTACGTACCCTACAGTCATGACTTCCCCAGAGTTCTTGTCAGTAACAAAATTGTTGGCCACCGTCATGAGCAATGACTGAATGATCTGAGTTGGGAACAAAAGAGGTGAGTCGGGCGAGAGGCCCTTGTTCCGGAGCAGAGCAGTCGTCAGTGCGAAAGCAGCCTTCCAGCTCCAGGATAGGAGCTGAGAACCAAACCCAGGCAAGTGAGGGACTCAGTACTCCGGGTTATACTTCAGGCGAAGGTTACCAGCGTTGGACACAATGTCCTCTAACATTGTTTCCTTGTAAAATTCTGATACTTTAGTGTGTGGTTCTGCATACACCTCAGTGCTCACCAGGGCACATGTGTGGAGGTCAAAGGAGAACTTGCAGGAGCCAATCCTCATCTTATCCCTCACTGAGACAGGTCTCTCGTTTCTACCGACCTCAACACTCTAGGCCTCCAACTCAGAGATCCGCCTGCCTCTGCCTCTTGAGTGCTGGTGCCCAGCTACTTCCGCTTTCTTACTGTACATATTCCATTACATTGTTTTTAAAAATGATACTATCAAAACAAAACTTTGCTTTGACACAGGATAATTCAGTGTTAATCAAGGAATTATGAGCTTAAACAATAATCACCATGAAGTTATACTCTTGGACCTTCCTAGACATATACAATTTGGTTGTTAAAGTCAGAATCCTCAGCTTGTTCCCCTTCTATGAACTGTATAGCTAACTTCTATCACATCTCCTTAGGAGTTAGGTCTCCTCTGTTCATGGAAAGGGAATAGGAGAGACAGCAACTCTGGGAAGAAACCCTAATATGCCCAGCAGCAGCACTGCACACTCTGGACCTGGGTGACAGCACCACACTACACTGGATCTGTGTGCGTGCGTGCTCCATGTCCCTATTCTGGAGGTCATGGTGAGTTCTCACCTCTGGTGGCACCAGGTGATGAGAGGCTTGTGCAGCAAACAGAAGGATCTTCGTGACTTCTGAAAGCACAAGAGACAAGAAAGCATACACATTATCATCTGCCTCCAAGGACTACAGCAACATGGCAAGCAAACTCAGTTATCACATGGCCATCACTTAACTTAACTTACTTCACCCGAAGACCAACCCCTACCTATGTCCTGGGCTCACCTCTGGGCTTCTTCAGGTCTTTTGTTCTGCCCTCCGTGATTGCACAGGCTAACAGAGCATCTGGCCCATACCCACCATTGCCCTTACTCTGCCTTTCTCTTCCAAACCCTTGACCTGGATATTATACACTGCGCTGTCAAGGACTCTGCCTTACGGTCACCATGACCTCAGTGTCTAACAGGCGCAAAACTCCTGGGCTCTGTGCGGGCTGTGTGTGGCAGCTCATATCTACAGTTCTAACACTTAGGAGTGGCAGCAGAGACAGTAGGACCCCGCGACTGGGGCCAGCCACGGCTACACACCAAATCTGGTCTCAAGCAGCAAACTAATCAAATAAGTCACCAAACAAACATCTGTTGGACAGACAAAAACGCACATGTGTGAACACACTCTCTTCCAAGAGGCTGCATAGTCCACGGAAAGAACAGGCCTTTGGACCAGGCGCGTGGCTCATGCCTCTAAGTGTAGGCCACGAGAGGCCCATGCAGGAGGCCCTCTGATGTTCCAGCCTGGGCTAGAGACCCCGCTTCAAAAACAAAAAACAAGGAAAGAGGCAAAGCTGACTTGTCACTCATTTGAATGACTGTGGTCACTTTCTGAACTTCAAAGAGGCCACTTATCAATTTCATCGAGTGATTACAGAAAGCACTTAGCACAGTGCAAGGTTCATGTCAGATGTTCAAATGTCCACTTCCTGTTTGGGCAAAACAAGCAACCGTCTTTCCCTGCTTTTGTGTCATTGCTAACAGAGAAGGCACACAGGGCCATGGAGACCAGTAACCAAAGGCCCGTTACTACAATGCTACAGTTAAAGGGGAAAACTAGGTCCATTTTTTTCTTTTTACAATTTATTTATTTTTTATGTGTATGGATGTTTTGCCTACACATGTGTGTGCACCACATGCATGTGTGGTGCCTATGGAGGGCAGAAGATCTCCTACTGTAGTTACAGACAGTTGTGAGCCACCATGTGGGCGTGGGAGTGGACACACAGGTCCTCTGCAAGAGTAGTATAGTGCTCCTAACTTAGGCGCTGCCTCTCCAGCCCCCAAACTAGAATTTTTGACAGAATTTATATTACAAAAAGACTTGCAATCAAGAATTCATCTTTACTATTTTTTAAAAATAAGGGATATGTGTGTGTGGTTAGGGCTGACCTGAGGTCCTGATCCTCCAACATCAGCCTTCCATTTTTCTTTTCTCTATAAAACACACAACGCTATCTGTCCTTAACGATGCTAGAATAGATTTGCCACTTATTAGGTCACAGGCAAGGATCAGACACACAAGCATGTTACCTCTCTGGTGGGGCTGCAGAAACCTTTGCACAAAAGGGTAGAAGTTGAAGAGGAAAAGCTGTGGAGAGAAGAATGTACTGACTTCAATATTTATGAAACTTAAGCATGACATTTCATTACCAAGATAAATGCACTGGGAATCACTTTGACTCATTTTGGTCTCAGTAAGCAATCCCACCACAGGTGAATTCAATGCGCTGCAGTAACCCAGGGAAAGAATTCTCTCCCCAGCACTATCCTGCTATCTCACCAGGTGAGAGAAAGAGCAGACAAAGCAGGGAAAGGCTAACAAAACCCAGCCCTCTTCTAGTTTTGACCCTAGCCTGGCTGTAGAGCTCTGTCTTGGTATTCACAGAAGGGAGCCAGACCAGGAGCAGCACTGGTCCTAAAGTCCCTGGGGCCAGAGCAGGGTAAAACTGAGTGGCCCTAGTGCTGTCAGACTGCCCTGAACTGACAGTCTGACTCTACTCTAGTCCAGCCACACTGGAGGAAGAACTATGAACTCTGTATCTGTAATCAAGGAAACCAACATGTTGAACAATCTCAGAACAGAACCAGTTATGACATCTGTGTCAGAAAACCGGGCTGGAGAGATGGCTCAAGCGTTAAGAGCACTGGCTGCTCTTCCAGAGGACCTCATGCTCCCAGCACCCACATGGAGACACACAACCATCTGAAACTCTGGTCCCAGAGGGCACTGAACATATGTATTACACAAAAGTACATGAAGGCAAAACCCCCGTAACCCATAAGAGAAAAAAACAAAGCAGTTAAGAGAACACTTTCAAGGGTCACTTTGTGATCCATTTTAAAGGTAGCTACTCTGAAAGTATTCACACAAACACCACCAAGGAGCTCTTGCAATCTAACTCAATACCAAAAAATACCCAGGGATCCCAGCTTTGCACACCTGGAAGTTAATATCAGGAAGGGTTAGGCACACTGAAAAGCAGCAAGAATCAATATTAGTATGTAGTTTATCCTGGCTCAGGAACACACATGTGAAATTAACAAGAGGGAGCCCGTGATGGCTCCACGTGGACTGAATGTGCACAGGTTAGCACCACACACGCTGGAGAGGAATGAGTGGTTAATAAAAGCAGCTGTTTTCAGACAGGAAGGCTGGATTCTCTGCCGATTCTAACTGCGCAAATGGCTTGAGGATTAAAACTTAAACCATCGTTCTATGTAACTGCTAACATCCCCAGAGCAGCAGCACAGTCCGCACCTCGTGAATCCCCACCAATCTGGAGATGAGGTTCATGAGCATCATCTTCACTTCAAACCTCTCCTTACAGCTCTCCAGCTGCTTCAGGAGCTTCTCCGCAAAGTCTGGAAGGAAACAATCAGAGAACTATGGGTTCATGGCTGCAGACAGCACTTAACAGTGCACAGGGAAAGGGCATGGCACGAGGGGTTACATCAGTGAGAAGATCAAATATGGTACCCAAATTCATCTTAAGAATTCCTAAGATTTTTTTAAAATATTTATTTACTTATTTATTTATTATGCATACAATATTCTGTCTGTGTGTATACCTGCAGGCCAGAAGAGGGCACCAGACCCTGTTACAGATGGTTGTGAGCCACCATGTGGCTCAGGACCCTTGGAAGAGCAGGCAATGCTCTTAACCTCAGCCATCTCTCCAGCCCTCCTAAGATTTTTTTTAGACAGGGTCTCACTACATAACCTTAGTTGCCCTGGAACTCACTGTGTAGAGCAGGCTGGCCCGTAGAACTCAGGGATCTGTCTGCCTCTGCCTCCTGAGTGCTGTGCCAACACTCAAGGTGATTTTTAACACTTGTTAGAGACTAGTTATTTTATTTATGTATATGCATGTATATGCACATGTGTGCACACATTCAGAGGATCCCTTAAAGCCAGGCTGGCATTGTGTGCCACCCAACATGGGTGCCAGAAAGCAAACTTGGGTCCTCTGCAAGAGCAGCCAGTGCTCTTAGTCGCTAGGACAACTCTTCAGAGCCCTGGATTCCTAAAATACATATTTAAAATAATTTCTTTTATCTTTTGAGGTTATAATCATATCATTTCCCCCTTCCTTCCCATATATCGTTCCTGGCCTGTTTCCACTAATTGTTGTTTCGTGCATATTTGTGTATGTGTATACACACATCTTCCTAAACACAGATTCCCGAGATGCTGTGCACCGACCTCTATAGTGGATAGTTTGCTTCTGAGAGTGTGCTCTGCAGGCCACCAGCAGCCAACCTACTAGGACTTTCTTGGAAGTGCAGATTCCAAAGCCATACCTACGCCCTAATGAACCAGAATCTGTACTTTACCCAGTTTCCGAGGTAACTCAATTAAAAAAAAAACAAAAAAACTGGTCTAAAGAGTAGTAAGTTAACAGGAAGTGATAAGGCCAACAGAAAACTCAGAAGCAGTAATTATGGTACCTTGGGGATCATGAATCAAATGAATAGCTGAAAAGTTAAACACTTCTGGTTTCTTCTTCTTCTTTTGTTTCTGAAAGAGAACAGAAACCCATTCAAAACCCCTCGGTTATGAATTAGCCAGTCCTCAAACTGTGTCCCGAGGGCCATTAGCAGTCCTAGACTGACTGTGTGCTATGTGCCCAGCAGGGGAATGTGTCAGTGTTCTTTGTCTTGCTGAGACTGGGTTTCTTGCTGTTTCTAGGAAAGCTGACTGGTTACCAATTCCAGGGACTCACCGGTCTCCTGTCCCACCAGACCTAGGCTTACAGATGTGCACAGCCACATCTGGCTTGTGCTGGATGTCTGAATTCAGGTGGTCATGCTTGCACAGTGGAGTTCTTATCCACTGAGCCATTTCCCTGCCCCCATTACACTAGCTCAAAAGAAAAATTCTTGTTCTAAAAACCTCTTTTCATTTGGAAGAAGCCAGGTGTGGTGGCACACACCTTTGATCTCAGCACTTTGAAGGCAGAGACAGGTGGATCTCTGAGTTCAAGGCCAGCCTGGTCTACAGAGTGAGTTCCAGCAAAGCCAGAGTTAGCTACACAGTGATACCCTGATTCAAAAAAACTAAACCAAACCAACCAACCAAACAAACAATACCAACAACAAAAAAAGCTTTGAAAATATATCAGCTATGAAAATGTGTGAGATAGAAATTTAAAGATGCAAATACTAGCACCACACCATGCAAGCATGAGGACCAGAGTTTGCATCCTCAGCACCAAGAGGGATGTGGTGGTATATTTTATAACTCAAGCTCTGGGAAGGCAGAGATGGGTAGATTCCAGAAGCTCACTGACCAGTCAGAGCTGAACATAACCTATTTATCTAAAATGTCAGTGCTTACAACTCACCATCCATTTCTAAGGTTTGTTTGTTTTTAATGCTCTTTCTCTCTCTCTCAAAACCTTAGCAGGCAAAAAAAAAAAAACCCCATGCATACTCCACACTCTGAGGATTCCGACTGCAGTTTCCAGGCACGGACCTCACCTTCAGCACTTTCATTGCCTTTTCCAACTTCTTCTTGTTTTTGGAGCCCTTCTTCCCCGTGGCATACTGCACCAGCAGGTCTCTTGCCGTGGGTCCTTCATCCTAAAGAACAAAGTACACTGGGAAACTGGGAACAAGGAAAATCTGCACAGGAGCAGCGTATAGGACTCCCAACTACATTGTTTTGTTCTAAAGATTTATTTAATTTTTATTTATGTGTATGTGTGTGTCTGTTGTGAGCATGTGCATGAGGGTGTAGGTGTCCGCGTAGACTAGAGGCCTTCAGTGGCCAGGAGCTGGAGTTACAGGAGTCTGGTTGTTTAACGTGGCTTCTACAGACTCAGCTCAGGTCAATGGAATTGCTCCACGAGTGCTTGTATCAGCTGAGCCACCTCTCTGGCCCCTAATTTTGATTCTTAGACTTTTTTCACACAGCCACTAATGAATACAACCTTTTAAAATCAGGAAATCAGTACACATATGCAAAAACAGACCACACAGCCGGGCAGTGGTGGCGCACGCCTTTAATCCCAGCATTCAGGAGGCAGAGGCAGGCGGATCTCTGGGAGTTCGAGGCCAGCCTGATCTACAAGAGCTAGTTCCAGGACAGGCACCAAAGCTACAGAGAAACCCTGTCTCGAAAAACAAAACAAAACAAAACAAAAAAAACCAGACCACACATTTTCCCTACAGCAATGATTTTTGCATCCTTCATTTCAGTATGATATACAGATACAATGTTGCTTTTATTTGTAGGAAACTGGAAATATATTCATCAATAGAAGAACGCTTAAAGTATAATACATTCATATTCTGAAATATTCTGGAATATTCACAGATCCAAACAAAATGCATCTGCATACACTGACACAAAGCACACTGTAGTGTGTACATGATACATATAGCTGCTAAATGCTTATACAGGACTTTCTGTACAAACATAAATGCACTGGAAACAAAACGGTTACCTGGAAGGAAGGAAATATGACAGAAATAACCCAAAGTCAAGAAAACCCCTTACTTTGTCTAAATTATCTCAAAGTTTTTACAATGAAATATAGTAAGATGTTACCAGGAGATACTGGTTTAGTTACCACAATGCTAAAATTATTAATTTGTATTTGTGTGCGTGTGCACCCGTCCCTGCAGATCCCTACAGAGAACAGAGGGGTGTTCAGTCCCTTGGAGCTGGAGTTACACACAGCTGTAGGTCTTCAACATGAGTGCTGGGAACCAAGCTCTGGTCCTCTACAGGAGCAGTAAGTGCCTGTTACCACTAGGGCACCGCTCTAGTCCTGCACGTATGTGTTTTTAGAATATATCTTTTTACTTCTTCGATTTTAAAGACACTGCAATAATTTTAAAGACTCCTCTGTCCTACGTTTGTGATGTTGGGACCACCCCAAAACTGCCGGCATCTTCTCTTCCTCTAAGGTTATACATGTACAGGTAGAAAAAGCTCAGAGCGCAGACCAGGGGCGAGTGAACCTGAGCCACATTTCAGTCAGTCTTGCTAATAAACAAGAGGAATAAGGAGCAAACATTTTGAACTGAAGCCTCGGCACAGCAGAACTCTGAAAGGACAAACGTGACCCTGCCTACAAACTCAGCGTCTAAAGGACAGACGTGACCCTGCCTACAAGCTCGGCATCTAAAGGACAGACGTGACCCTGCCTACAAACTCAGCATCTAAAGGTCTGACAGACTGAACTCAGCGGAGCAACACACGGGGAACTGACAACTCTAAGGCCCTGCATTCAACCCACCTCAGATTCCGAGTCACTGTCCTGTTTCTCTTCCTCATCTTTCCCAAGGAAGAAGGTCAAAGCAGCAACCAATATCTAAAGACCAACAAGAAACAAGTCAATGTCCCCAGGCAAGAACAAACAGACTTATGCCTACACTTCCACCCCACATACGTAGACTGCTGTGTCTGAAGAAAGAGTCTCAAGGGTGGGAAGGAGGGCCGCTTGTTTCACAGACGCGCAATAACATCCGTCACTAGGATGAGGCGAGGGACACAGCTCAAGGGCAGCAAACACGCTTGAGAGTAAGCCCAATCCCGGGTTTCCATACCCAGGATCCCCCCAAACCAATCATTTATTTGATAAAGAACTGTCAGGCACATATCACATGAAAGGAGAGGTCAGCCCTCTCCTGGACAAACGGAAGGGCAGCGGGCCTCCCAGCACACGCGTAGCTAAGGCACTGGTGCCACACCTGGGGCATCGAATCACGTCTTCAGACACTAGTATCCATTGATAAACACGGACTTAAATCAACAAACAGAAGTGACCGTCAGGCTCTATACAATCACCCTTCGGGTAGACTGCAGAGAATCTCCGCATCCCAAGAAAAGAGCCGTCACAGCCCTTTTGACAAGCCACATGCTGTCTGAGTTTCTCTCAACCGGGCCAGAGCCCACAGAAAAAACGCCGGCTATTACAGGGGGATATAATGCAGTTCAGTTGGCTGGTGGTTCTTTTTACAGTCGCTTTCCTGGCTCACACTTTAGAAGAGTCAGCTACAACTCCAGGATTTGTAAAGCATGGCGGAGTAAATGGCAGCCATTTCCTCCCGACACGCCCAGCTCCACTTCACCCTCAGCAACAGATAGCCCTACAGCTCACCTTGGTGACCTTGGAGAAACAGGCAGTTGTAATAACATTGACAGTTTTAGCATCATTCCTGGAAGAGAAAACAGCACAGAACAGTGAGTCCTTCTGACATTAGGATGGCCAATTCTAGGACTTAAAGTGACAAACCCCTAAATGAGTCCGCATAGGTACAAAACTTCATCACAAAGCTTGAAGCCATCAATGTGAAGAATATTTGGTGCCACAGGATAAGTGTTAAGAAAAAACAAAAATGCCAACAACTCAGAGGAGAAAACAATACAGCAAACCCAGAGCTGGAGGAACGGCTGGTAGGAGAGTGCTTGTGCGCGTATGAGCACCGGAGTTCCGATCCAGGACTCGTCAGGGGGCAGGGTGGCCCGTCTGCTGACAGACAAGGGATCCCCACAGCAAGCCAGCTCGCTCAGATTAGCTGAACTAGCTCAACTCAATCAACTAGGTTCCACTGAGAAACCTTGTATGAGGTATAAGGTAAGGAGCATTGAGGAAGACAGCAACAGGATGTCAAGTTTGAAGGGGGCACACACGCACGTGCTCACGCACACTGTGCACTCTCTCTCGTGGGCACACACACACTATAAAACTCTGCAAAATCTCAGCCACAGCTGAAGCGGAGGCCCCCAAGGAGGGCGGCTTCTAGGATTTCTTCCTCATATTACTCAATCCGCTTTCTTAGACAACTCAGGACCACCTGCCCACCGTGGGCTGTGCCCCTCACACCCGTCTCTAATTAAAGATGCACCTAAACTGCCTACAGATGATGGAGGCATCTTCTCAACTGAGGCTCCTCTTCCCAAATAACGAGCTGACAAACGGACCAACCATATCAGATTGCCTCTGTATTTTATGTCAACTTCAATGTACAACAGAAGTATATTAAAAAGTGTAAGATTAAAACAAAGACAAAAAGTCACACTTATCTATGAGCTCTGTAATCATTACAAATGAAAATAGCTGGGTGGTGGAGCATGCCTTTAATCTCAGCACTTGGGAGGCAGAGGTAGGTAGATCTAGGTCAGCCTGGTCTAGATAATGAGTTTTATTGTCCATTATAAGCCAGAGCTTATTCAGAGAAATCCTGTCTCCAAAACAAACAATAGACAACACATGCATGTGTCTGTCTCTCATGGAAAAACTCCTGTGTTACCAGATGTTCCTTCTGTAGAGCTCGATCATGACATCCAGCGACATCTTGGCTGCAGTCGCGTTGCTGTCTCTCAGCATGGTGTACATGAAATTCTGCAGCACCTGGGGAACGAGGAGGATGAGGACTCAATGCACAGACGGCACAAAGCCTCGAGCACAAGAAGGAAGAGCACTTACCACATTCACTTTATTGTTCTTGTGCTTGGCATTTATGTTCTTGACGTCGGTCACGATGTGTGTGTACAGCGTCTGAGGAGACAAAGCCCACACATGAAACAGATGAGCATTTCTCATCTCGGAGAAATGCACCAACGCACAGGACAACTTTGCTTTTCCTATTTCATTCTATAAC
The DNA here is from genome assembly GCF_000317375.1 of Microtus ochrogaster. Lineage (NCBI taxonomy): Eukaryota > Metazoa > Chordata > Mammalia > Rodentia > Cricetidae > Microtus > Microtus ochrogaster. The sequence continues at coordinate 45,306,492 of NC_022027.1, forward strand.
AGAAGAGAGCCAAAGGAGGCAAACATTCGGGCTAGAGAGATGGCTCAGCTCTTAAAAGCATTGGTTAATCTTCCAGAGGACCGGGGTTCAACTCCCAGCACCCACATGGCAAGGCAGCTCATAACTGTCTGTAACTCCAGTTCCTGGAGATCTAAGACCTTTCACCAATGCACATAAAATAAAGTTACATAAATTATTTTTTTTAAAAAAAGAAGCAACAAACAATTAACAGCTAAAGGTAAAGCTGCCCTCCAGGGGATATGAGTGAAACTATCAAATGAACGAGTCTACCCTGAAGAAAAGAAAACCCACCGCCAACACGTTCTAAAAACAGTCACAATCCTTTGTTTACAACAGGCAAAAAGGAGAAGCAACCCAGACACCCACTGGATGAACAGCGCTGACGAATGGGTAAACATGCGGCAGGGCAATACAATGGAATATTTAGTAACGAAAAGGATACAAACATACACCACTGTGCCATAACTCAATCAAGAAACATACTGAGTACAAGACAGCCACAAAAAACATAATGTATGACTCCGCTTAGGTAAAACACCAGGAACAGGCAAAACTATGTGATCCTGTAGCACTCTTGAGACAGAGGTAGGAAGAATGTTCAAGGCGTCTGGATTACAACAAGGTCAAGTTCAGGCCTGACTACAGAGCGAGACCCCTGTCTGAAAAACTCAAGGGCTGGGATGCAGCTTAGTCAAAGAGTACTTCTAGCAACTGCAAGGCTCTGGACTAATCAGCACTGCCAGAAACCCAGAAACAAAAAGCACAGAAGGCCAGAGAGATGGATGGCTCAGTGTAAGAGCACTGGCTGCTTCTGCAGAGAACCCAAGTTCAGTTCCCAGTACCCACATGGTGGCTCACAACTGTCTGTAACTCCAGTTCTAGCGGACCTGACACCCTCTCTGGACTCTGTGGGCAATGAATGTATGTAGTACACATACACAAGTAGGCAAAACACCTACACAAATAAAAAGGAATCTTTTTAAAAAAAAGCATTAACTGGGCTGGAGAGATGGTTAACGCTCAGTGGTTAAGAGCGTTGTCTGCTCTTCCAAAGGTTCTGAGTTCAATTCCCAGCAACCACATGGTGGCTCACAACCATCTGTAATGAGGTCTGGTGCCCTCTTCTGGCCTGCAGACATACATACAGATAGACTATTGTATACATAAAATATAAATAAATAAATATGCATTAACTATAACTATAGCTGAATATAAAAAGGTGTATTTTATTATGTTTAACTATATATAGTTATGTGTGCCTGCATGTGGGTATGTGCACATTAGTGTGGGTGCCACGGAAGCCAGAGGTGTCAGGTTCCTGAAGCTGAAGTTACTGATGGTCCTCACTGCCTGACGTGGGTGCTGGAACTGAACTTGGATCCTCGGGAAGAGCAGCAGTGCTAACACTGAGTCACCAGTCCCAAAACACGGTCCCATGGAGACCACAACTACAAATGATCAAATCAAATAGAAGTAGTCTCCTAACATTTGGTATGAGGGATTAACTTAATGAATACAAACTTATGTTTTTCTTTCTAAAATTTGTTTTATAAGCCTTCAGCTCTTATCTTAAGCAAATATACAGGCATAGAAAAATGCTATTGCAACAAAAAAGTTTTATTGTGCGGGTTGGTTCCAGCTAGTGTGTGTGCCCTCATGTCCAGCACAACAAGGTCACGAAGAGACTAGGGTTTGGTAGCAAACTGCTTGGGTTCATGGTCTAGCCCTGCACGTGTGCTGTAGGAAGCCTTACAGTTTGTGGTTACCCACCTAATGGGGCATGGCCTCCTACACTATAATGTAGATGCAGAGCCTGCGTCCACCCCTTCTTTCCCAGCTGCTCTTTCGGATTGCTGGATTCGATCTCTGTTCTCTGTTCAAGCAGAGAATTTTGATTTGTGAGTTTACCGCTAAATAAATAATCATCTATTTCTCAATTCTGAGCTAGTGTGGGATTTCTTTTAACGGTCCGTTCCATACACGTGGAAGCCTTCTGACCCGAAACAGGTCACTTGCTGTGCTTCAACCTGTCTGTCTCTGTCTGTGAAGCATTAACAATGAAGATTTCTAGCTCAGGTTTTTGTGAATAAGCGTATACCTGAAGCCTGAGATGAAGGGCTAGTCCAGAGCGGCATTCAGCAAGTGCTGGTTATCAGTACTAAACTGCATGTATGATGTTTGCTCCTGCTGAAGGACCAGCTGTATGTCACCCTATCAAACAAAGTCAACAATTCCGCAACTCTGAACTCGGCTATGTCAGCTCAGGAGGAGAGGAACTCAGGGAACAAACCCGCTCCTTACCTTCCGCAGGAGCTTGTCATGGCAGCGCAGAAGCTCGAAGAAGAGCTCCAGCAAACTTGATGGATTGATGAGATTTTTATTTCTCAGCAAGATCAACGCTTTGCAAAATGTCTAGGGGAGGAAAAGAAAAGATACTAAGCTGAGGGTGAAGTTAATCAAACGAGGAAACGCAGCGTGCACGGCCCATCTGCTCTCCCCAGGCACTGCAGAGACGTTCGCTGGAGGTGCTCTCACTTCGCCATCATCGCATGCACATGACCTTTGAACTCTCCTACCATGCGGAGATCCGGGTCCAAGACGGTGTGGTTGTAGGAGAGCAGCTCCTTCAGCTCCTGTGGGAAGCTACTGAGATGTTCCGGGTAGCAGTGGGCAATCTGTAAGAAAGCAGGGCTCTTGTCAGTGTGGCCTTTCTCCCCCACTTCAGCTGCACATTTAGATGCTCAGGGAAGGGCTGGTTCGGAGGCAGAAAACTCTCAATCGACAGCTTTCCCTGCATGCTAATTTTTCTACTACTTTCACTGTTCCAGTAGTTTTGGCAAAATGCTTGGAGCACATTGAGAACCTGCCTGTATGACGAATTAAAAAAATTTTTTGGATCAATTTTTGTTCTGGTTGGTTGTGTTAAAAATTCAATAAAATTCTCTAAACTATCTTAGGAAGAAAAGAGCTACAAAAGGGAAGGCTTTAGAAAAATTTAAGTTTCCACACAAAGGCTGGAAAACACGGATGGGGTGGGGTGGGGTGGGATGGTGGTAGTCTGCACCTCACCGTCCATCTCACTGAGAAATCACCAGGGATGGGGTGCGGTGGGGTGGGGTGAGGTGGGATGGTACTTCTGCACCTCACTGTATCTCACTGAGAAATCACCAGGGATGAGGTGGGGTGGCGTGGTGGTAGTCTGCACCTCGTCCGTCTCACTGAGAAATCACCTTCTTACCTGCGCCATAAACATCACCAGCTCTGCCAGTTCTTTGCTGGGTTTATTTGGCTGTAACTTGAAAATCTCCATATTGGATTTATAGTGATTATACTGCTGGAGGAACTGTAGGGGAAAAGAGAACAGAGTTTGTCACACTCTTTTATACAGAGTAACAAGCTGGCACACACCTTTGCCAGTGGTACAGAGAAAAAGACCTAGGTATATGTGAACAGGAGTCAGGAACTCAGATTCTGGCCTTGTTCTGCCATTGACATTACATGACCTGTGTATGAAGGGCACCTGGATCAGCAGCAGGATGCCAGGCCACTAAGTGTGGAGTACACCTGAAGGACATGACACCTTCTAGTCAGTCACCCTCTAAATACCACGGAAGCTTCATGCTGGAGTCCTAGACAGAGATGCTAAGAACCAAAGACAGAGCGCAAGAGCGCTTGTTCTTGCAGAGGGCCTGGTTCACTGCCTGGCACCTACACAATGGTTCACAACCATCACAATTCCAGTCCCACGGGATCAGACGCCCTCTTCAAAGCTCCGAGGGTAACAGGGATGCGTGCACATAGTACATGCAGCCGAGACACTCAACACAGTTTCTTAAAGCTAGAAAAGAAGAAGGGGGAGAGGAAGAAGAAGAATCATCATCGTCACCAAAGACAGGGCTGGAGAAATGGCTTAGTAGTTGGAGTGCTGGCTGTGCAAGCCTGAGGACCTGAATTTGGACATCAGCACCCATGCACACCCGTGTGAGGGATGGAGACAGCAGGATCTCTGGGGCATACCAAATACTAGCTTAGCTCAGAACCAGGGAAAGGATGACACTGGGCAGAATGAGAATCTAGGGCACCCAACATCCTCCCATGGCCCCCACACGAGGCACATGTGTGCACACACCAATCCCACCTGACCCCAACCCCAAAACAACAAAGCCAAGGGTAAAAGACAGAAGGAACAAGAATAAAGCCACAGCTTCAACTTACTAAGCACTTCGTTTGTGCCAGGGTCATGATATACACAGCCCCATCTGACCCAACAAACAAGCCAGTTTACTGCAGGAACTGGAACTGGAGTCAAGCCTCAGGTCCACGCTCTATAGTTATTGTCGTCCATACTTGCTGCTGGGGATGGAACTGAGGGCCCTCGAGTGTGCTAGAGAAGTGTTCCAGGCTGAACTACACCCCAGCTTCCCACAGTCCCTATGCTTAACTGTGTGACAAGTACACACACACATTCACATACTGTCTTAGTTATGGTTTCTACTGCTATGAAGAGACACATGACCACAGCAACTCTTACAAAGAAAACATTTAACTGAGGTGGCTAGTTTCTGAGGAGCCTGGTGCCACACAGGCAGCTGTGGTGCTGGAGGAGCTAAGAGTCCTCCATCTTGCAGGCAACAAGAAGTCGATGGAGACACTGGCAAGTATCCTGAGCACAGGAAAACTCAAAGCCCACCTCCACAGTGACACAGTTCCTCTAACAAGGCCATACCCACTCCAACAAAGCCACATCTAATAGTGCCACTCCCTAGGAGATTATGGGGGCCAATTACATTCAAACACTACACATACACACACAGAGAGAACTTTTTTTAGTTAGGGTTTCACTGTGTTACATAGCCCTGGCTGTCCTTGAACTCAAAGAGATTCGCCTGCTTCTGCTCCCAAATGCTGGGTTTAAAGGCGTGCGACCACCGCCCGGCTACGAGAGCACTTCTTAGTCATCAGGCTTTCCTAGTCCCCACAGTTTCTCGGAGTTTGAGTTAAAAGGCCAACACCATGCTTCAGCTGTGACCTCTCACCTGTCCCCATATTACCACTGACACCCAAACTCTTCACGTTCCTAACCCAATCCTGTTCCCAGTTCCTTCAATGCTCCAACCAGGGCCCACTTACCAGTGTCTGCCTTGACATGAGGAGGACCAAGCCCATGCTGTCCTTCATGCAAATCCGTCATCACAATGCCCAAGCCCCACTCTCTCTTCGTCCCTCTCTTTCATACCTCCACACCAGTACCCCAGTATCTGAGGGTGAAGCAGCCCCAGTCACCCTGATTCTCCCAGTGACCACAGGTGGCTCTTTCATCCAGCACTGCGACATCATTTTCTTGCACCATGGCCAAGTCAGTATGTGTCCTCTTTGTTCCTTAATGCTACCTTCTAGAGTGCTGCTCTCCTTCCAAATGGACTCCTTTTCTCACCCTTGACTGGCCCACTTAGTCCTAAATCTCGCCTCAATCTCCGCCCTAGCCGTAGTTCACGGAATGTCATTCCTTCCACCACGTAATGAGAAACTTTGGATCCCACTCCACTCTCTGGCTTCCACTCCATTTCCCCTTCTTCTTGTCAGGAAAACTTCAAGAACTATCCATGCTTGGTACCCAGTTGATTTAAATCCTCAATGGTTCCCAGAAACACCAAAAGTCAAATCCAAACTGCTTACCACCATCTAAAGGGCTAGCCTGCACCCACACTACACTTAAGGGATAACAGGCGTTCCTGCTTCATTTCTTTCCACAACAGTCTGCCAGGCCTACTCCTGCCTAGAATGCTTTGATCCGCTGGGCTCACACCACCATTGCAGAAAAGGCTTCCCCACTCACGAGAGTCAGTAGCCTTCTCTTCTAACGCTCTCACCCAGGGTTACCTTCTCCAGCCCTTACCTTACACATGCACTGTCCTCCTTAGAATGGAAGTCCAAAAAGACAGGGCTCAATCATGTCCTACTTGTCCCCATATCCTCCATGTCTAGAAATATATTGCCATATTAAACTGTGTGCATGTGTGGATCTGCACATATACTCAAAATGAATGGAAGAGGTGATTACCTTCTTGAATATTAAAATACAAAGGCTGTTACTTAACCTTCTGTGGGTACACACCTAGTCAAAAACAGAACCAGAGCTTTGGGTCAGCTGTGAAACAGGTGGTTCTTAATCGCCTTCTGAAAGGACTCCAACAGTACAAGAAAGAACTCAAAGGACTGATCAATGGGCGTGTGTGCTGTACAGCAAAGGGAAAATCAGCCCAGTGAGGAAATCTACAAGACAGCAGAAACAAGCTTTGCCCCTAGTCAATCATAAGACTGCTAGGTAGAATATATAAAGAATCATATAAATTAAACTTCAAAACAAATCTTCCAATCAAACAGACTAACGAACTGAACAGACAGTGCTCAAAAGAAATGCAAATGGCCAATAACTATCTGAAAAAGCGCGCAACATCCTTAGCCATCAGGGGAATGCAAATTAATTAAAATCATCTGAGACTATCTCACCTCAGTCAGGATGGCTATCAGCAGGGGAAAAAGA
>NC_022027.1:45313313-45315152 GCF_000317375.1 Microtus ochrogaster
ACAGATAAACTTGCACATTGGTGTTTACTGGTGTACTACCTACTATGGCCAAGAAACAGAACTAGCCTAGGTGTTCACCAACAGAAGACTGTGGAATGAGAATTTGGTACACACACTTTTTTTCCCCCCACCCAGAAGCAACAATGAAACCATGACATTGGGAGGAAATCGTTATGTTAAGAAAATAAGCCAGACTCAGAGATAGCCCATGTTTCCTCTCATAAGAAGAATTTGGATTTAAATTTTCATTTGTGACATATCAGAAAAGGGAATATGGGAAGAGATTCTTTTTTTTAATGTGTATTGAATGTTTGCCTACATGTATGTATGTCTACACATGTGCCTGGTGTCCAGAGGCCAGAAGAGGATGTAGGGTCCCCTGAAACTGGAGTTACAGATGGTTATGCACCATCATGTAGATGCTGGACACCAAACCTGGGTCCTCTGGAAAAGCAATCAGTGCTCTTGACCACTGAGTCAACTCCCCAGAAGGAAGGGATCCTAAAGGGCTGCAGGGAACCGAGATATATCTGACATCAATACAAAAGCAAGGGTTGTTTGGGGACAGGAAGGGGACCGGGAGGATTGGGAAGGGCAGCATAGAAGGAGGACACATAAGAACAAAACACAGCACGTATGTATGAAAGTGTTGAAATGAAACCCACCACTCCGCAAGCTAACTCACAAAATTAATAAGGGAAAAAAGAGCTGCAGGAACTCTTAATTCACTCGGCTGTGAATAACAGAACACGGGCCATTGGAAAGCCGTGCCTGTTGTCACTTTGTTGTTCGGTACTCTGTTTTGGCAAAAACAATCGCATCAGTATTCACAGGGAAAGATACACAAATTTGGAGAAGAACCACCAAAAGAAGAGCTGAGTTATCTACTCAAAAACAAAAGCACAGTGTCGAAGGAACCTAATGGCAGCCGGATGAGATGAGGGTTTAATGCTTCTGAGACAATCGCGCGTCTGAAGCGTCTACCAGGTTAACAGCACAAAGTTACCCCTTTCATTTCGTCTCTTCTCAGTTCACACACTTGAAGTGCTAAGTCCCTCACAGCGTGGGCCTCATGTCACTACCGACCTCATCTTTTCCCAAAGCATCTTCTCAACTCTAGCTGGCTCCCTCCCAGTGAGTTTCAACCCTGGCTTAACTGCACCTTCTAAGTATCTGACGGCGGCCCAGGCATCTGAAACTCTCTGCTCTTCCTGGCAGAGCCTGGGGCACTCGGGAGCGGCCGTCTGTGGACAGCACCTTTAAATTAAACACGGCTCATCAAATCTCAGGGACTAATGTAGTGTCTGAGGCGCAGCCTCTGCGGCCCTCGGCGAGGCGGCTGCATAAACCCGGAGGCAACAGTTCTTAAAGAGTGTTTCAGTGGCAGTGGGGTCCGCAGGGCGGCAGGTTTGCAAGTGGTGGGAAACGAGTCCCCGGGAACGTTCCCTCCCCACACCCCGCTCTCCTCCCGAGGGCCCCGGAAGCCTCCGGGAGGATCCCAGGGAGCCGTCCCACCTCCTCGATGTAGGCCGGCGGGTCCCGCTTGATCAGGTTCTGTAACTGCGGCAGGTTGCTGGGCAGCTTGTTGTTGTTCCTGCCCGACATGGTGGCTGCAGACGGGTTCCAGGCGAGCAGCTGGTGGAAATCGCAGGCTCCGCCAGTCACTGTCGAGTCCCCGCGGTAGCTTAGACGCGTGCGTCCCGTGTAACCGGAAGTAGCACGTGGGACACCGGGCAAGCCGTACCGAGCTACGGGAGCCGTAGAGGCTTAAACTTATCCGCCCGGCTTGCAATGCTTTGTTGGGATCTGCACGTTATTGGCCCCAGCCGTTGAGCCGTC
>NC_022027.1:45315875-45316723 GCF_000317375.1 Microtus ochrogaster
CACAAATGAATGAGAATTAATAACGTACCCAAGTATGGAGGCACACGGCTGTAATTCCTCAGGAGGCTAAGGCAGGAGGATTAAGTGTTTGGGGCAAACCTGGGCTGAGGCTTACCCTGTCTCTAGGAAAACAACAGAAATTAAACAGGGGCTTGAGGACTGGCTCAGGTGGCCTCTCATAAGAGATAGTAGGTTTGTTCCCCAACTGGGTGTATTGGCTCATGCCTGCAATCCGCATATTTACAAAGTGGAGACAGGAGAGTTGAGATGTCACAGTCATCCTCAACTACATGTGGAATTTGAGGGAACCCTGGGATGCCTGAGACTCTGTATTGCCAAATAGGATCCGGGGCTAGAGAGATGACTTAGTAACTACAACCCAATACTGTTGTTACGGAGGACCCAGGTTCTGTTTGCTACAACTACGACTCCAGAGAAACATGAGACTGCAGCAGGCACCTGCACTGACAGTGCACTTAGCCACACACAAATGCATCAACATAGTTAAAACAAACAAAATCTTTCTAGAAATGAGACTGAAGTCAGGTGTGGTGGCACCCTCCTTTAATCCCAGCACTCAGGAAGCAGGCAGGCAGATGTCTGTGAGTTCGAGGCCAACCTGGTCTACAGAGCAAGTTCCAGGCCAGCCAGGACTTTTACACAGAGAAACCCTGTCTTGAACTACCCCTTCCCCCCAAAAAAAGAAGAAGAAAAAGAAATGAGGATTGATCTTTCTTTAGACTTTACTGTTGTGGAATATTTAAGCGGGCAAAGATGTGTTACATTTGTTTATCTGTGGAATATTACTTTAACTGTGTAAAGGTGTGTTACATTTGTTTCTCTGTGGA
>NC_022027.1:45317008-45320320 GCF_000317375.1 Microtus ochrogaster
TCTGTGGAATATTACTTTAACTGTGTAAAGGTGTGTTACACTTGTTTATCTGTGGAATATTACTTTAACGGTGTAAAGGTGTGTTACATTTGTTTGTGCTGCATTTATTTCACGATGTAAGGACGTGTGTTTAATTATGTACAGATGTGTTGAATTTGTTTCACCTTGACTGCCTAACGCGCCTGATCGGCCTAATAAAGAGCTGAATGGCCAATAGCTGGGCGGGAGAGAGGATGGGCAGGGCTGGCAGGCAGGGAGAATAAATAGGAGGAGACCGCTAGACTGCGGAGAAGAACGGGAGAAGAGAGAACAAGGGAGACGCCCAGGGTCAGAAGCCAGGCAGCCGCCAACCAGTCAGCAAGAAAGCAAAAAAAAAAGGCAAAATGCCCCAAAGCAAAGCATAAGTAAGAGAAACAAGTTAAGTTAAAAGAGCTAGCCAGAAATGTGCCTAAATTAGGCCAAGCATTCAAAACTAAAAAGTCTCTGTATCATGAACTGAGAGCTGGTGGGTGGCTCAAAAGAAAAGGCCTGATACAGTGTACTAAAGTGAGAAGAAAATTCCTTGAGGAATATGCCTAGAAAATATTGTTTTAGAGAATGACAAGAGAGCAGGGGTGGAGGTTAAATCGGTTTTTGTTTTGTGTTGCTTTTTCAAGACCGGGTTTCTCTGTGTAGCCCTGGCTATCCTGTAACTTGCTCTGTAGACCAGGCTGGCCTTGAACTCAGAACTACCTGCTTTTGCCTCCTGAGTACTGGGACTAAGGGCGTGCACCATCATATATTTGTTTTCCTTTTGGTTTTGGTTGATTTAATTCATTGTGGTTTGGATGAAGAGTGCAAATTAGTATGTATTCAGAATTCAACCGCTGTTGGCGCTTCTGTGGATGCCCCTAAGCTAGAGTTTTAAGTTCAGAGCTGGTGCTTGGCGACATTTCTACAATGTGCATCTGCGAACACAAGTTGGCTAGCTGGATGAACAAATGAAATAACAGTAGTGTTCATACAGAAACACACGATCATCTACCCTGTGCCCGTACTGTTCAAGCGCTTCTCTTAAATGAATCCCTTCAATCCTCAGAGCATTCCTCTGAAAAGGTGAAAAACATCCTAAGAGGGTGATTGCCCAAGTTCACCAATGTCAAGGAAGCTGGGACTCAATCTAGGCGACTTAATTCTAGCGTGTGTGTGTGTGTGTGTGTGTGTGTGTGTAGGGGTAGCAGCTGCTGGATGGAACTGGTCTGACACATAAGAATCACAGTGTTATTCTGTTTAACCTAAGCATTTCCCCAGACCAGCTTCACCCAAGGACACCTGCCACTCTTTTAGAGTGAGTCCAAATCTAAACAAGTCTGTTATCCCACCTGACACAGTCCTGAGAATAATTAGATAGAAGGGGTTCGTGCTCCAAGGAGAAAGCGTCTTCCCTCATCTCTTCCATGTTGATGTCGGACAGCAGGATCTCCCAGCACGGCCTGGAAACAGCAATGACAGCAAGCCATATAGTGTGAACAAGGCAGGAAGGCTCACTAGTACAGCGGGACATCAGCCCTTAAGCAGAAGGAAGGAAGCGGACACTGATTAAAATGACTGCTGGCTTAGCAGAGGGCTTTATTGACTGTGGGGGGGGGGCTGCTAAACCTTGGTAACTGTCCATTGTTCCTGGGCACAGTTTCGAAGGACTTTTTCTTTCATGTGCAAGTATTCTAACCTAGATGTTTGTGGCCTGGTGGCTGGTGATTTAGCCAGAAATGACTCTACACATTATATGTTTGTTTATGTGTATTGGTGTTTTGTCTACCTGTTGGTCTGTGTGCTATGCGCATGCTTGGTGCCCATGGAGGCCAGAAGACAGTTTCACATCCCTTAGATGTTTTTGAACCAACATGGGGCGGGGGGTGCTGGGAATTGACCACCAAGCCTCTAAAAGAGCAGCAAGTGCTCTTAACCACTGAATGATCTCTGCAACCCAGAGAATTATCATCTTTAACGAATGTCCCGGGCCTTGTCATGAGTCTGAGGAACTGTGGGTGCTCCAGCTCCCTGGAAACACAAAGGTAGGGTGGCGTCCAGTGCGGCTCCAGGGTTGACCTGGTTGGGGCCGGGAAGAAAGGAAGAAAAGACAAACGTACAGATACATGGGAGAGCTGGGATTGTGTGGACTGGGCTCTCTGATGGAGAAGCTGCAGCAGCCCGGAAGCTCAGTTGAACAGGGAGGCAGTGCTGTTGCGTGCAGCAGGAGGGAAACAGGTGTAGCTATTCTCTGTAGGAGCTTTCTCTATAGGAGAGCAATATTGGGGCGGCCATAAATCTAGGCCATGGGGTGAAAGAAAGCAATGGTGGATTTTTTTTTTCTATACGCACTATCAACATTTGCATTCAGACCAGGAGGGAAGGCTCTGTTGTTTCCCTGAGACTGAGGAATTGGGGGTCCTTGGCATGGCTGTGTTCATGTCAACTGTACACATTCAGTCAGGAAGGACTGCATCCGCTTAGGGCTTCCTCTGCTCCCCACAGAATCTGGTAGAGGAAACACATCAGCTCTCGCAGCTGATAGGCCTATGCGGTAGTCTTGGACAAATATTTGAAAACGGGACAAGGGTTAAGATAGCAAAGGTGACAGACACGACAGGAAGACAGAAATACCAAGCTTCTGCAGCTGTCTACGAGGTACCCATGGCTTCACCAGAGAATCTGTGTTTAAGGAAAAGTGGCTTTCAGGTTTCTGCAAGGCAACCAAGACAACAGTAACCCACGCCTGTCGGAGGTGTTTTCACAGTCGGTGAAACAGTGCCCAGCAAAGGAGGCTTGCTCAACTAGTGGCCTTGCTTTCTGGGTGAATTATGTAAAAATGCCGTGTTTCTGTTCTGACAACTGTTGATTCTGAGGCCTTAGGCAGGGCATTTTATGGGAATTTCCCATGGAATCATTTCCTCCGTTTTTGTCATTGTGTAACCATCCCAGACCCCACTAGCTTTAGCTGGGTTCAGCCATAGAGATTTTCTAGTATGTAAACATTTTGCTTCGTGGCCTCCTTCCCTGTTTTATGGCAAAGCTGTCGCTTGAGCACAAGAACAGAGCACACTTTTAGTGGTGACAGGGTCAGGGCCATTTCCCTTTGCCATTTTTCCTCTTCCCATGCTCCCTGCCCGTTTTAGTGTGAGAATACAGGAAGACGGCTGCCTATACATCAAGAGGAGGGCCCTCCCTGGACTCCAGGTCTGCTGGTGTGTAAGTCTCCGAGTCGGAGGTAACTTGCTACAGTGGACCAAATGGACAAAGTCTTTCAGGCACTGATCACACGTGATTTGCACA
>NC_022027.1:45321235-45321752 GCF_000317375.1 Microtus ochrogaster
AAAACTGACTCTTCATCCAGTAGCTGTCAAGTACCAGTAATTCCTCGGCCAGTATCTCAAGAACGGGGGCTGGAGAGATGTCTCCACAGCCGAAAGCACTTGCTACTCTCGCAGAGGAGAGGTTCAGCTCCCAACAACTTCATGGTGACTCACAACCACATGTAACTCCAGATCCAGGGGATTTGCTGCTCTATTCTGACCTTGGGCACCAGGCATGAATATGGTACACATACATTTCTGCAGGGAAATGTTCATATGTATAAAATAAATACATCTAAAAAAGATAAACATTTAAAATTATCTCAGAGTGGTCAACAGGAATTTTCATTACTCTCATTTGAAACCAACATTGAAGGGCCTGGAGAGAGAGCTCAAAAAAGCAGTGGCTACTCTGGAAGAGGATCCAGGTTCAATTCCTAGCAACCACAGGTCTGGTCACAATTCTAACTCCAGTGCCAGGATTTCTGACACCCCTTCTTGCCTAGAAGACAGTTTCACATCCCTTAGATGTTTTTGA
>NC_022027.1:45326908-45363343 GCF_000317375.1 Microtus ochrogaster
GTGTGTGTGTGTGTATGTTGCAATCATAGGAACCAGTTGTTTTCAAACAATAGTGTAAAATCTAAGTGTTTCGTTTCGTTCACCCTTAGGTATACACACCCCACGTTAGGAGCAGTGTGAATAGTAAGAGTCTGGGCAGCTATTTTCCAAAGTAACCTTCAAACTACAGTGCTCTGAACGAGAGTGGCCCCCGTAGGCTCAGATGTTTGAATGTTTGGTTCGCAGCTGGTGGTGCTGTTTAGGTGCTGGAAGAACTAAGTCACTGGGGGCAGGCTTTGAGGTTTCAAGGCCGCTGGGCTCGAGATGTAAGCTCTCAGCAGTTTCTGCCAACCTGTCTGCTGCCAGGATGGACTCTAACCCTTCGGGAACCATAGCCCTAAACAAATCCTTCCTTCTACACAGTGACTTTGGTTCTAGTGTTTTATTGCAACACTAGAAAAGTAACTAACAGGTAAACTGAAGCCTAAATGATAGAGCACCTTACGCCATTGTACCTGTTAGGGAACAGAGTCTCTGTTAGCTATTGCGGGGACAAAGGGTTTATTATGGGAATCAGGGAGGATGCTGAGAAGCGAAAGTCCCAGTGGGAAAATCGGGTGACTGACGAAAGAATTGTCGACTGATCCAGCAGAAGCTCTGGGCCAGATGGATGTTTCAGCTCGTGAGAAAACTCAAGACGCGCCCTGGTTGCCAAATAAGAGTTGCTAAGGTTTGTGGGAAGCTGCTGCTTCTGGATCAGTATGGGCTCTGTATATCCATCCTTCTGCTACTCGTGGGGGACCTGGGAACACAGTGAGCACAAGGTCAGCAATGGAGAAGCTGAGCCAGCTGTGCAAGAAGAGACCCGACGTGCTGTAAGCCAGCGCATTCCAGTCGGTCTAGTAGGTCGTCTGGAGATTATTATCACTCGTGCCCATTCCGACTCTCACCCAACTCTGCGTAAGCTACTCTGAGGAGGACACAGGGAGCGAGATCCCAGTCCCGTTAAGGTGTCGGCGCAGTCCAGCCCAGCACAAGCAGAATCTACAAAAGGGCTTGAGAGGAAAATGAACTCAATGCGCTCAAGAAACAAAAAGCTGAGACTCACACATAAAGGAACGTGATCGGAGAAGCAGGTAGAGCCCAGCAGAGCAGATGTGACATCTTTGACCCAATTGTAGATCCCAACATTTTAAGCAAAGTATTGTATTTTTAATTATTTTATTTTTTAGGATTTATTTACTATACATAGTGTTCTGCCTGCATGTGTGCCTGCTGGCCAGAAGAGGGCACCAGAGCTCATCAGAGATGATTGTAAGTCACCAAGTGGTTGCTGGGAATTGAACTCAGAACGTCTGGAAGAGCAGCCAGTGCTCTTAACCTCTGTGCCATCTCTCCAACCCTTGAATTATTATTTTGAAACGATCATCCTAGTTGTAGGGATGCAAGATAAACATTGGAATATAGGAAACCACAGTGGTAACCCAGGAAAGAGGCCACGATTGTCTAGGTTAGAGCTATAGAAATGTCCCTAGAGAGCCCTGCTTCAGAGTCCCATTTCTCCACACACAGCTCTCTGTCCGGTAGGAGTGGGGTAGCCTTCGGTGAGGGGCAGGTCTGGCAATGCTGAGCAGGCAAGGACCTAGTCTCCCTACGCACCAGATCTGTATGCATTCTGTCTCTCACGATGAGCCTGAGCGAGGAAATGAACACTTGGGCCAAAGCCATAAAGCCCAACAGAGTTTTCAGTAGTTCCTAATCTTCAACGCTAAAAATCTTTGCTCTTCCCACAGCGTCTGAAGGCCCCTGCGTGGAGGGGGGGGTCATATCTACCACTAGTGGCTGATGCCTGCCCAAACAACACACCAGTCTGGCTTCTCAGTACCTAGGTTATACAGCCTGATGTTTTCTGTCTATCTTCAGCCTTCTGAGAGTTCCTGCACTGCATAGCTCTTATCTGAGTATCGTAACTATGGTGACTTTCCATCACTAGGATAAATATGCGATCCAATCAATGTAAAAGGAGAAAATGTTAGCTGGGAAGCATAGTGCACACCTTTAATCCCAACAATTGGGAGACAGAAGCAGGCAGATCTCTGCATGAAAGAGCATGGCCAGAGAGGCCTTTGGAGGATAATTTTCTAAGCCCTAGCACCCGAGACTCACATAATTGATCTGGCGTTTGGTTCTCCACCGTCCCTACTTGAGGCCAGCCTGGTCTACAAGAGCTAGTTCCAGTACAGGCTCCAAAGCTACAGAGAAACCCTGTCTTGGAAAAAAAAAAAAGGTAAAGGTTATATTCTGGCCCGTGGTTTCAGTCTGTGGTTCCTCGGTCCAGCTGCTTTGAGCTCATGTGGCACAGTGTATCACGGAAGGCTTCATGACCTAGAAGGACTGTTGACAACATGGTATCCAGGAAGACAAAGAGAAGTGGGGGCATGGTTGGGAGGGTTAGGATTTCAGCATCCTCTTCAAGTGAATGTCCTTAATTTCCTCCCAGTGCCCCCACCTCTTCAAGGTTTTTATCTCCTCCAAAGAGGTAACCACAGGCTGGCAATTAAGCCCGAGAAATACACAGGGAAAGAGATTACAGGAAGCGCAGCTCCCAGTACAGTGGCATCGACATAGCATGGTCCAGCCTCCAGTACAGTGTCGGTGACAGCACTGCCTGAAAAGGGAATGAGCACGCCCCAGAGATGCGAAGAGAGGCTCCCTGCATGAAGGAGCATGGCCAGAGAGGCCTTTGAAGGATAATTTCCTAACCCTAGTTCCCGAGACTCACATAATTGATCTGGTGTTTGGTTCTCCACCATCCCTACTGAGGCTTTATGTTACTTTAACATACATGATTTTAGGGGAGAGAAAAGAGACTTTATTTGGTTTGCTGGGCTTATAGTGCACTAGAATAGCGTTACTCTTGATAACTAGAGAATACCTTAAATGCCACGTAATTCTTTGTATTTTTATTTGAGTGTATGGACTTGCATGCATGTCTGTGCACCCTGTGCGTACTTGGCACTGGAGGAGGCCAGGCGAGGAAGTCAAATCCCCCCAGGACTGAGTTATGTTGCAGGATATTTGATCACACTGTGAAACTCTGAGATTGGGTCAGGGTGCAAGGCTAGCAGCTGGTTGACTGGAATTAACCATAGAGAGGTCGGAGGACCTGGGAAGACAGACACACAGGAAGAGGAGTAGGGAGTGGTTTAGAGATTCACAGTCTTTTTTGGTTTGGAACAAGTGGAGAGATGCTTCTCTGGCTAGGTCTCCAGCCAAAAAAGAAAGGTCAGCTGGTTACTTCTCGGTTTCTGGTGTAGCAGGTTTTCACTCCAACACCTGGTTCCCGAGTCTTTAGTGGTAATTAGGATGATAGAGACTTAGTTAAAATCTGCATTTGGTGGTCCCAGCCAAGCTGGTGCTAGAGGAACCAGAAATCTCATCAGGCCATGGTCTGAGTGGTGGGTTGCTGAATGCAATGTCTTGCAGCAGTACCTTCAGATATGGCCAATAAGCCAACAGAAAATCAAGACAGTTGTAAGGTGCCATGAGGATGCTGGGAATTGAATTCTGGAAGAGCAGCCAGTGCTCCTAACCCCCAGCCATCTCTCCAGCCCCTGTATGACTTTGTTGTTGTTTTTCGAGGCAGGGTTTCTCTGTAGCCTTGGTTGTCCTGAAGCTTGTTCTGTAGACCAGATTGGCCTCAGAGATCCACCTGCCTCTGCCTCCCAGGTGTTGGGATTAAAGGCGAGTACCGCCACCATCACAGCCTAGCCCTATTTAACTTTTGTAAATCTATGTTATTGTAAGGTAGGGTGTTGTCTTGTTATATGTCAACTTGACACAGGCTAGGGTCATCTGAAAGGAGGGAGCCTCAATTGGGAAAATGACTTTATAAGACCAGGCTGTAGGCAAGCCTGTAGGATATTTTCTTGGTGATTCATATGGGAGAGCCTACGTCATTGTGGGTGATGCCATCACATGGGGGGTGGTCTTGGGGGCCATAGGAAAGAAAACTTAGCAAGCTATGGTGAGCCAGGGGGTAAGCAGCACCCCATAGCCTCTTTTGTATCAGCTCCTGCTTCTAGGTTCTGCCCTGACTGTGTTCAGTGACGTATGAGATACTGAAGTTTACGTGAAATGAACCCTTTCCTTCCCAAGTTGCGTTTGGTCATGGTGGGTCATCACAGCGATGGAAACACTAACTAGCAGGTGGTGCTGTATTATTCCCCAAAGAAGTTTTGTTTTCTTGTGCCTAAGAAACCCTTTAAAGTGCTGTCGTGTCTATATCTCAATTGACATCACTAGCATTGTTGGGAATTAGGCCAGTACGATAAATAGCCAGGCTAGCTCAAGAATAACAGCTATAATTTAAATAAAGAGGGGAAACTCACACTATAAGAGTGGGAGGTCCGACTTAGAGTCAGTCCGGCGGGCACGGCGCAGAGAGAGCACGTACCTGGATCTCCCAGTTTTTCTTCCCGGGGTCCAGGTCGCCATGCCCCAATTAGCTGTGACTAGTTAACAGAGTTTCCCCATTAAGCATGAGATGAAAGCCAAAAAGCAAATGGGTAAAGGATTTATGGGAATTATTCTGAAGCCCATAGCAGCGAAAGGGCAGATACAGACATTAAAAAAAAAAAAAAGTTTATTTTGGTATCAGTGACCTTTGATATCACCGTCCTTTCACAAAATAGCTTCAAAGCATATATGCCAATATTGTTTTGGATTAAAAATTAGAGTATATATACAAAGCCATACTGCAGGCATACGCTATATACTCACCAGAGTTACTGAGTGAAAACACGCAGTCTTTGGCTAGTTGGTATGGACACTACCCAACTGTCACATGCAAGGGCCACGGGCTAACTAGTTAAAAAAAAAAAACATTTTTAGATTTTTTTTTCCCCCCAGAATAAGTTACTTGGAGGGAGCTGTACAAGTTCACGACTATGTAATGGTGTTTGGCTGGGAACAACACTCAAAACCACCTGCAGCATGAGGAATGACAATATTTGGGGAAGTACGCTAGTGGAGGCTGAATTTCCAGCCGGAGACATTCTCCTCTGCTTAGCTCACTGGACCTCCTCTCGAAAGCAGTTTCCAACCCGCACCCCGTGTCCGCCCCCTCAGAGGCTAGCTCGGCCCCAGCAGTGCCTCCGCCAACAGAATTTACTATTTCCTGTAGCTCTTGCTTCTTTTAGAAATATTTCTGCAAAGATTTCGTTTTGATTTTAAATTATGTCTGTGTGTCACGTCTGCGTGTGGGCTTGTGCATTTGGATCCCCTGGAGCTGGAGTTGCAGGGAGTTGAGTCCCTCAGTGTGGTTGCTGGGAATAGCACTCTGGTCCTCGACAAGGGCAGACCACCTCTCCAGCCCACTCCTTTTCTGATGTGGCCATCGATCTGATACTACTCTGGGAATTCTGAAATGAGCGAAGGTGATAATGAAGCTCATACTCGCCTAAAATGAGCTTATTAAAGGAGCTGACAGCTGTCGACTCGTGGAAGCTGGAACCAATCGGCAATGATTTCAGAGGAATTTTCCACTGGGGAAAGGTCTGGCACTTGCCAATCAGTAAAGCCTCTCTTCGTTGTGAGCTTTTGTGCTTCGAGATGTCCTGTATGTTTTGTGAACAGTCTGGGGATATCCATAAATGTCTGTCTTACACATGCGATGCCTATTTGTTAGAGACGTTAGCAGCCTGTCACAAGGTTAGGCTATGCTCTTACCCAGCCTTGTGTACTGAAGAAGCCTGAAGATAATGAGAAAGCTAGGCAGAGAAAGAGGAAGGAAAGGAAGAACGAAAAGGAGGTGCAGCAGCATACACCTTTAATCCCAGCGTTTAGAAGGCAGACCTATGTGAGTTTAAGGCCGGCCTGGTCTACATAGTTCTAGGATAAACCGATGAGAAACCGTCTAACAAAAACAAACAAACAAGGAGGGGAAAAAGGGTTAGAGTTGTGCGACGTGGAAGAGCCTGGATTGGCCATGGCCTTTCTACCTCGAACACACACGGGAAATCATTCAAAACCAAGTTTTAGGCACCATGGAAGTTTTAGGAGAATAACCCATGGCCCCTGCCCTCAAAAGACCATCACATTGGAAAGAGAAAAGCACACAAAAAGTAATTAGATAATAATGAAGTTTACTCATGAGACACCGAGCAGCCAGTGAAATAAAACTGAAGAGAATTTGAGTAGCCAGAAATTTTTTTTTTTTTAACTGCTTATGTTTTTGCACTGTTAGTGATCAACCCCGGGGGCCTTGTCCGTGCAAGGCAAGTGCTCTACCACTAAGCTACCCCGCAGCCATCTAAGAGGGTTTTAATTAAGAACCAAAACTTGAAATGAGCCTTGAAGATGGGATCAAGTCAATGATGAGATCGCCTGGTCTCAAAAGGTACATGGAAGGCTCTGAAAGCCAAGTCTGGCGATCTCTACTGTGGAACCCAAATACCATTAGCACGGATCTCTGCGACAGACTGCGTGCCAGGCCTGTAGGCCAACCCAAGTGCAGCTGCTGAAGGCCAGATTAGCGAGGTCTTACTCACCAGCATACAGACAGACCTAGGCTTGGTGACGACCTCAGAACCATCTGGATGCTGCGGTCTAGAATCCCAGAGACAGCTGTTCGGCATGGGATAAACACGCATGGATACTTGCCCAGATTTGAGATTATCAGGACTGTGCTCAGGAGCTTGACGGAATTTTGTTGGCTGTGTGTAACGTAGACAGTTTTTGCCTCTAGCAATCTTTACTATTTGGATTTTATGATTAACTTTCTAGCGTTAGTTCTACTTTCAAAATCATGCTTTGTATTTTCTAGCCAAGTTAAAGAGCTTACGTATTAAAGCCCGCTCCCCACCGAAGGCATTTTAGTATGATCTAGAAGCCATTTACGGGCAGAGCGCTTGCTGGGAAAGTGGTCTCTCATGGAGCCTTTGAACGAGGACCTTGGGGTTTTTTAGCTTTTCCGGCTTTCTTGTTCTTTTGATGTTTTTTCCCCCTCTTTTGATTTTTCTTAAGGCTGATCTGCAAAAAGTGAGGAAAAAAAAAAAGGCAATGTTTTCACACGTTGTAATTTTCTCTCCTGATGGTCGAGCTCCTCCCAACCTCCATTGTTCCTTATCCTCAGCACCACCTTCGGTGGCTGCTCATGTGTTTCCCATATCAAAGAAGCAAATCCAGCTCTCTCTTTGCTCGTGTTTGTCTGTTTTCCTGGCATCTTGCTGTCTTTATCTCGTCCTTCTCATCACCCACCTGTGCCAAACACAGCCCTCTGGGAACTGGTACTCCTATGACTCAGGGATTCTCAACCTGTGGGTCGAGACCCCTCTGGGGCTGCATACCGGATATTCTGCTTATCAGAAATTAGGAGGTAGCAACGAAATAATTTTATGGTTGGGAGTCACCTCAACATGAGGAACTGTGTTGAAGGGCTACAGGATTAGGCCAGTTTGGGCACCACTGAATGCGGATGAGGCTGTGGGGGAGAGTGTTGGCTAAGACTTCACAGTGGGTCTGTGGCAGACCCGAGAGTCAGACTCGGGGGCTCGAACTCCCCACTGCGTACTCCATGGCCCCTCTCAGACTCGGCTCCTTAACGCTTCACACAAGGTTCTTCCTGCTCTGTCCTGGCTTCTTCCCCATCTCAGTCCCTTTGTTCTCTAGACTTAAATTCCAGCTACCTTACTTCAGACTCAATGAATGAATGAACGCAGCCAGCTTCCTCGTGAAGCCACTAACGCCCACACTGTACTTAATTGACTTCCTGGTAAACACCTTCTCTGTCAAGATCCAAAACTGAGGTCACTCGACACAATGATATCTGCTTTAATACTTTCCATTCTGCCTCCTGGCCAAGCCAATTATCCTTTCCTTCATTAGTTTCAAGATTCTTGTGTATACACAATTCTATACATTTCCCACGAAGTCTAATGACTTTTATATATTGTTAATGATGAGTTGCTAGCGAAGGATGGGGTCATAGCATGTTATTTTTGAATCTTTAGTGTATTACTATTTGATACAATTCAAACAGATGGAAAATGTATCCTTAATGGCTATGCCCTATCCTCCGACTTCCAGGGTGACTCTGAAAGAGAGAAATCTTTTCTTTCTGTCACCAACCTGTTTCTCCCAATAGTCCATCAGCTTCTTCACATTTGCTGAATCCGGGTTCAGACAGGTTTGAGTTCCGGTCTTCAGGGTAGCACTGCCGAAGAAACACCAGTGAGCTTTCTCCTCAAATAATTTAACAATTCTTAGTAGAAATAGTGGGGGGAAAACATAGATTCTACTGAGTTTTCCAAAGAAACCACTTAAAATACAGTAAGATGTTTTCCTAATATTATCAGGTGGATTTCAGAAATCGTAGCAGACCTTTCAGGAGAAATCTTATTTTAATATTATTTTTTTCTAGACAACTTGAGAATAAAAATAGCTTTTCCATACAGACACCCTTGATGTAGGTGTCAAAGGTCTTACATCTTCATAGCTTTCACATCACAATTAGAATTTCCAAGAGGCTGGGAATGGTGTCGTATGCCTGGAATCCCAGCACTCGGGTAGCCGACGTACGAGAATCATGAGGTTGAGGCCATCCTTGGCTACATTAGAAGACTGTCTCGAAAAAAAAATTCTAATCTCTAGAAAAGTATTATTAGAATTAAAGACACAGCAATAGTGTAATAATAGATAGGAATTTTTTGACATATCCTATATTCCTAGCAATGGAAATTGGCTATACAAATTATGGCATATTGATATGATGTAAAGCAATTTAGCCACTAAAAGTCATTATTAGGGTCAGTGAGTTGGCTCAGCAGATAAGCATGCTTGCCTCCCAGGCCTGGAGAACTGAGTTCAGTCCCCCAGAACCCCGTCTAAGGAGACAGGAAAGAACTGACTCTACTGAGTTGTCCTGACCGCCACATGCATGTACATTTGAACACACAGATTAATGAATTAAAATTTATTGTATTTTGATTTACGTGTGTTTCTGTGTCCGTATGTGTACTTGTATGCAGGTGCCCACTGCATCCAGAGGGTGGTGTAGGATCTCCTGGGGATGGAGTTACAGATGCTCGGGGCTTGCCTAATGTGGGTGATATGAACTGAACTAGGGTCCTCTGCAAGAGCAACAAGCACAGCAAGGTGGTAGTGGCGCATGCCTTTAACCCTAGCAGGGAGGCAGAGGTAGGCAGATCCCTGAGTGCGAGGTCAGTCTGGTTTACAGAGTGAGTTCCAGGACAGCCAGGGCTACACAGAGAAACTCTGTCTCAAAAAAAAACAAACAAACAAACAAACAAACAAAAAAAAAACCAAACGAACAAAAGACAAAGAGCAACAAGCAACAAGTGTGATTAACCTTTCAGCCCTCTCTCCAGTGACCTCTCAGACATTTTAAAAGCTTTCTTAGAACTCAGGAGTAGTGTCCGGTGGAGTCTATGCAAAGATTATGCAAAGTCCTGGGTTCAATCCCTAGGCCCCCATCCCCAAAATAACCTGACAAGTATGGCATTATTAGAGAAAATTAACTGATGTGAGAAACTGTCCATTGTTGCTGTGCTAAGGAAAAAGCAAATTACAACTAGGAATTTCTCCTTATCTGTCGGGAAGAAAGATGTCTAGATTCCTACACTCTCAGGTGATGCCTGTGTACTTAAGATAAAGTCTAATGGGTAAGTTAAAAGTAAGATAGTAACAACAATACATAATATCAAAATAAAATAACTATGACAATGGACCATAATGAAATTACTGAAAACTTATGAACCATTTGTTTCTAGAATATTCCATTCAATATTGTGGCATGTAGTTGACTTCAGGAAATTGAAACCTAGGAACTTGAATTAACAGATAAGAGGGAACTACTGGGTATGGTGTATAACTTAATTGACTTTACTTTTATATGCATGTATCTACGTATGCATTACACATGAATAGGAACACACATGTAAAAGACATGAAGGTGCTTTGAAAGATGACATGCTGAGGTTGTGAGAGCAGAACTGTGATTATCTTCTTTTCAGTAATCTGCCTTAAACATTTAAGATTCTAGGACCCAGTTTTTTTTAAAAAAAAAAAACTCAGTATATCCTTTGGACTTTTAAAAATTGTGTTTTTATTAATTCATGGAGAATTCCACTCAATGTAGTTTGATATTCATAAGAGCTAATTGTTGACATTATTCAAACATGTTTTCTGAATTAGAAATAGCCTTGAAAAGCTGGTCTTGGAAACACCTGATTATTTAGATGGTATGTCATCTTTCATTTTCAGTCTCATCAGAAATTTTTTATTTCAGGGGAGAAAAAAATGAGCTGACAGATTTATAGAGGAGCCAACTGCCTGTGTAAGCAAGTTGTCTTGAGGGTGAGATTGCCACTAAGTGCCACGTGGGATGCGTGTGTTGGAAGCTTTTACTTACATGATTTCAGTTTTGTTGCACTGAGGGCTTGGGGCAAATTGTTTGAGATCTCTTAAGGACCTGTAGGAGGGGATCATGCCTTTCCTGGTCCCGATGCAGGAGCAACGCTGATTCCTCATGACTAGGTTTCCTATAGGAAAGAAAACACGCGTGCTTAGGTCAAGGTCTCACTGGGCATGGTTGATGAGCATGATGATGAGAATTATTGCTGTCCCTGGGTGTGTGACAGAGTTTCCAGGCAGGCATTATTTCCATTCTATAAACGAGGAAGCCAGGGCTAAAGACAAAGTCATTTAGCAAAAGGAAGCAGGCGAAGAATTTCAGTTTAGGTAACTCTGAGTCCACTACCTTACTCTACAACCTTAGAAGAACAGTAAACTTCCCCAGTACTTAGTTAAATCCACACTGACGTTAGGCACACACATACACTCTGTACTGTGAGGATGGAATCCTCAACCCATTTATCACCTGACCTCAGGGACGTGGAGTTGATGTAGGAATGGACAGAAAGCTCTTCTTGCAATAATGAATTATCACTTCAATCCTTATCCTTTCTCATCCCACTGCTCTGAAAAGTCTTTTTAAATCTTCTGTCTTGGTCCCTCAAACCTTCCATAGACTTAGCATCTATTTGCATCAGTTTTACTATCCTGCATTAACTCCAAAATTTCGACTTTAAAGATGCAGAAACCACATTCTAGGAAGGGTATTTGTCCACTGTAAACTAAGTCCTGAGTGAAAAGGCCAGAGGCAGCCTCTCTGGTTTCTGAGTTCTCGGTTGGTTAACCGCAGACTGTTATCAGTGCACAGGATCAGATGAGGCTGCTGCCGGAGACAATTTAGAAAAGGATCTCCTGGCTCACCACCAGTTGCCAGAGCGACAGATGTCACGTCTCGCATGACAAATGTCAGACTCACGTGAAATGGAAACAAAATGCCCACAAATCCCTTTACATATGAAAATGGGGTTTCTCGTTATTCAAATATGGTTTTGAACCCTCATTAGAAACTCAAAATACCTACACCAAGAAGGCGTGTTTGACTTGGCAGGTGCAAATTATGACCTTTGGATAACTGGTCACAGCATCCAAATGCTTTGAGTGAGCAATTATTACTTTTTATTGCATGCAAAACATTCAGCTTTATCTCCTGAACCAAGAAGTCTTTTTATAGCAATGCATATATCAGAATTGACTAAGTTGATAGAATGTAAAGCTCCTCACCTTGAACCCCACACTGGTCCAGGAAGATGACACCCAAGAGAAATAGAGCAATTGACCTCATGGCAGAGCACAGTTCTATGGAGCTGCTGTGCCAGGTTCAAGTCGGAGAAGGTCTTTGGAGAACGTGTTCTTGGGAATCATATTTGTTTAGGAAATCCCTTCCCCTTCTCGTCTCTGATTGGCTGGTCTCCTCAGCTGACCTAGAACTAAATTAACCACAAACTCGATTGTCCTGGGGAAACCCCTGCTCTCAGATCCCAGGGAATTTCTGCACGTTTTACTTCCACTTCACATAAATGGGTAGGTTTATAGGAAGGGATGTGAAACCGCTAGTGCCCACTTTTAGCACAGCCAAAGTTGCTACCTGGATGCAGAATGGATTCTACGATGAAGGCTGGAGGCGTGCTTCCCATGTGAGAGAGATGGACGTCCAGGGAAGTTACTCTTTTATATCTGTAGTGCGCATAGATCCGTGCACTATGTAGCTACATTAATCTTTTCTCATATTTTCTGCACAACTTAAAGCATCTTAATTTGTTGAGGGACTAGATTGTTTTCTCTTGTGGCAAATTTACTTTGTCTCCTTGCTGCTACAGTTTACCACTATTTTAATTGTTAGATGAGTTGCATAAGCCACAACTGCGCCATTCCTTGCTACCTTTTCCAAATATTTCCCCCAATGTCTGTAACACTGATAGCGTGACTATGGCATGAGAACATGCAATAATGAGTATTTCCCAAGGGGTTCAAAGGGGCTACATCTATTAAACAGCATTCAACAACAAATAATTTTAAAAATAAAGTAGCTATCAAAACATCCTGGCTGTTCAAAATTCTTGTAGCTGTTGAAACTTCAACCAGAGTGTGACAATGAAGAGACATAGCATCACGTGTCCTCAGAGAATATTATTTTCTGGGACAGGATGAGAGCTGGAGGAAACGGGGGGAAAAAAAAGCAGGACAAAGGGACAAAGCCAAAAATTACCCTTTCAAAACAGGAACAAATAAAATCAAAAGTGCATAAACTGCCAGTGCTATATATAGTCCTTTGACGCTTCCTGTCAAGATAAGGGTGCCATTAGAATCTAATAAAAGCACTGCAAAATCTGACCGAATGCTGGATAAGACTGGCAACAGGTGTCAGCGGCTTCTCTACTTCACGCAATAGTTAAGATAGGACTGGCAAAAAGTATTAGAGAATTTTGCCTTTATTTCACATGATCATTGAGTACACTTGTTAATAGGGAAAGATGGTAGCTAAGAGATGCTACTGTTCTGTAGTTGAGCACACACACTGCTAGACTTTGTCTCCATGTCAACTGCATCTAGACTTTCAATCTTTTTATCTCCCCTAGAGACAGCTGGACCAGCTTTCAGTGAACTAGCACATGCAGCTTCCTTTTCAACTCAACCTGGAAGAACACCATTGGACAAAATGAACAATAGCATGCAAATTACCTTTCCTCTTCTCTCTAGAAGAACGCCATTGGATAAAATGAACAGTAGCATGCAAATTACCTTTCCTCTTCTCTCTCCCCCACCTGTTGCTCCCTTCTCTCTTTATCCATCCTCTTCCTAGAGCTGCTGGTTTGACTGAATTGCAGGCAACAACCCCAGGTATACCCCAGTCTTGTTAAGATAAAAGCAAAACATATTCCTCAAATCAAAATAAAAGTCATCTAAACAATATTTACCAACTTTTTCACTATGTACTCTGCTTCTCTATGGAAAAGCATATGTAACTTAAAATTGTTTTAAAATAAGTGAACCAAAATCAAAAGTAAATTTCTCCCTAAAGAGAGAAAAATACATATATGTATATATGTATGTGTGTATATATATATATATATATATTTCTAACTATAATGTATATATATTACACACATTATACTAGGAAATGGATTTTATAAGGTGAGGTTGAACTTTGGCTGAACACTAATCATTGTAATGCAGATTTTTTTGCTTTGTTTTGGGATAAGATCAGGGACTCATTCTGTACGCCCCCCCCCCCCAGGCTGGCTTTGAACTTGCCATTCTTCTGCCTCAGCCTTCTGAGTATTGGGATTGCAGATCTGCATCCTATGCACTGCTAATGTCTAAGAAGTTTTCAGGCTTCCCAGACTGAGGGTTGTCCTGGGAGGAGTTCTACGTCCCCTCTCTCTAAGGAATGCTCGCTTTAGAATATGAGGATAACTTACAGCTCCATTTTATGTTACATGATGTACAATTTTCACTCGTTTCTACGTGGATTAGTAATACAAATATTACAGAAATAGTTTTGAAAAGCAAAACTTACAGTGACTTTTGACAAGTGTATCCATTGGTTATGCTTAGTCCTGGCAATGACTGACGGTGGCTAGGTGGACCTGGGCTCAGGTACCAGTTTTTTTATTTTTTTATTCTCGAGACAGGGTTTCTCCGTAGCTTTTTGTTCATGTCCTGGAACTAGCTGGAACTAGAGCAGGCTGGCCTCGAACTCAGAGATCCGCTTGCCTCTGCCTCCCGAGTCACCACCGCCCGGCTCAGGTACCAGTTTTACTACTTGATGACTGTAGTATTGATAGCCTCTGCCAGCCTTGGAACTCTCGCCCAAGAAAACAGCGGTCAGTTTCACAAGTGGTTGTTAAAGATTAATAGCAAGAATATGCTGCCAGTGGGTAGCATCAGAGATTTGCAACCAGAGGGTGGAGAATTAGTGACTCTAGAGTGCTCTGATCTTAAACAGGACATCCGTGTCACCTCTGCCTCCAGGTTCAGGGGCCAGAAAGAATGTAAGAGCCAGAGTTGGGGAGGAGTGCTGAGAGATTGTTTTCCGGCCAGGATACCCTATTGCGTGCATAAACTCAGGGCGGCTGTGTTTACCTGTTCAGGACATGCAGAGCGTGATAGTAACTGTTTCGTCATGCCTAGAGGAAAGGCTGGGGAGGCCTCACCCTTAATTAATGTTTATGAGTCAAAGAGAAACAAGAGTTCAAAGTAAGAAGGGCATTTCTGGGAAGAAGAATGGTTTCAATAGGAATGAGGGATGAGAGAGGGCAATGGGCGGGGAAAAACGCCTGAAATCCAGCATACGCATGCGTGCAATTGTCAAAAGTGTATATGTAGATGGAACATTCTCCCAAAGCACCGCGAAGCCGTGACTCTTCTTTCTAGCAGAGCCGATGTAGACTTCCTAGAATAAAGAGGAAGAAGGCTCAGTATGAGCTGTCTAGTTCATTTTTCCAGACTCTACTTGCATCGTTTTTTTTTTTGTCGTGACTTTGAAAAAAAAATCGCTCATGTCTTTTTCAAGTCTGTAACGTGACCTTTCATGTCTGTAATACATGAAATTTCATGTCTTTTATCTTATTCAGCATCCCAACTTTGGGAAGCCGTCACTTAGCGCCACAAGCGCTAAATCTTCATGGCACTTCACTGCTCATCCTCACTAAGCAGACAGAGTAAGCAATGTTAGACTATCTGGGATACTCTAATCTCTCCTACTAGGAGGAGGGTTTGTAAAGATCCATGTTTGAGTATGGCGATAGATAACCCAGCACCTATCCTGGAAGAATGTTCTTGAAGCCTAGTATATACTAGTAAATAATACTCAGAATAAATGTTCACAAGTGACAAATAGGGACCAGAGCCCAGCTGGGCAGATCTGGCGTCAGCCGAGGATTGAGATTTTGAGCCACAGATTCTGTGACCTCTCTAGTGGGACTATGCTCAGTGCGCATGCCCAGCCAGTTTGCTTCCAGAACTTTCACCCGGAGCCACCAACGCTCACTCTACGCGTGTAGTTGCTGAGGCTGCCTGCACTCGTTCGTCTACTGAAGAGAAGAAGCACTTTAGGGAGGAAAGGTAGTGTGTGCCAGGGCTCTCCTCTCTGTCCCCACTGTCCCCCAGCCTCCTGGCCTGAGGAAGCCCAGCGGAGGCTCAACTGGGAGCTCGTCTTTCCGGGAGCCAACTAGGTGGCTTTCTCAGGAGCCTTGATGAGGGTGGGAGGGAGCAAAGGCTCCAGAAGCCTTGCTCATGGCATGGAGGTCACAGGTCTGGGGAATAAGACTGAGGTGACCCTGAGGAAGGTCCTTTGGGCGGGAGCTGGTGTTGAGGTCGGCCGGAGCCCCTGAGTCCATTAACCCAGGATGTCCGGAGCCACAAAACCTCAGAGTCCCAAATGCTCTGATCCCCAGAGGCAGCGAGCTCTACAGCCCGGGCTCCCCGCTGCCTTGCAAGGGTTTCTTCCTCGCTAACAGCTAAGGAGGTCTCCCGAGCAGCGGGAATATCCTTCCATGGTAAGGCTTCTCGGATTAGTCTGGGCGCTTAGGCATGAAGGTTTAAGATAGACCAGTTGGGTTTAGGCTCTTCAGACATTTGCTTTCCAGACTCCATTTTTGACAAATTCAGGACAGCTTCCAGAGGAAGAAGTGCGGTGCAGACTGGAGAGAAAGAAGAGGGAGTCCCCAGAAACTGCGTTTATGGATAGAAGGCTTTTTTAGGAGAAAAAGAAACTTGCTAAGACAGACAGGATGTTGCTGGGGTTTCTCACAGGCCTGGGAAGAAAGCCAAGGATTATAAGGACTGTTGGAATCAACAGACAGTTCCTAATTCCCCCTTGGACAGCAACAACAAAAAAAAGTCTTCATTTTTCCCAAGTCAGTGTCCCTGAAGAAATCACTGGGGATGTAATCTGCAAGAGCCAGGCACAGCAGGCTTGGTAGCCCTGTGTGTGGCATCGGCCTCCCCTTCACCTGCTCTCCAATGGAACTGTAGAAATCCGTCTGAATAGGTTAACAGTGGGCTGTCACAGTAGAGACAGGGTGCTTCCCTTTGCATGTCAGAAGGGAAGTTTCTCTCAAATTGAAACTCCTACTATGCTTGTTTGAATTTCTCACTATGCCCCTCTCTTCACTGGTTTCTGCTACTATTCGAGGATCCTAACTTTAAAACGGTGTATTTCTCGAAAGTCTCAGGCTGTGAGTTAGCGTTCTGAATTCTTTCCCCTCAGTCAGGGAGTCCTTCCTTTAACCAACAAAAACAAACAAACAAAAAACTGAAAAACTATTTTGCCAGCAAATCGTACTTTTGTGTATTTCAGGCCCTTAACAACAGAGCAAATTCTTTCTTCATTAATCTTATTATCTTGGCTTCGTGGTTTATATCTAAGGAAAGCCCCACAGCTGGTTAGATTTGTAACTAGATAGTTCTGAGAGAGAACGTCTGGACAGCTTTTCAAGGTCAGATGGAAGCCGGGGCTGGCTTGTCCTGTGACTTTTGGCAAGCTGGTCTGCAGTCTGATGACATGCATAGACAACAGTCACAAAAGCCCTGCTTCCAAGACCCAAGAAAATCATCCTGAAACGGGAGGACACGTTTTTCTGTTTTAAATATTCACACTTATTGTAAGTGATTTACTTTAGAATTTAGAAAATAACTCTCCAAAGGCCGGGACGCAGAAGTTCTGAGTGCCTGCTGCTCTGGCTGAAGGCGCAGGTTCGGTTCCCGGCACCCACACGGCAGTAACTCCAGTTCCAGAGGACCTGCCACCCTTTCTGGTCTCCACAGCATGGCATGCATGTGGCACACAGATGTACCTGCACACAAAACACCCATACACATAAAACTATGCAAATCTAAAACAAAAACCTCTAAGGGAAAATCCGTTTTATTAATTTACTTTTTTTTTTTGAGACAGTTTTGTGTAGCCAGCCTGACCTTATTTTTTCATGTAACTGAGAATGAGCTTGACCTCCTGAGTCCTGGGATTACAGGTGTGTGTGTGTCCATGCTGGAAGATCCCACGTTCACAAGCACCTTATTTACCTTGTGTTCTCATTCATTCTAGTCCATTCATCAAACTTTTATTATAATTTTAGATTCTAAGGACACAAATTTTTCTGCCCTCAATGAGCTCATCATTTACTTGGAGGCAAATCAACATTAAACAAATGATGACTATAGGGCCAAAATATTACATAAAAGGACAATACACAATTACTGGGTGCAGAGAATCTCCATCTATTGTGAGGTGCTTCAGGCAACCGTTGGACTAGACCTGGAGGGGAAAACTGGAATTCCTAACTGCAAGAAAGTAAAGAGGCACGAGAAGGCATTCAGAAGCAGCAGGGGCTGTGCAAGGGTAGAAGACGGTGGAAAAGGAATTGTGAGGATTGGGTCGAAAAATGTAGCCAGCCGCTGAAGGGCAAAGGCTTGGAGTCTAGGAGGGTGAAACGAAGGATTCTAGTCAAGAAAGCACACCATGGAGGCTTATGAACTGCACGAACACACACAGGAGCACACACACAAGCGCATGCACACATGAACACAAGTACACACACACACGAGCATACACACACACAAGTGCACACACACACAAGCATACACACACACAATGCACGCACACACAAGCATACACACAAGTGCATGCACACATGAACACAAGTACACACATGAGCATATAAACACAAGTGCACGCACACACGAGCATACACACACACAAGTGCACACACACGAGCATACACACAAGTGCACGCACACATGAACACAAGCACACACATGAGCATATAAACACAAGTACACACACACGAGCACACACATGAGCGTGCACATGCATGAACACACACCCTATCTGTATATCTTCATCACTAATTTTGTCACATTTTTACTCATTAATTTTACTTTATGAAAATATTTCCTTTGCCTCTATGTGGATGATGTTTTTTTTAAAATAGTTTTTTATATGTCTAGATTGTTCTCAATGCTGGACATTTGGGTTGTCCCTAGCATACAATAGTGCTCTAAGTATTTTGTTTTCTGGTTCTGTGTGAGGCGGTGCGCCCCTGTAATCTCAGGTACCGAGGAGGCTGAGACAGGATGATTGCTTGAACCCTAGTGTTCAGGGCCAGCATGGACAACACGATGAAACCATGTCTCCTAACAGAAATGTTTAGTCTTTCCTCCTTTGACACTAAAAAGACAGATGATAAGAATATTCAGTATTTTCTGTAACATTTGATTGCTTGCTAGAAAGAGAAGGTTAATTTCAGTTAAAAGCCCTAACTGATATGTACATGTATTTGTTCCTCAGCCTTCTAGTATTTGTATTTATTATGCAAAAATTGGCATATGAGATTTCCAGTTGTACCACATGTATGTGTGTGCACGAGCTTGCGTAGTCATGTGTGTACAGATGTACAGGCGTATCGAAGCCAGAGGTCACCCTGACTGCTGTTCTTCGGGTGCTGTCCAGCTTAACGTTTCTTTTCTTTTCTTTCTTTTTTTTTTTTTTAAACAAAGGCTCTTACTCTCCTTGAACTTGCCAGTAGGCTACTCTGGCTGAGATTTACCCGTCTCCATCTCACCAGCGTGGGGGATTAGAAGCACAAACTACCCTCCCCCAATTCCCAGTCTCCCACCCCACCCCATTCTCTCCTCCTCTGTTCCTTCTCTTCACATACAGTTGGGCATCCATGCCGTGGGCTGTCTTACCTGGTGGATATCAGTTAGCTGTACCGTGGGCTGTCTTACCTGGTGGATATCAGCCAGCTATGCCGTGGGCTGTCTTATCTGGTGGATATCGGCCAGCTATGCCATGGGCTGTCTTACCTGGTGGATATCAGTCAGCCACACCGTGGGCTGTTTTACCTGGTGGATATCAGTCAGCTGTGCCGTGGGCTGTCTTATCTGGTGGATATCAGTCAGCTGTGCCATGGGCTGTCTTACCTGGTGGATGTCGGCCAGCTATGCTGTGGCCGATCTTTTGTGGATGGGTTGTAGGGATTGAACTTGGGTCCTCATGCGTAAGTGGCAAGCACTTTACCAACTGAGCTATTGTTCCAGTCCTCTATTTTATATCACAGTTACATTTTAGCTTGTCTTGGTTTCATACTTACATAGTCTACCTTTCTAAGATCAGTTGTCAAATAGGGTCAGAGTACAGTAGTCTTCTGATCTTGGTGGAGCTACTTCAAAACATTCAGCAGATGCCTAGAACCATAGGTAACACCAAGCCTTGTATATGACTATACTATTTTTTATATACATACATACCTATGATAGGTTTAACTTATAAACTAGGTATGCTAGAAGGTTACAGCTATAACAATATACTCCAGCGAGAGGTATGTGAGGGCAATGTCTCTCAGAATATCTCTCAACAACCTTGGAGTGGCTATGTTCGAACCTGTGGAAAGTAGAATTGAGAATACAGGGGATCACAGCGTTGACATTGTAAATATATGTCAATCGTTTACATATTTTGGATGGGAAAGTATCCACTTTAGTTAAGTGATCTTTATTTTGTTGCCTTCCTTTCGTGACTTTTTTTTTCTTGAGTTCAACTCACGTCATGAGCTGGTTTATGTCCCCCAAATCCTTTTGTGGGAGCCGGAGCTTCTGGTGTTCTCAGACTGTGACTGCATATAGAGATAGGGCCTTTGAAGAGCTGATTAAGTTGAACTGAGGTCCCAAAGGGGAAACCAAAGAATAGATCTATTAGCTAGAAATGTCAAATCATTTGTCTGAAGCATGCTTTTATAGAGCTAAGGAAGCCAATGCAAAGAGCAACAAAATAAAGGCAGCAATAAAGAAGTGGGAATTATAAAAAAGAAACTGTACATTTTGGGACCTGGAAAATTTGAAACCTTCAGCAGCTGGTGGGAAAGCGTATTCCTGGGGCCCCGGGATCAGTCACCAGTACCACACGAAAACCCAACTGAAACCACACAGGAGGTCTTCGGTGGCAGTTGTGAGTAGTCAGGAGGGAAAAGAACCAACACATGTGAAGACAAGCTTATGGGGATTGAGTCTGAGAGCAGAAAAACACCGAGGAAGAGAAAATGGAGCCTAAATGTGTGACGTCTTCAATTTGGCCCACACATCCTTAATGTGAGCTTAGGAAAGAGAAAGGGGTGGAGAAAATGTTCACAGGATCAAGACCCTCAGCTTCCCAAACAGGCACACTCAGTGCTCTGAATCAAGACCCTCAGCTTCCCAAACAGGCACACTCAGTGCTCTGTGGCGGTGGTTTTGGCTGTCAGTTGACCACATCTGGAATTAACTCAAACCCAGACAGACTGTGCACCCCTGTGAGGGATTTTTGCTTAACTGAGTCATTGAAGTGGTGAAGGCCACTTCTAATCCAGTTCTGAGGTGGGAAGACACCTTTAATCCGAATCTTTTGAGGTGAGAAGACCCACCTTCAGGCCACACCATCCGCTGGCAGTCTGTACAAAGGACATGGAAGGAGGAAGCTTTTGCTCTTTGCCTGCTTGGCCTTGCTAGCAAGTCTGTTTGGTCCTTCACTGGCGTTAGAGCCTACACTGGGATTCCAGCGTACTGAAGACCAGCTGAGACATCCAGCCTGTGGACAGCTACTGGGTTCTTGGGTTGTATGTTCATTAGACAGCCATTATTGGGTTAGCAGGACCACAACCTGTAAGTCATTCTAGTAAATCCCCTTTCTCTGTATATAGAGAGATCCATTCTGTAAGTTCTCTTACTCTAGAGAACTCACTACGTGCTCCAAATAAGACAAATCTGGAGATCTGTACAGAGATACCCACAGTCTGCTTGTCCAAATCTGTGGACAGAGGATCTTGAAATCAGAGGCTGGAGGGGGCATGGCATGCCTGTGTACGGCTTCTGTTTTTATCAGTCGTGTGCTGAACACCACCAAAACAAGCATTTTTCTGGACCACTCGGGCGGCATCCCTCACCCATCCTTAGTGAGAATAGCTACAGGGTAGGCAGGGGCATCTAGAGTTCACTGAGGCTTGGCACAGTTCCCTGAAGCAGCCATGACTGAGGCGATGCCCCTGTGAGCAGAATCCGTGGCTTCAACAGGTGGAGTCTCAGGGCTTCTGAGCTACTGTGAAGCCGTCCAGGCAGCAGGGCATCATGGTGACCGTCCACTTGGTAGCTGAAGAAGGGATTGACGGATTGACAGCTCTTTGCACAAGGTAGCTGTGCACTGTGATGTGCCGGCTGCCAGTTCAGTGGCTGAATGGCCCATTCTCAACAGTTGTATCTGGTTAAAGCAGCAAAGGGTGCTTACAGCTAAGAACTAAGGTGTGAGTGGTACTGAGTCTCCAGACAGCCTAGGGAGAGCTGGGTCCTGCACCTGCCACTCGGGGGGGGGGGGGGAAGCCGAACTCTAGCGCTTTCTAATCCTCTTAAGGTGTCGATATGGTCCCCTGCCCCCTGTATTTTCTCCTCTGGAGGTGTGAGGGATTTGTAACTCCTGTCATTTGTGAAACTTTATTGGTTTGTTTTACTTCAGTTGTACGTTTTAGTTTTTGGTAATTTAGTTAGATGTAAACTTGATGCTACACTTGGAATTTTATACACAGTTTTTCTCCTTGAGTGTAGTTTTAATTTAGCTTTTGTTTTATGTGCCAAATACAGGAGAGGCGCTTCAGTGTCTGAGGATGTGGGGCTTGCAATTTTTACACTTCTGGTATTTTTCTCTCAGTTCTTGCTTTCTCTCCATGTTAAGTGATAGTTTTTCTTAGTCCCGATACATAGTTACATATGAAAGCCTGGGAATACGACAGCAAGAAGGGACCTGGGATGCTTGCTCCCTGGACAAGTCTGCCTTCTGTACGCTCCCTGGTGAGTTTCACTCTGGGGTACATTGTTGAGAATGGATAAATGTATCAGTTCCCTTTTGCTTTGTCGTGCTACAGCTCGAGGTTATCCAAACTTTGCCTGAACAGTGTCCACCCTTTTTAACCTGGGCATTGCTTCCGGGTAGTGTTCAGTGTTAGTATAGATGAGACAACAGGGAACCACGTGTGTTTTGTTTATTTATACTGATACCAGTCATTGGAAGACATACGGTCCGCAGCATCTCAGTTCACTGTGACGTACACTTAGTACATATAGTGCAGCTTTAGAATGGCCACCGTGTCACCAGGTCATAGCATTTTTCATCTAATAATCATGGAGCCAGTATTGCTATAGGGATTCTTTCCACCGATATTCTTTTATTTGGGCTCTCGTGGATTCCCATACATTCGATTGCA
The DNA here is from genome assembly GCF_000317375.1 of Microtus ochrogaster. Lineage (NCBI taxonomy): Eukaryota > Metazoa > Chordata > Mammalia > Rodentia > Cricetidae > Microtus > Microtus ochrogaster. The sequence continues at coordinate 45,349,549 of NC_022027.1, forward strand.
CGTATAGTTTATGTAGTCTGCAGCTACAAAAGCATTATTATGTAGTGATGGATGGCAGTCTATCATTTTCAGTCTGTGCTGCTTGAGTCCTGAGATGCAGAAGCTGTGGATTTTCTGTGTGTGTATGTGTGTATATGTGTGCGCGCGCATGCACGCATGTGAGTGCTGACACGGGGTGTCTCTGTGTAATAGTCCTGGCTGTTGGGGAACTTGCCCAAACATCATGCTGGCCTCAAACTCCCAGAGATCTGCCCGCCTCTGCCTTCTGTGTGTTTTATAACACACATCTGGCATAAAAAGTAACTTTAGTGTTGACGGCAGACACACCAAACACAGAAAGACGCTCATGGCTTGGTTCACATCTGTCCATCCACCACCAGTTCTGACAGCATCTGTACCTGCAGCTGCGTTCACTTTCTTCAGAGTGAACACATGCATGTCTTTGTGTGTGCTCTCCTGAATTAGAGGTCACTTTTCTCTCTGTGTCCGTCAGCTGCCAATGGGTCTTTCAGGCCCAGCTCTGCCATCACATTCCCAGGAAAGGAATTCTGTTTTCCTCTGCATTTTTTTTTAAGTCCACAGTATAACAGATTGCCGTTATCTCTGTAAGTTACAGTTGTTTCTCATGGCCTGACATACAACAGGCATAAACTGTTGAATACACACCTTGCCTTTGAACAGAGAGACGTTTAATGCTCTCTCAGCAGCTCTTTGAAATGTGCTTGTCAGCACCCTATTAGGTAGATGCTGTGGTTTGAACGTGTCTCTGCTAAAACTTAGCTGTTAACCATTGTGACTGGCTTCAAAGCTGAGGCTTTGGAGATGCAGTTTAGAAGAAGGTCATGGCCCTAGCTTGTAAGAGGCCTTGACTTGCACCCTAATACAGTAAAATGAAACACCCCCTCCACCAAAAAAAAAAAAAACAGAGGAAAAGGGAGGGTAAATCCGATCGTTAGCTGCCGTGTAGGTGGTAGAATCTAAACCTGGGCCCTTTGGAAGAGCAGTCAGCCCTCATAAGCACCTCTTTGTCTCTCCAGCCCCAGTGTTGGTTTTTTAGCATAGAATATGCCTGCCAAAAGAGGAGGACAGCAGATGGGAGATACGATCAGAGCACAAGCTGTTACCTACCTACCACAGAGACAGACTAGAGCCCTACCAGTCCAGAAGCTCTGGGTTGTGTCCCTGGTGCCTTGTGTTCTCGTCTCTCTTCAGAACCATGCATTTTAAGTAAATCATTTCTTTGTTTTCTGGCACACACAAGGCTCTGTGTTTGATTTCTAATATAACCACAAAACAACAAAAACTGCAGGAAATGGAGTCAGATGCCCGTGCTCCTCTGTGGCGTGTTCCTTCTGTATCTTGTTCGGTGCTAACAGCAGAACCCAGAGCCTTGTGAATGGCAGGCCAGTGTTCTGTCACTGAGCCCCCTTTTAACTTTGAGACTGTGTCTCACTAAGTTGTCCAAGCTGGTCTTGAACTTTCAATCCTTTCACCCCCGCCTCTCAAGTAGCTGTGACCACGGGGTGCGCACCACCACGCCCACCAGGACTGTTTCTTAGATTCACTCAGTGTGGTGTGTTTTCGTTGATACCTATCACTGAATACCTCAGCTGTCCCCTCATAGAATTTGGATTGGCTTCAGGTTCTTGCTATTGCTAGTCATGCTGCTTTAAATATTCTTTTAAAAATCTTTATTAGCATATGTTAATGGATTCCGTTGCCACATTTGCATATATGTGCATAATGTGTTTTGGTCATATTCATATTCCCCATGACCCTTTCTTATTGACCCTTTCCTCTCAACTAGTACGTGTGTGAGTGAGAGAGAGAGAGAGAGAGTGTGTGTGTGTGTGTGTGTGCGCACGCGCTTTAATGACCCAGTGTATTGCGTTAGAGTATTTACAGGATCCGACCAGTGGCTACACCACATATCCTGCATGGGTGACGAGGAAATGAAGAAATGACAGACACACATACAGAAAAGCTGGAAGTAGGCTGTGGTCTCTCTGATGGAGGAGGGGTCATCCAGGAGGAGGGAGCTGAGGTTACTAGTTCTTGCGTGCACAGGCCAATCATCTGTAAACACTTGCACCAGACCAGAGGAAGGCTTTGCAAGTTCTCATGGGGCTGAGGCACGGCTGTGCCCATGTCGATGATGCACAGATATTCAAGACTTCATCTACTCCCCACACTGTACCCCTGAAGAAATGCCCCCTCACCATTAACTCTGTATGAATCCCCCAGGTTGGGTGGAGTCTCATGAGTTCTCCCCACTTCCATGACATGATATTCAGGCCCAGTCTTGGGCTGATCTCATGCAGGTAATGCTAGCTGCTTGTGGGTTTAAGAGTGCAACCTTTAAAAAGAGACACATGATCCTCAGTCAGTGTTCCACACCTCTCTTCCTTTCTGCTCTGACATTTGGAAGACATACGGTCCGCAGCATCTCAGTTCACTGTGACGTACACAGTGTTTCCTTTCTTCCTGTGTTTCCTGGGCTTTGGCATGCATGTGTGATCATCTGTAGTCCCAATTTCAGCTGATTACTTGACTGCCACTGTTCCTCCTCATTCATTCAAGTATGTGCCTTTGTAGTTAGTACTATCAACCACAGAGAACGGCTTTTCTCACTAAAACTGTCAGCAGCAATAATCTGCAGGCATAAACGGTTATTAGAAGGCAATGTGATGAGCACATCATATCAACTTAGCAAAAATGAGTATAAATAGGCCCACTAGGACCTCTAATGTCCCCAGCCATGGGCTTCTGACTGGCTTTATAGTAGCAGATGATGATTTATTCCTGCAGAGTGGGCCTCAGATCCCAATCAGAGAGCTTTCAGTTACCCTAAATAGAATTGAAACTATTACATCAGTGGAGACATCTTGCCTGGCCTTGGTAGTATTGCAGGATCCACAGCTATGCAACTATTGCATCAGCAGAGACATCTTGCCTGGCCTTGGTTGTGTTGCATGTAGGATCCACAGCTATGCAACTATTGCATCAGTAGAGACATCTTGCCTGGCCTTGATAGTGTTGCATGCAGGATCCACAGCTATGCAACTATTACATCAGTGAAGACATCTTGCCTGGCCTTGGTAGTGTTGCATGCAGGATCCACAGCTATGCAACTATTGCATCAATAGGCACATCTTGCCTGGCTTGGTAGTGTCGCATGCAGGATCCACAACTCGATTGGACTGTTATTCACTGTTCTCCAGCCTCAGCATTTTTCAGCACTGTGAGGACTAGTCAGCGGGGTAGAAACTTCAGCCCAATTCCAGTGTATGGGATCTTCATCAGTGGCCTCTTGCCATCTAGTTCTGATGAGTAGCCAGCTATATATCCTATGTCCTATGTATATGTCCTATGAGACAGTGGATTATTGGATGGTGATAGAATTGCTCGGGCATACAGGATGAGGTGTTCAGCTTCAGAATATCAGACTCTTTCCACAGAAGTCATGACTGCTTGTTCTCAATAGCCGTGAAAGGACCTTCCTCACTGTTGTATATTTTTCTGTTGTCAGAATTACCTGATTTATTTTTTGCCAGTCTGATGGTGCAAAGTGAATTATTTAAGGATCTGAGAACACATTTCCTTCATGAAAATGAGGTTGAGTATCCTCTCATGCTAAGGGCATGTGCTTTTGTTCTTCTGTGAAAGTCTTAACTATTTTTCAGCAGTTAGTCTTATTTTAACATTTTTATCCATGAGAATTCCTTTAACATTTGTACTCTGTGTGGTGGGTAGAGGTGGGGGAGTGCACATAGCCCACACAATGGGTGTGGCAGTCAGAGGACAACTTGCTGGAGTTAGTTCTGTCCTCGTGGGTCCCGGGGGTTGAACTTGGGTCTTCAGGCTTGGTGTCAGGTGCCTTTCTCTGTTGAGTCTTCCTGGAGACCCCCATGAGAGTTCTTCAGACATTCCAAAGAGTAATAGTTTATCAGCTGAAAGTGTTGCAGCACCCTCTTAGTCACTGATTAGGAGGCAAGGAAGAAGTGGTCATGTGACTGTCTTGTTTGGGGAACTGAGTGGATAATGGTATAATTAAACAAGTCTATAAAATGGAGGTGAAGACACAGGGCTAGCAGGGATATGAATTGACTCCAGTTTGCCTTGCAGTATTCTGGCGGAGATGTCTAGGAGTCTGTTCGAGCTTCCTCTCTGCTGCTGTGCTAAAGACCAAAAGCAACTTCAGGGAGGAAAGGGTTGTCTCCAGGCAACGGTCTTATCACCAAGGGAAGCCAGGGCAGGAAGCAGGAGCAGAAACCACGGAGGAGGCTGCTCACTGGCTTGCGTCCTGGTTTGCTTCCCTTGGCTCATGCTCAGCTAGCTTTCTTACGCAACCCGGGACCACCTGCTCAGGGTGACCCTGCCCAGCGTGGGCTGAGCCCGCCCACATCCGGCATCATCAAGACAGTCACCCTCGGACATGGCCACAGGCCAGTCTGATTTACACATCCCCTCAATGGAGACCCCGTCTTCCCAGACAACTCAGTTGTGTGGAGTTGACAATAAAAACTAACCAGGACAGGCCCCTGCCCGTGTCATTCTCCCATGCCTTGCCAGTCGTATAGGACTCTTAGATGGTGGGCCTTGAGGAGGCTGCACTAGGAGGAGTGGGGTAGTTCTCCTGATCTGTTCGTCCTCTCTCCATCCCATACCAACTTCTGGTTCAAGCCATTGAGTCTCTAAAGCTCTGGAATAATTCTCAGTCAGATGAACCACAAGGCATTTCAGATTAGCTATTATACTTTATTACCTTTTGGACTCAATATTTTCAGTGCAGTACATTATTTTTATTTTGAAAACCAACACCTTTTGTGTTATGTAACATTCAAAACCACTTGTCTGTACAAACTTCTCTAATGACTCATTGATATGTGTAGTCAGTTACAAAAGTTCTTCCATATACAATGAAAATTGTACAAAAACCATACATCTGAAACAGTTGTTCATTAAATAATATTTATACATACATTTCCATACATTCTAGCTTCCTGTCAGTACTCTGAGTTACAAGGGCCCCTTGGGAAGATGGCAGTAAGCCATGAGATAAAGCGCGGCCTCAGGAGCAGGCGGGTGGGAGTCTTACTGTGACTGTGTTTGAGAACAAAGAACCCAGGTAACTCAGAATCGAAGAGATCTCCTAACACACCTTAAGACAGGGAGGACGAGGAGGGTGAGAGGAGAAGCAGGGCTTGGCACAAGGCTAAGAGTATAGCACCTCAGGGTAGCTTATGGTACAGCGCCAGGAGAGCCATTACAGCTGTTTGTGTGAGAACTCAGGACCAACTCTTAGAGTCGGGAACTCTCGTTACTGGAGTTGCTGTTGTCTCAGGACGATGAACTGTCCATCATCCTGATGTCACTAGGAATAGCAGCTGATGTGACCATGGTTGGTCACCTTTCAGGAGAACCAGGGACAATTAAGGCTAGCCACACTCGGTGTAAAGGGAAGTGATGGAGACGGGCTCTTGTCCGTCTGTCTGTCCGTCTGTCGTCACAGCACTGTGGTGATCGGCTTCTCTCTGGTTAAGCTCTTTTAGACCTGCAGAAAGAAGATAGTGTACTGTGGAATAGACCGACCAGTCTGGGAACCCAAGGACCCTTGAGAAAAAGGCTTGGTGCACTTCCTGCTGCTAGCCAGTTACTGTGGGTCACAGTGGCTGTTGTTTTTAGAGAGGCAATGTGGAAAATCGGACAGCTTTACGCAGTTTTACGTGGACGGTTATAACCGCCTACAGGTTGCAGTAATTACCTGTCATTCCTGGACTGTAAGTATTTATGGCCTGAGGTGATACCTCAGTGTTGTGTAAATGGAGGTGGGAAAAGGAGCATGGGGCCACATGACTTTAAGGCAAAGATCCCACAGCAAAACCCAGTGCAGAAGCCGCTTCCTACAATTTCCATTTCCTGAAAGAACAGCAGGAAACCCACCTTTTTTTGCTAACTGATTTCACTAAACTCTTGATGGCCTCAGATTCTGGATTCAGACATCGCTTCTCTTCAGTCCTTTTCATTGTGGCACTGTAGAAAAGGACAATGAGATAGGCAGATTAACATTAGGCCGACAACAGAGGCAGCATCCAGGTCCACAGTGAGTTCGAGTCCTGTCCGTTAGGTGTAGAGTTATCACACAGCCTTGGCTGATCTGTCCCGATTACCATCACATGTTTAACATGCAGTTACATAAGGGAAGTTAGTGGCAGGTTGGGGTTTGACTCACATGATCTCAACGCGTGGACAGGATTGACTTGCAGGAATAATCTCCAGTTTTCCTATGGCCCTGTGTTTTATGGGCCGGTCATCAATCTTGATGCAGAAGCAGCGGACTGTTCTTGAGAGAGGGATTCCTGTAGGAAGGAGGAGAGCCACACAGGGAAGGTTAGCTTACGGTTTCATTCCAGGCACGTAATATAGGTGAGGCAGTGATTAGCAGAACCTGTCCCCATTATTGTCACTCAATCTGAGGAGAGATGTAGCTCATCGTACCACAGGTCCGAATGGTTAAATACCTCTTTACTGTGAAGAAGGGAGCTGCCTGCAACTTGTTAATGACGAAATCCCGCCCTACGTATAGATTATATTATTAAATAGGCCAAGGTAAGGAGGTATCTGTCCTAACCCCCCCTTCGCTGCTTCTCCCCTCCCTCGTCCTCCCTCCTCTCACAGTTCTTTCCTCCCTCCCTCCCCTGCCCCTCTTTCATCTCTTCTTCATTCCCTTTCTCTTAGTCTATTTTTCTCTGACTTCAACCAGCATAAGTTGTGCAAGCAGGAGGAATCTCTGCCTGTTTCCTTTCCTTCCTAGGCACACAATAAAACTTAGAAACGCACTGTTTAGACTCGAGCCCTGCCATCTTTCTGACCTGAGAAATTAAATAGCCCTGCTGTTCCTTACCCTGTGTCCCACTCAGACTCAGCAGGATGAGGCAGAAAACGAGGACAGAGCTTGTGTTCATGGTGCTGACAATGGAGGCTTCGGGATGGCTGGCTCGAGACAGATGTCAGTCAGCTGCGGTGAATGCCTCAAAGTGCAGGGCTACCGTGCAGTATTTATCTGCAGTGAGTTTCCCTCCCTGGCTCTTGATTGGGTGGCTGTGGAGTTGACTCAGCAGGACTTCAGTGTCCTTTAAGGGAAGTTCCCTGTTGCAAAATTGAGGTTATTTGTGTTTATTGTGAGTTCTGAGTTTGGAATTTCCCTCCCTGATCCTTTTAATTTTTAACAAGTGAGCGAGTTAGGTTTCACTTTCCAGAGCATGAGCTGTTTGAGAAAAGAGATGGAGTGCGCTGCCAGATAAGTTTGAAATGGCTTTAGAATCTCTTCTTTCCCCTCTTGTAAAACTGAGTGAATATGTAAAAAGTCCTAAGCACAGTTTTTGTTTTTGTTGCATTTTCATTATTTACTTTTGCTGTTTATTTTTTTGAGAAATGTGTTTATCTTACAAACTTTATTATAAAACCTTGCAATAAATAAAAAATCACACACTAGATTTTTCTTATTCATTAGCCAGATCTAAAGTCTGTACAACTTAACGAGCTTCTGTGTGCTAGAACAGGCATTCAGAGCAGAAGCTGTGGGGCCCCGAGTGAGAAAGGAGGGTATACAGCTGGGCATTGCTCTGGTTCTGATTCTGTCGTGGATTTCTTGATTGCTTTCTTAGCGAGTGTGTGGCAGCGGGATCAAGGATGAAAGTGACGCCCGCTGGATGCGGGCATGACTCTGCAGTGCAGCAAATGCGGCGGCAGGTGTTAGAACCTAGAAGAATACACGGGAGAGCTTTCACAGAGGTCCCAGGGATGCAGAGACAGGCCGGGAAGAGGCAGTGATTCGTCCCAGGATAGGGCTATCAGTATACTGGTTCAGAACGGTGCCGGTTGCCAAGAATGAAGCCCATATCTGCATACTGGAGAAAAGGAAGTCTGTCACCAGGACAGGAAGTGAGTTGCTGTTTGGGAAAGATGGAAATTTCTACAGTGTTAAATCCTAGGTTGATGTAGTCCAAGGACGAGAAGAGAGCTAAGCCTTCAAGTGAGCAAGGCAGACAGCTGCGGGAATCTGGAAGGACAGAAGGAAGGCAACTGAGGCCAGGTTGACAGAGGCCAAGAGACTTAGGTGTTGCAGACTTCTGATGAGGGATGGCTCCTAAGAGAGGGTGCCCCAGGGAGTCCCTCCACACCTGCTTCTGCAGACTGGTACTGCATTGCAGGCATCTCAGAATTCCAGTGTGGACTCTGAATGGGAGGGGCGCTGAGCAGCAGGGTTACATTAAACAACCACAAAGATACATGGTGACAGTTTTATTTTTTTATGGCGCAAGTTCGCAAGATGCAAAGGAGAAAACAGATTCAAGGTGGATAGCAAATGGATGACTAATATTCATTAAGAAGAAAATATTTCAGTGAGAATTGCATAGCATTGAGTATCTGTACGTCACTCATGAGCTGCAAGAACCCAGGACCCCGATCTGTGTAGCCCATGCTCTCAAACACTTGAGTACAAAGAGCAAATCTCCAAAGAGCATTCATGGTCAAGGTTACTGACCTTCCCCTCTGTCTGTTCACTGGGAGGAAGTCATCCTTGAGGTTAGTTTGGAGTTTCTGGAACTAAAACATCTAGGAAAGGTTTAAATTAGATTTATTTTATACCGAATTTTACGCTAAAATGAAAATTACTATAGTCTATAGTATATATGCATTTCATGTGTGTGTTACCCGATAAACAGACACGTGATAGGCACACACATGTATTTTTTAAGCAGTTCTCTAGACTGAAAAAAGACATTTTGCCCTGAATCCTGACAAAGAATATAGCAAGTATGACATGCATATCATAGCATTTTTGTGGCTAAAGGAAAAGCATGTATTTTTTTCCTATGTATTGAAATCTGTAAAAAATAAGAACAAAACCAACCACCTATGAGGTTAACGTCAAATGACTAAAATAAAGGTATCTAATGTGGAAGTTTCTAGGAACATATACTCACTGTCAGAAATGCTTTGAAGACTGAATCCTCAGATGCTCCTTAAGAGTGGGGCGTACTTACAGGCTGTATGATCACGCACACCTCTAGTCCCAGTACTCAGGAGGCAGAGGTAGGCAAGTCCCTGAGTTAGAGACCAGCCTGGTCTACAGAGCGAGTTCCAGCACAGCCAGGGTTACACAGAGAAACCCTGTCTAGAAAAAAACAGAAAAAAAGGTGAGGTGTGCTTACAGGATGTTCATGGTGGAAAACACCTTTAATCCTAGCATCTGGAAGGCGGAGGTAGGTGGATCTCTCTGAATTCAACACTGGCCTGGCCTACTGAGTTCTATGTTGAGAGCCCACTGCAAAGAAAAAAGATGTACTTAAATGGCCAGGAGGGGAAGCATATACAAGTATAGACATGCCACCACAAAACAAATACAGAGGAACCAACCAGCCAGTCGGGAAGGTTGGTGAGTAGCATGGGGTATTGGTCCCTTGTTAGAGCCTGGAGTTCAGCATCGCAGGTTTCCAACACCCCTGTCCCCAGGTGTCCCCAGAATGCTCTTGGAGAACTAATTATGCCAAACATCTGATAAAGATGAAGCCACAAATTATTTTTGTTGTTATTATTGCTGTGTTTTGGTTTTCCAAGTCAGGGTCTCACTATGTAGCTATAGCTATGGCTGTCCTGGAAGTCACTGACCAGGCTGGCCTCAAACTGACAGAGATCCATCCACCTGCCTCTGCATCCCAGTGCTGGGATTAAAGGTCTGTGCCACCATACCCAGCCTAAGATGCAAATTAGAAGTTGATTCCTTTTTGACCTACCTCCAGACCCAGCTATTCCAGTTTTGGGTATTTACCCAAAGGACGCTCAATCGTACCACAAGGACATGTTCTCAGCTATGTTCATAGCAGCTTTGTTTGTTATAGCCAGAACCTGGAAACAACCTAGATGCCCCTTTACCAAAGAATGGATAAGGAAAATGTGGTATATTTACACAGCAGAAAAAAAATAATGGCATCTTGAAATTTGCAGACAAATGGATGGATCTAGGAAACATCATACTGAGTGAGGTAACCCAGACCCAGAAAGACAAATATATATACTCACTCATAAGTGGCTTTTAGACATAAAACAAAGAAAAACCAGCCCTACAATTCACAATCCCAGAGAACCTAGACAACAAAGAGGACCCTAAGAAAGACATACATGGATCTAGTCTACATGGGAAAGAGAAAAAGACAAGATCTCCTGAGTAAATTGGGAGCATGGGAACCATGGGAAAGGGTAGAAGGGGAGGGGAGAGGAGGAAGGGGAGTAGAGAAAATATATAGCTCAATAAAAACAATAAAATATGCTGAAAAAAAAGTTGATTCCTTTTTGGTGTGAGCCTTTCCATGACAGGGATGGCTGGTTGAGGTACGGATCCAGGCCTGATGTGGGAGTGATTTCTTATTAATAAACTGCCTAGGCCCATTTGATAGGCCAACCCTTAGGTAGGCGGAGAAAACAGAACAGAATGCTGGGAGAAAGAGGCTGAGTTAGAGAGTTGCCATGATTCTCCGACTCCAGGCAGACACAGGTTAAGATCATTCCTGGTAAACCAGCTCGTGGGCTACACAGATTATTAGAAATGGGCTAGTCCAGGTGCGAGAGTTAGCCGAGAAAAGGCTAGATATAATGGGCCAAGCAGTGTTTAAAAGAATACAGTTTCCGTGTAATTATTTCGGGCATAAGCTAGCCGTGTGGGCTGCCTGGTGCTGGGGATGAAGCCCCTCTGCTCCTACTACAACACAGGCCACCCCAGTTCCAGGGTCAGGGTGCCTGAGAATGAGAACTAGGAATCTGTTCTGCCTTTCAAGAAGAGAAGCAAAACAAAGATTCCTTCTTTTGTTTTGCATGGGAACCTGCTCAGGGCATAAACCTCATGAACTATGGGAAAGGGTTCAAGAACAGCTATGGCTAACCTGCTGTGAAGGCCAACCTGACCTGCGTGGGGTATGTGAATGGAAGAAAAAAAAATAAAAGGGAAAGTAATAACTTTTAAAATTTATTTTTCTTTCAAAAATTCTCGAGGCTTTTGGTCCATTTACTAGAATTCACTATTCGGGACTCACTTTGGAAAAAGCTAATTAAAGGGCTTGGTTTCAGTTTCCACTTCGTTGCTTCAGCTCCTCCTCCTGTAATTATGCCATCAGACCAGGGAGGAAACACAATAAAACAGCCTGTCCCAGGATACTTGTGAGTGCAGACCCAGAGAAAAGGGCTTTCTGAGAAACGAAAGCTCTTAGAAGAAGCGCAGGAGCCAGAGGTTTGTAGCCGGGATTCCCCACGCAGATGCAGGACACGGCTCTGACTTGGTGTCAGCCAAGCTTCCCCATCTTAGTTTTGACTTGGCATTTGCTGCGTGGATGGCTCACGTGTCGTGTGTCCCTGTAACACCGCGGTCTCCTCATTCAGGGCAGCCTGAGCCCTGGGCAAAGGAAGTGCTGACAAAGAAGTGACAGATAGCAGTCCACTTTGGGAGAGAGCTTCTGTGCAGGTGGTTCTTAGCCTGTGTGGGTCGAGATTCTTAGCCTGTGGGTCAAGACCCCCTGGGTCGCACAGTGGCTACTCTTACCAGATACTTACTTTATAGTTTACAACCATATCAAACTTACAATTACAAAGTAGCAATGAAATAATTTTATGGTTGCGAGTTGCCACAATAGGAGCTGCATTAAAGGGTCACAGCATTAGCCAGGTGGAGGTTTTTTTTTTTTTCAAGACAGGATTTCTCTGTGTAACCCTGACTATCCTACCTAGCAGTCGCTCTGTAGACCGGTCTGGTTTTGAACTCAGGTATCCACCTGCCTCTGCCTCCTGAGTGCTGAGATTAAAGGCGTGCGCCACCACTGCCCAGCTTTGAGAACCACAGTTTTAGACCATGCTGGGGATCCAAACCGGAACCGTGGGCGTGCTAGGCAGGTGCTCTACCACTGAGCTGTGTCATATCCCCAGCTTTCCCTGCCTCCTGGTGGGAAGTCCTCTGGATGATACGGTTACCACTATTGGCATGTGTTTGCCTCTCTGCAGAGTTCCCGGGCTGTGGCTAAGTTAGCCCTGGCACTGAAGACCTCAATCATGTAGGCTTTCTTCATAGGAAAGGGCTTATACTGGTAAGGCAGTTTACCTACAGGATAAATAATAGCACACAGTGAATTCACAAAGCAAGGATACCCCTTTCTGTGTACTGCAGGTCCTATCCTAAAGGTTAAACAAAAGGGGACATGAAAACAGCATCTTGCAGATGATAAAATCACACAGAAAACTCTGAAAACACGTCAGAGATGACTAGAAAGTGGTATACTGGGGGCCATCTACATAAGTAGTAAATAATTTTAAGATGTTCCATAAAAAATAACTTATAGTAGCAGCAATACTTCTAATAAAGTCAACAAGCAGGAAAAAAAAACTTGTTTGTACCAAGTGTAGATGAATCTAAGATACTATCAACTAAAATAATATTGAGTCAAACGTCTCATGATTTCCCGTTTGACAAAGTTCACCAAGTCAAAAGTCGACCAGCGTCTTGTCTGGGCATGGGTGCTTGCATGAGTGGCTGTAGGCACACTGTCCTGAACACGCTTAGTGGCAAGTTTTATGCTAATGTTCTAGGCACTGCCACAAGGTATTTGAATGGGAAAAAAAAGGAAAGTGTGGTGATGTTTTGTTTGTGCTGCATCCAAGAAAGCTTGCCTGAAGAGTGCTGAGCTAGCCACACTAGTGAGCCATAGAGGCCAGGCGGTGGTGGCGCATGCCTTTAATCCCAGCACTTGAGAGGCAGAGGCGGCCTACCTCTGTGAGTTCAAGACCACCCTGGGCTACCTGAGATTGATCTAATAAAAACAGAAATAAAGCCAGGCTGGTGGTGGCTCACACCTTTAATCCCAGCACTCGGGAGGTAGAGACAGGAGTGATATGGCTGGGTGGAGAGAGGAAGATAAGGCAGGAGACCGGAGCTCAGAGCGTTCAGTCTGAGGACTGGTAAGGACAGGATACCCCTGTGTTCTGCGGATTCAGGGGAGGTAAGAACTGGTGGCTGGCTGCTTTCAGCGTTTACCGCTACATCTGACTCTGGGTTTTTATTATTAATACCAATTAGAATTTGTGCTACACGAAAGTGATAACTTTTAAAATTTATTTTTTCTTTCAAAAGTTTTCAAGTCTTTTGGTACATTTACTTTGCTAGTAGCTGCCATTCTAGGCTCACTCTGAAAAAACAATAAGAGTTAAAGAACTTAGTTTCCAGCCAGGCCTGGTGGCACACACCTCTAATCCCTGCACTGGGGAGGCAGAGGTAGGTGAGTCTCTGTGAGTTCGAGGCCAGCCTGGTCTAGTTCCAGGATATCCGGGGCTACACAGAGAAACTGCCTTGAAAATCCAAAAGGAAAAAAAAAAACCACCCAACTTAGTTTCAGTTTCCATCCCTTTGATCCAATGATTCCTTCTACCACACATTTAGAAACAAGACTCAGGATAGTGTTTGGATTTGGAAGAGCTAAAGGGATGGGGTACCAGAGTTTTTTAATGCCCTTGATTTGGGTGGAGACCACATACGTAGACCGTCATGTTAAAGAATTTTATGTGCCATTATTAAAATGACAATCTAGTGTGCACACCAGAGATGCAGTAAACAGTGATGCAGGGTGAGATGACACGTGTCTGTAATTGTATCTCTGGGGAGGCTGAGGAAGGTGGACCACGGTGAATATGAAGCCAGTGTAAATATATGAGTTCTAGCACAGCCTGAGCTTCAGCATGATACCCTGTCTCAAAA
>NC_022027.1:45363976-45369548 GCF_000317375.1 Microtus ochrogaster
ACAATAGCTACAAAGTTCTCTTCTTGGGAACAGCAAGCACAAGGCTTTCTTTAGATTCCTGGTTCCTTGTTGGAAGGGAGGAGCCAAGGAAAATGTGCCCTAGCCATGTGGTGGTCGTTCATATCCTTATTCCCAGGGCTCAGAATGCTAAGGCAAGTACATTGCCACGAATTCGAGGTAGTCTGTCATATATAATGAGTTCTAGGGTACAGAGTGAGACCAGAAACGCGCCTGAATGGAATTGTGCCAGCATTTTCCTGGGTCACAGCATCTTAAGAACTAGGAAGTTCTCACACTACCTTTGATATTAGGCTGTGGCAGTATTTTGATTTAGCAATCTGGTTGAGAGACTTAGATCACTGAGTTTTCAGACGACATCGGAGATCTTCAGGGGAGAGCCAGGAAGGTCATGGTTAAAGAAATGTAACAGCTGAAATGGGAGGCGAGCGAACCGGACGCTGGGCCGAGAACAGGTGATGGGAGCTGCTTGCCCCCTTCTCCCTTCCCAGCCCCCACCCTCTCGCTTTGTCTCTGTCCCCCTCTCCCCTTCTCCCCTTCTTCTCCCCTTCTACAACAGGAAGGTTGTGGCTTACGATGTTTTGAAAAATCCCAGTACAGGGAATCTTAGTACATGAGCAGTTTAGGGATGTGAGCAGCTCAGTGATTGATGTTCCAGAGCAAGTTTCCAGTCTAAACCCAGGCAGTCGAACGCCAAAGCCTCACAGCCACGCTGCTGTCCTGCTTGTCTGTGTTACCTTTGTCATCTGCCTCTGTTGGCAAGGAAAATCGATGACTTGAGTCTGTAAGTCAGGACATTGGTTATCTCGACTCTAGAATCGTAAACTGTCTCCAGGGAATAAGCAGTTCTCTCACTCACTCTGCCTGGCCAGGGTCAGCAGGAGTGCACGTCTCACAGGGACTTCAGGGAAATAGAAGACAGCTGTCTGAGAAGGTTCTTGTTTCAGCAAGAAGTCTTTTGCTCTAATGTCGACATGACATTTCTGATGCTTGTTTCAGAAGCCGAGCTGATAATGCAAACACTGATTACAGATGAACGGAGCTCATGATCAGGAAGCGTCATTTGGTGACAAGAAAGGCCCACTTGGTGCTCTACTTCCCCCATTATTATTTCATTAGGATTGCCTTCATCTACTTTAGGCAGTTGCCACTGCATTAGGTTGTAGCATGAATAATAAAAACCCAGAGACAGATATTGGGGTTCAACCTGAAGATCAGAAAAGCAAGGCAGTCAACTACTAGAGAGACCTTTTACCTCTATCAAATCTTAAGGCGGAAGGGGTGAGATCCTGTCTCCACAAATACTCACACTCCACACACCACACTTTATACTCTAGTGAGTTCCTGTCTCTTCCCCTTTATGTTCCTCTCTCTGCCCAGCCATATCAGTCTTGTCCCCCCTTTCCTAGTGCTGGGATACTGGGATTAAAGGTGTGTGGCTCCTAAACACTGGGAATGAAGGTGTGAGCCACCACCACCTGGATCTGTTTCTGGATCAGTCTTGTGCAGTGCAGGGTAGACTCGAACTCACAGTGATCCATCTGCCTCTGTCTCCTGAGTCCTGGGATTAAAGTTGTGTGCCACCACTCCCTGGCCTGTATGGCTGACTAGTATGGCTGCTTTGCCCTCTGATCTTCAGACAAGGTTTATTTATTAAAACAAATAATATATCACTATATTAGGTTTCTAGACCACCCTTCAAATGCCCCCTAATTCTAGGCATATCTGCCAACATTCCCTCCTTCAACCCCATCTCTCTTCCTCCTCCTCACCTGATCTTTCCTTTCCTCCTAACCCATCCCCAGTCCACCCATAAAATCTATTCTGTTTTCCCTTCCTCCATACCTAACCTCTCTGTATCTATGAATTATAATTTGGTCATCATGGCTAATATTCACATATATGTGAAGACATATAATATTTATCCTTCTGTGTCTAGGTTACCTCACTCAGGATGATTTTTTTTCTAGTTCTATCAATTTACCTGCAAATTTTATGATGTAGTTTTTTTTGTTTTTGTTTTTCAAGACAGGGTTTTGCTATAGTTTTGGAGCCTGTCCTGGAACTAGCTCTTGTAGACTGACCTAGACCTTGCAGAGATCCACACTTACCTCTGCCTCCTGAGTGCTAGGATTAAAGGCATGTGCCACCACCATCTGGCTGATGTCATTTTTAACAGCTGAGTAATATTCCATTGTGTAAATGGAGCACACTTTCTTTATCCATCCTTCTGTTGAAGGACATCTTGGTTGTTTCCAGTTTCTGGCTGTTCTGTACAGAGGCAGTGAACATGGTTGAGTAAGTGTCCTTGTGATGGGGTCCTTCGGGCATATGCTCCAAGAGTGGTAGAGCTGGATCTCGAGGAAGATCAGTTCCTATCTTCCTGAGGAACCATCGCATTGATTTCCACATTGACTGTAAGTTTGCACTCCCAACAATGAAGCAGTGTTCTCCTCGCTCCATATAGTTGCCATATATGAACTATCATATGTGTTATTGATCTTTTTAACAGGTGTAAGATGGAATTTCAAAGTAGTTTTGAATTGCATTTCATTGATGTCTAGTTGAACCATTGGAAAGAAATGTTGAACGTTTAAGTGTTTCTCAGCCTTTTGATTTTCCTCTATTTCTAATTCTCGGTTTAGATCTGTACCCCCATTTAATTGGATTATTTATTTATTGGTATCTAGTTTCTTGATTTGTGAATATGTTGGAAAGGTCTTAGAGTTTATTTGTGAATCATCTTAGTTAGCATCTGTGGTAGTTAGAATGAAAATGGCCCTTATAGGAAGTGGCACTATTAAGTGTGGCTTTGTTGGAGTAAGTATGACCTTTTTGGTGGAAGTGTGTCACTCTGGGGGTAGGGTTTGAGGTCTCATATATGCTCAAGCCATGTCCAGTGTCTCAGTTCACGTCCTGTTGTGTGTGGGTCAAAGATGTAGAACTCTCACCTCCTTCAGCACCGTGTTTGCCTGCGTGCTGCCATGTTGCCCCATGATGACAACAGAACAAGCCTCTGAACTGTAGACTACCCAGTTAAATGTTTTCCTTTCTAAGAGTTGCCATGGTCATGTTATTTCTGCATAGCAATAGAAACCTGAAGACAGAAGATGGTACAGGAGTGAGTATTGCTGTGATAGGCCTGACCATGCTTTTGTTTGAAAGGATATGGAACTTGGGACTGTGGATTAGAAAAGCAGTTGAATGCTTTAAGTGCTGTTTAATGGGCCATCCTAGTAGGAGCATGGAAGACAGCGGGGCTGAGGGGCATATGAACTATGGGCCTGGCTCAAGAGGTTTCAGAGGAGAAGAATTTTAGTATGTTGCCTAAAGATTATTCTTGTAATATTTTGCTTAAGAATATGGCTGGTTTTCGCCCTTGTCTGAAGAATCTGCCAGATGCTAAAGCGAAGGGGTTCAGATTAATTCTGTTGGCAGAGGAAATCTCAAGACAGCCTAGTTTAGACTCTGTTGTGCGGTTATTACTGGTCACTCTGACACAGATTTATGAGAAGGAGCAAGCTGAGTTAGGAAAACACAAGGTGTACAATTTGAGGAGAAAAGGAGCACCAGGAAGTGGAATGGAACTAAGTCCTGTGTTCAAGGAGATAAACAGATCAAGAAATGGAATAAAAGGAGTGGTGACCTCCCAAGATCCCACCCACCTAAGTTTCTAACTTTAATTCTAAGGAATCAAAGAACAGCTTAAAGCAGGGCATGGTGGTGCATGCCTTTAATGTGAGCTCTTAAGGTGGAGGCTGGTGGATTTCTGAAAACAGAAATTTGTTGAAGATGTAATTGAGTGAGGGGCTATGTTCCAGCCCCAGTAAACAGCAGAACTTGGCGGCTTCGACCACAAGGATCTGGCTTTAGAGTTAAGGACAGAGGAAGGGGCTATTGAATTTGCCTCTACAACTAAGGAAAGCTGTGAGGCCAGGCAGGTGTCAGGGTGTCCATGAATGGAGAGGCCTAGAGAAGCCATTGTGTGAATCTCCTGGATTGCCTTGGAGAACCCAAGATGTTGGAGATGCCAGAATCATGGGATACCTGCCAAGGAGAGATGCTAACAGAAAGTGGAACCAGTCCCAAGAGGAAGAAGTGTGGTGTGGTCAACAAAGCTGGAAAGAGTTGGAGATGTGAAGATTGTTTTGACATCAGATATAGAGATGCAGAGTCTGGAGTTTGCACAGCTGGTTTTTGGTCTTGCTCTGTACCAGTATCTCATCCCTGTGCTCCCTTCCCTGTGCTTTGGAACAGGAATGTATATCCTGTGCTCTTATATATTGGAAGTATGTGATCGGTTTTTTGATTTTATAAGGGATTACAGTTAAGAGATTGCATGAATCTTAGAAGAGACTTTGAGCTTTTAAACATGGGTGAGACTGTGTTAGACTAAGGGACTTTTGAAGTTGGACTAAATGTATTTTGCCTTATGATATTGTTACAAGCTTATGGGGGCCAGGGAAGTGGAATGGGGCAGTTTGAATATGACCGGAGTCTATCAAGGCTCTCGGTTGAAACTGGAGTCTCCTGTTCTCTCCGACATTTGGACCACTGCCGAATTTGGACTGGCTCAGTGTCAGGTATCTTCCAGGAAACACTCTTTTGTGATACTTACACAAAACTGTACATCACATTATGATCTCAGACTTAGTCAGCTTAGTTATCAGCATTTTGAAAGTAGAATTAGCAACTAAGACAAGAAGAGGTGACTATTGTCTCCCCTGCATAGAGATAGCAGTTCTGGGATTACAGGCACTCATATAAACACCTGATTTCGTGATGGGAAGCTCATGAGGCAGGTAAAAAGATATGTTGATTCTATATGGACATAGTGGGTACCACGCTCATTATCCATAAATATAGTCTTTCCTCTCAAATAGTTCTTTGAAGAAGTATCCAATGTATTTGGGAACTCTCTTGGTTAGTTAGAAGGAACAGTCTTGAATTTCTAAGAAACTGTTAGTAATTACATTTAAAACCTAGCCTTCAAATTTCCCCGATAAACCAAATTTTCCAAGTTAGAGGCAGTACTATATTAGTTACCTTTCTGATGATCCTGTGACTAAGTCTCTGACGAAGTCACTTGAGCATGGGTGTATTCTGAGCACAGTTCAAGGGATACAGTCCGCCCTGGGAAAGACATGGTGGAGGGCGGTGTCATTGGTGAGAAAGGCAGGGTGGAGGGCAGTGTCATCGGTGGTGGCAGGACTTTGTAGCATGGCTTGCTCACATCTTCGAAGCTGATGAAGCAGAAAGCTTGGCTAAAGAGAAGCTCAGTTATCAGGCTCAGTTTCTGTCCTTAGAGTCCTACACCCACCAGCTAGTCCCTATGGCCAAAGGTTCTACAATCCCTCAAAATAGTGCCGCCAGCTTGAGCCCAAGTGTTCAAATGAGAGCCTTTGGGGCCCATTCCCCTGTTCTTTCAAACCCCTCAGTGTATTTCTTAATTCCCATCTCTGCTCCTTAGCATTTTTTCCTTGATTCCTTTTCTTAGTTTCTACTGTTCATCTACTCTATCCCTCAGTCTATGGCGTATTTCTCATTTTTTTTT
>NC_022027.1:45373617-45385831 GCF_000317375.1 Microtus ochrogaster
AACCAAGGTGACAGCGATACCCTGTAATAAAACATGGGCAAATGCTGCTACAAACACCATGGGCTACTGTGTTTGATTTGTTTGGTTGTTGTGCTTTCAGAGGTCTTTTACTGTTGCCAGGTGGTGTGTGTGTGTGTGTGTGTGTGTGTGTGTGTGTGTGTGTGTGTGTTCTCCGTATTCGAATCTCTGTATTCAATGATGTTGTGATCCCCTGTTTATGGAGCTATGGACTGACAATCAGATCTGCAAAACTGACATACACATATGGGAGCTAAGTAGAAATGACCCATCAGGGCCAAGTCAGGTGTTAGGAAGCCGCTGACAGAGTGTCACCGCTGCTACTTAGCAGTCTTCCTGATACTGTCTTTGTGCCCTGGCTGAAGTTCAGAGGGTGGGGTAGGCACAGCCATGCCAGGTCTTTGTTGAAGTTGATAGGAAACCTCCCTTTGGTTTATCCATCTTGACTGGGCTCAGAAAGTCACAAGGTAAGGAATTTGCTCTTAAGGGAAAGGGGAGGAGGTGTTGGTTTAGGAAAAATCCCTCTTAATCCTAAATAAATGTGAGTAGATTCCTTTATGACTACTTTCTTTTTTTTCCTGGTATTTCAAGACAGGATTTCTTTATGGCACCTGGGCTGTCCTGGAACCCATTATGTAGACTAGGCTGGCTTCAAACTCGAAGATCCTCCTGCCTCTGCCTTTCAGGTGCTGGAATTAAAGGCGTGCACCACCTTAGCCAGCTAGTTCCCTTATATTTATTTAAGAATTTTCTAAAATACCTTTTCATTATATTCTTTCTCATCCCCAACTCTTCCCATTGAAGTATATTTCTAAAGAATTCTGTGTAATAACATATAGCTACATGCCTCTAAAATACAAAGTAAAAAAAAAACCCAAAAAACTGAAGGCGTATTGATGCCCAGAAAGCATACGGTTGTTTATGATTTAATAACAGTCACAGAAGCTGACTAGAAAAACACAAGTTTTATTCTTTTTTAAAGAAAGACAGTTTTAGCTGTCCCCACCATTCACAGTATGACAAAGGAAATATCCAAAGTATATATTTTTCTCGGAAACAGAATCAAAAAGAACAGATTGATAGATATGCATAGGTTTTTTTTCAATATTTTTCGTTGGTGAACAAAAGCAATTTATATTTAAAATGTATCCAAACTATTGGAAGTGATAAAGTATATAAAAAGAAATGTACATCTTAACTCCTTTAGAACACTTTGGGGGAAACCAGTGTTACTAAGGAAGCATTAGGGTTCTTTCTAGAATTTTCTGCAGTACATCTCGTGAATGAACAAACAAGATTCTACATGGAAACTTTCTCCTAGATGCTTATGTGCCTTGGGATATTTGGGGAAAGGAATGTTTATTTGTATGAAAAATCCTTTAAGGAATGTCTTACTACACACACAGATGTTTTTGAGCCCAGTACTGGACTGGGCTCCAGTAACAGTGAGTCCATTGTAACCACAGAAGGTAACGTGGAATGCGCACCCATGCAGACACGTGACTTTTAGAGATAAATATTTCTATGGCCAAGCAGAATAGTTAGGCATATGAAACTTCCTAGGAGATTTTGCAACCTGGTAATTTATGGGTGTATATTCCGAGACAGAAGGTCGGGTTGTTGTCTCACAGTTCATGTTTGAGCAGTCACAGCCAGACACTTCAGGTTTCCAGTCCCCCCTTTTCTTTAGGACTTCACATGGTTTTGGCGCTTTAAAGAACTCTTTCTTTCTATTGCCTGTAATTAGAAAATGAAGAGTTTTTGTTTTGTTGTTTTTTTAACAATCACAAAATATAGGTTTAATTACTATTTTAAACACTAAGGTCAGGGGAAGACTAGCAAGGAAATAAACCATCAATTCTCCAGTAAGACTTGCAGCTCTGAATAAGACAATATTTTTTCCTCTGAGTTTTAGAACATGCAAAGATGGTAGTAAATGACCATTCAGTACAGAGAGAATCCACAGGCCCTTTCTAACAATTAGATTTTAACATTTTCCACCAATAAAAAATGGGTGTAATGTATGATTTATCCACTTAAGTCGCAGATGGTGAAAGGAAAACTGACTTCAGGTAATCAGTGTGGTATTGCTGAAGTAGGTTTGCATTTTTTTTAAAGAAATAAAAAC
Source organism: Microtus ochrogaster (assembly GCF_000317375.1). NCBI lineage: Eukaryota > Metazoa > Chordata > Mammalia > Rodentia > Cricetidae > Microtus > Microtus ochrogaster. Next base: position 45,375,764 of record NC_022027.1, read on the forward strand.
AGCAAACTATCTCCTAGTAGGAAGTATAAAAGCAAGCATGATACATATAACAGACCATGCCAAAAACACCAGATTGCCAGTGGACATAAAAGGCAGAAGTTGCTTTGTAAAATATGAGTAGTGTTAGTATAAATTCTTTGAAAACGGGAAGTTTTATTCACTGGGTTGTTTTGTTTCCTCGGTAGTTAAGGGCTGACCTGTAAGAACATGTATCAGGAAAAGGATGTTGCCATAACCCAGGACCCCTTGACTGAATGCTTCATGCAGCTTTTGTTAGGATTGTAATGTGGTCCAGAGTTCTCGTGGATAAGATCACATTCTGGCTTGGAAGTCTGGTAACTTACCTGTTGTATGATGCGTGCTTGCTTTGATTTGGGGTTCAGGCACCTTTCTCCTTTATTGGCTTTCAGGGTAACACTGTTAAGGAAGATACAGAGAAGTTTTAACCTTTGGGGGAAATGTCAACAAAGCGAAGACACCTACCCCACGGTCATCTCCAGCAAGCCCATTCCTTACATCACTTCAACTTTGGCACAGCCCCTAGTCGGGTAGATTACGGAGACTCTCTCAATATCTGCCATCCTGACGGCTTTCACTCCAGGGTCTATGCAAAGGCAGCGCCCCGCTCTGAACATAGTGAAGCCTAGAACAGATCACGGAACTGGTTAGTGATGGCTGTGAATTACAGTCCTGGGGGAAGGGGCGGCGGCAGACACATTTCTAGAAGTCTCATTTGTGTGGATTGGAATTAAGTCAGGATCTCCCTATAATATTTCCCTCTGCTTTATGCTAATTTATTATATCCTTGATTATTTCACTCATTGATTTTTATAAGTAATTTAGGTTTCAGATAGGACTTATTTGCTGTTTGACCCAGGCTGGCCTCCTGCTCACCAGAAAGCCCAGTATGACCTTGAACTTGAAGCAGTACATAGCAGACCCCACATTTTAGTGTTACCCTGCCTTTGCTCAGCCTCTTTAAGTCCAGAACTTACACTGTGGTGTGTGTATGCCACCAGCCAGGCCCTTGAGTACCTGAAATAACAACTGCACAGCCTTCAGGGACACGGGAGCAAAGAGGCTCTTTTCTTCTGGGTTTATTTTAAATGGTTTTCTAGCTGGCACAGACCCTGCTAGTCTGTTCTTTAGTAAATGAGCAAATAGTTAACAATTCTTTTGATCTTTGTCTTCTGAAGATCAGATTCTAGACTAAAGCTAAGTATCATAAATCTTGCTATCCTCCAGAGCTAACTGGCTTTCAGACCCCACAGGTGCCTCCAGGGAAACCACAAAGATTCGCAGCTTTTTCAGAGCAAGGAGAGTTCTAAACATGACTGGGTTTGTCTTGTAGGCCCCATGTTCCTTAGCCCAGATGTGCTGTGATAGAAGAACCATCAGAGCACGGGAGATACAGTTCCTGGTTCAGCTGATGGGGAAATGTCAATAAGGTTGCCCTTTAGAGACAGTATTCTTGGGGGGCGGGGCTGCAGAGCCTTGTCGGTACCCACACTGCCCTAAACACACTTGCCCTCCAGCGAAGTATTGATCAAACACATATAACACATATAACATTACTATGACCATGGCCCCAGAGAGAATTTCCTTTTTTCTATTATTCTGAAAATATTGATTATGATAAATCAATGAGCTCTTGCTTAAAAAAACTAATTTTTCCACACACCAACATAATCCCATAAAAGATTCTCTGAACAGACACTGAGAGCTTCCTCTAAAGGCTCTTGCTAGGTAATTGTCAGAAAATTAAGAAATCTATAAAGTTTATCATCCATAGTTAAAATAATCTTTTCATATAAAGATTTCCAACATTTCCCGCCATTGCTGGAACTTCTAATGTGTGAAATAAAATTGACTGTGTATTTTAGAGAAAAGGCATTTGAAAGATAACACAATGAACCAACATATCGGCACAGAAGTGAAAGGAATCCTATACCTTGGACAGCTGTAGAACAGATTAGCACAGCGAAGGCTATGGCGATGCCCTTCATGTCCACCCCAGCTGCTGCTGCTCTGCCTCGGCTTTGATGTGCTCTGCAGAGAACAGTGGGAAGGCTGAAGCAGGAGCATTTTATAGACCAGCAGTCCTTGGCAGCAGCAGGAATTTCCCTGCTTGACTCATGCCGCTTTCTTGCTTCCTAGAGTTTCCCTTTCGTCCTGTCTGCCGCAGTGAGGGCCATGACTGGAATGTGAAAGTACTTGGGAATTGGAGTGCTGTCTATATTGTAGCTCATCCCCAGGGGAAGCAGCTGTCTGCAGGTGCCTTTACCTACAGGTGCCTTTCTGGGCAGTGTAATTCCAAGTCCCACAGACTCAGGCAGATCTTCCCAGTTCCAACCAGCTCCTCCTCCATGTGACTGTAGGAAAGGACATGTGTATTGGACAGAGATTATTTGCTAACAGGTGACCTGCGCTTTCAATTTCTTGTTTGAAGTTCTCTCCCCATATCTGTGCGCTTGCATCTACTTTTTTATTGTCTTTATTGAGCAATATATTTTTCTCTGCTCTCTTCCTTTCCTCCCCATCCCCTTCTGCCCATGATCCCCTCACTCCCAATTTACTCAGGAGATCTTGTCGTTTTCTGCATCTATTTGTGTTTGAAGTTTAAAGCCATGTGTGTGCTTCTATGGAACTAGCTCTTTTAGACCAGGCTGGCCTCGAACTCACAGAGATCCGCCTGTCTCTGCCTCCTGAGTGCTGGGATTAAAGGCGTGCGTCACCATTGCCCGGCATATGTGTGCTTTTTAGTGCATATACTTTGTATATTTATATTTATACTTTTGTATATTTTCTGTTAAGGACTATAAAGACAAAGTTGTCATCTCTTCCTGTTTCTCTTAAGTTTTCTGACTCTGTTTTAAATGTGTCATTTATAGAAACATAATGAGTTCAAGTCTAGGAGAGTTGTGGGTTTTTTTTTTTTAAACTTTAGACTGGGTGCAGTGGTGGCACACACCTTTAATCCCAGCACTCAGGAGGAGGTATAGGCAGGCAGATGTATGTGAATTCAAGACCAGCCTGACCTACAAAGCAAGTTCTATATTTGCAGATGGCTTATAAGCTTGCTGGACCAAATACAGAATGAAAAAGGGTCCCGCTCCTCCTCTCTGAGGATGACAGATGGTCTGCTTTTATTCTGTGTCTACCTAGACGTGGAAGAGCCGAGTCCCCCATACGGGTACGGCCGCGTCTGCCTTCCCTCTGAAACATAGTGTAAGTGCCAAGGAAGGTTTCAGTCTTGACTTCAGGTCTTCAGATACTGGATGTGAACCTATGGTGAGCTGGGAGGGGGGCTGCTTTTGCATTGAAACTTTCTTGCCTGATTTCCTGCACCTAAGGAAAGCCCAGCCTAAGGGTTGGCAGGGATGTCCCCCCTCTTCCTCTCAGTAATCCAGTTTCCTGGAAAGCCACCCTTTACAACAGTTCAGCAAATGTTTGCTCCCGGTCCAATGTATGTTACAGCCTGGCATTCTCAAGACTGTAACTAAATTCCTTCTTGTTAAGGCAGAATTTTATAACTTTTGCCCCATAAGGTTTCTGCTGGCTCTGCAGATGTGGGGTGGGAGAGCTCCTAAGGACTGGTTCTGACCTGTTCTTACCCGATAGTCTGTGGTGTCCCAGGAGAAAGACTTTTCCAGAACATGCCCTTACCCATGGGTCCCCTGTGCCCTGTGAGATTTAGTGCTTGTGTTCTGGAGTGTGTCGTTCATCTCCTGTCTGAGTCTCTTAACTCACCATATCTTATCTTCATGACTTTTTTTTTTTGACATGGCCTCCTGCTATGGAGTGCAGGTTGCTTAGCTCGTGACTATCTCCTTGCCTCAGCCTTTCAAATGCTGAGAATATAGGCACGTGCCAATATGACTGGGCTCTCATTTATTTCCTTGAAAAAGTGATATCTTAATATTCATATTATGTAATGATTATTTCTTCTGATTTTATAAAACTGACTGTTCTTGCTGAGCTCATCTAGGAATAATGTAAAGTAATCCATGATTTTAAATCTCTAGTAGCCACAGTTAAAAAAAGAAAAATAGCTGAAAATAATTTAAGCAGTGTATTTAATGTAATTCAAAACATAAGAGATTATTTTGCTGCCTAATCAGCATTGAATGAGATTTTTTATTACGTGTTCAAACTGAACCAGTCACAAGCCAAATGCTCAGTAGTCATATATACTTAGTAACACACAAGGGACAGAAGGACCTAGGTTAATACATACATTCCGTGTAGTATATACTGGCTGCCATGATGCTCGCTCTAAAACAGCCCAAGACAACAACAGACACTGTGGTTTTGTTTACGGCAACATCTCTAGGTTTCCCTAACAGTGTCCTCTTCACCCTGAATTGTATCTCATTGCTCTTTTCTTTGAGTGAAATGCAAAAAAGATTAAACTATAATTTGTTTTTTAAACTACTTTCATTATTTTAATTGTGCATTTGCATGTGTGGCTGTGTGGGGCATGTGTATGCGAGTGCCCTCAGAGGCCAGCAGCATCGGGCCACCAGGAGCTGGACTTAAAGGTGATCCTGAGCCCCAATATCAGCACTGGGGCTTGACCTCAGGTCCTCTTGAAGAGCGGTTTGTTCTCTTAACCACTGAGGCATGCTAAACGATGTGTTCTGTCCTTTGGGGACTATTGCCCTTTTTTTGTTGTTATTTCTCAAATCGGGCTATTTTCTGCTTTCTATTCCAGGTCCACCTAGCCAGAGTGTCCCCTTAAATTTAAGGAATATCCCAGGAAATGATTCTAATTTCCATCTTTTAAAAAATTGCGTAATCTGTGTGGCCTAGTGGGTTTTCTGTTCTTGCGATAAAACGCTATAGCCAGAAGCAACCTAGGAGGGAAGGGGCTTATTTCTGCTTAGAGGCCACACTGCATCACTGAGGGAAGCCAGGGCCGGAACTCAAGCAGGACCTGAAACAGAGACCATAGAAGATGCTGCTTACTGGCTTGTTCCGCACCGACTTCCTCATACATCCCAAGTTCTGCCCACAGTGGACTGGGCCCTCCTCACACCAATCACTAATCAAGATGATTCCCACAGACATGATCACAGGCCAGTCTGTTGGGTGAACCTTCAGCCGAGGCTCCCTCTTGCCAGGTCACGCTAGACGGTGTCAAGTCGACAATGAAAGCTAATGTCCAGTGCTTCCAAATGACTCAGTTCATGGAGACGAGACATGAGGGCCTGAGGGGGGAGCTCAGAGGGAGCGCATTACCTGGTGCATCTGTAAGCTCTCTGGTTGACCCCCAAAATTTCCAACATAGTTTTCAAATTTGAAGCGATTAATGCAAGCCATTTAAGCATAACTTTGAGTCTCCATTTAATAAGTTTCAGAAACGCGGACTGACTCCCCCTACCTATGTTAATACCAAGGATATTTTCTTCAGTTAGTGAAAAGTGGGCTAGAAATGGAAACCATAACATTTCCATTTATTAGAAACCAGTATGACGTAACAGAATCCTGTTTCAGGTTTACAGACAGCAGATGACTCAGTCCAGTGGGAGAGAGTGCCAGAAGTCTGACACAACATGTCTTGACTGAGCGCAGTGATGCCCAAGCCCAGCTCCTTAACCTAAGATAGCACAGCACCTGCCGCCCTCTTAGCCAACAATTCAATCATTTTCGGAAGCTGTTAGTCAATTTTTATATTCTTAAGACAATGACACTATGATCTTATAACATTAAAATAATACTCGCTCAGAAGTCAGGAAAAACCCTACACACCATGTTCAGAGAATCTGCCAGACCCTGAGTAAGACCTCACAACAAAGGAAACAGAAACTAGACATAAATCATGTAAACACAAAAGTCCATTAAAGCGCTGAGAAAATTATGCATTTTGTTGTTGCTGAAAAGAACACCAGAGTGAGCAGGAATTTGAGTAAAGCTGTTTCTAAACTTAAGCTTAATATTCTGATAATTCGACTTAAGGAAACGTTTTCTTATTTATTTATTTATTTATTTATTTATTTATTTATTTATTTATTTATTTTGCATACAATATTCTGTCTGTGTGTATGTCTGCAGGCCAGAAGAGGGCACCAGACCTCATTACAGATGGTTGTGAGCCACCATGTGGTTGCTGGGAATTGAACTCAGAACCTTTGGAAGAGCAGGCAATGCTCTTAACCACTGAGCCATCTCTCCAACCCCAAGGAAATGTTTTCAAAAGCTGCATTCTGCCAGCTGGCATTTGGAACATCTGCCAGGGTTCACGTTGCATAAGTACCGCTTCGTGTTTGATATGAACTGGCCAGATGTTACAGCATTGAGTATGTGCACAGAATAAGGGGTGGTCTCAGCGGCTACCACCGTCTGACTGCCCTCCCCATGTTTGAGAGAGCCCGGGAGAGTCCTCACCTCCTGCCTTGTCAGCATACCAGAGAGGATGGAATCAAAACTGAAGTCTGTTGGACTTCAGCACAGACTTTCAGCACTTCAGTGTCGGAAAGATAGAAGAGAAACAGCTTTGGACTTCCAGTGGGCAGAGATTTTCAAGGCTGTTTACTTTGTGTGTCTGCATGTTCGCATGTGAGTGTGCGCACACATGTAGGCCTGTGGAGGCCTGAAGTTGATGCGGAGTGTCTCTCTGGTTGCTACATTTTACGGATCAGGCAAGGTCTCTTGCTGATCCCAGAGCTTGCCAGTTCTGGCTAACTAGTCAGCTTACCCTGTGTCTGCCTCGCAAGTGCTGGGACTATGGGGTGCCATCATGACTGCCTGGCTTTTATGTGGGTTCTGGGGCTGTGAGCCCCAGTCCTCACACTTGCCAGGGAAATGTTTGGTGCACTGAGCCAAGGCTTCAGCCCCTGATAAACAGTTGCTGAGCGCTGGATCTACTGTCCCAGTTCCTGCTGGTCTGGTGACCCCTGTCTCCAGCTTGTTCCTGTTCTTTAGTGTACTCTGCTTGGCTGGGTTAGGTTTTACTGTGGATTTTCCTCTGTTAAGCTGTAGGCGAGGTGTTTATTAAGCTATCTGCTTTCATTCGCTTTGGAAATTGAGTTTGAGCTACAAAGAGTTTGGGCTGTTTCCCTTCTGGATATTTCTCTACCTTTTTAGAAAAAAAAATTATCAGATTTAATAGTAGCTATAATAGTGGTTATTATTTACTCCTTTTTTCTTTTCTAGCCTGGGAAAACGCAGTACCTCAATATTGTTTTATCTATAACCAAACTCATTTGTCTTGGGCTGTCACTTTTTATGAAATCTTCTCCCAAGCTAATTATATTAGTACTCAACACATGCCAAAGCTGTTCACTTATTTTTTTATAATTTATTTTTATATTATGTTCATTTATGTATTGCCTGCATGTATGCATGTATAATTGTATCAGATCCCTTGGAACTGGAGTAGCAGATAGTTGTGAGCTGCCATGTGGGTGCTGGGAATTGAATCCGGGTCCTCTGGAAGAGCAGGCAGTAATCTTTACCACTGAGCCATCTCTCCAGCCCCACTTATTTTATTTTTAAGTAATTCTAAAGGAAGGAAAAGAACTTGAGTCTTAAAACTAATTTATTTAGAATCTTAGGTAAGTTCAGCAGAATCTTATGCCAAAACTCAGAACGCAGACTGGAGTGGTGGCTTCATAGTTAAAAGCCCTGGCTGTTCTTGCTGAGGCCTCAAGCTCAATTCCAAGCACCCCCTTGGTGGCTCACAACCATCTCTAACTCCAGTCCTGGGGGATCCAACACCCTCTTCTGGTCTCTGATGGTACCAGGCACATGCGTGGTACATAGGCATACATGCAGACAAAACACCCATGCTTATAAAATGAAATGAAAATGACTGTTGGAAACACAGGGCGTGTTTGAGTTCTGTAACCTCACTGGCTAGACTGACCCGCTTTTCCGTGTCCTCTACTCTACCCTGGGAGTTTGCTGTCATTTGCATGTGTTGGAGCCAGGAAGAGTGTACAGCACAAAACAAGTCAGTGCACCATAAGCTTCAGAGAGAGCATTTTCCTCCCAACAAAGGCAGCTCTGTGCACGGCCTTTGGTTGGCCACCCAGAGCAGAACATGACTACCAGGGCAATGCCGATGTTCATGTGAGTTTTCCAGGCCAGGAAACAACATGGCTATTGTTCAGGAGTGGAAAACACGTGAGAGAGTAGCAGCGAGCAGCATTACAAACAGCTCGTGGATTCACAGCAGGGCACACTTGGGCAGCAGCTTGATTGCCAGTCCTGTATTGCCACTGATCCCCTGAGAAGGGGAGGGGAGCATCTCTGAGTGACACTCTCCCTGGTCTAGTTGGAGGATCCTGCTTCGGGGGATGAGTTCTGCCTGTGACTGTTAGGAGAGCCATGTGTGTAAGGTATGGCATTGCTTTGGGCTCCAACTCAAATGACTGGTTGTCGGGAGCATTCCAGGACACAGACACGTGGTTTGCCAATTTGAACTAGAGGTTAACCAGAGCTGTTTAACGTGGGAGATCTGCCCAGGAATGTAAAAAGGGGATTGGAAGGACATTCTTGTCATTGCAGATATTTTATTATATTAAACTTAACTGACTTTTTATATTCAAGACAAGAATAGCCTTTTAAATATTTAGAAAAGCTACAAGTTTAGTGGCCTTTAAGAAATTGAGTTTATTTCTTTTTAGATAAAGTAAGTAAAAGAGTCCTGTCGTTGCCCTGTTTCCTGTTCTGCCTCTGATTCACAGCTTTGTGTTCTCTTGTGGTCCCAGCTTCCCAGCTTTGGGTTTTAATGCACAGAGAACTGAATAATGAGGTCTGGTCAGAAAACCATCTCTCTCTCTCTCCGGGTCTGGGTGCCCACCCTGACCTTGCATCTGCACCTGTTGGTGGCTGGGTAGAGAGTAGTCGCAAGACTGATGGATGGAGGCCAGAATAATGGCTGTTGTTTGTTTGATGTCTACAGTGTGCCAATTTGATGTGTGCAGTGTCCCCAATCCCGTAATGTTTCAGTAAGAAAGAACACGTCTCTTTAAAGAAGAAAACAAGGATTCAAGCATGTGTGCAGTGCTGTCTTAGTCACTTAAAACCACTTTATAAGAAGCAGGATCAGAGTAGCAGAGAGGAACAGCGCAGGAGAATTCCTTTCTGCTCTGTTGCAATAGGAAGGAAGGGCAACCGCAAAGGTCTGACTATAACTCGTGTTCTGAGGCCTCCTAGAGAAAAGAAGGGTAGAGTGGGAGGCAACTGCGGGAAGTTTGAGACAGTGAATCCGACGGTCCTGGGGAAGAAGCAGAGATGAACGTAGTTTACATTCCAGATGTTTGTCTTGCGCGTGGGCAAGCAGTCATGTCTCCCTTCTGTGTCTCCATCCTCACCAGCGCAGTAGCTCCCAGAGCAGCCAGTGCGTATCCCACGGACAAGGGAAAAGGTGACAGAACTGTCATTGACACTGGGCTGAGATGGACAGAAACTGATGTGGGCAGTAACTGATGTTCAGTGCAGCAGGTCAGCTCCAGACTGCAGGAATCTGTGACCTTTGGTGGCCGATGGGGGAAGAGCAGACACGGCATTTCCCGACTGCAGCTTGCATTTCGAGTCCCTTCTTAGAGTCCCAGTTACCCTAGCTCTTACCTCTTCTCATCCCAAGCCCCCTTATTCCCTAGAACCTTTTGAGTTTATATTAAAAATGTAAGATATAATATAAAATGGGAGGACGCCCAGAATCAGTCCAGTTAGCAGACTGAGCTCTGTAAGGGCTAATCTCACGAAGGGTGGTGGTGGTAGGGGTGTTTTCAGCTGTTGCTGGGGCATTTTCCCCAAATCCAAATAATGTGCAGTGTCCCAAAGTGGAGTCTGGAAAGCCAGGAGGCCTAGAAACATGTCCTAAAACCAAGGACTCCAAAATAGTTCCCAAGCTAGGAATCAGGGATTAGAAGAAGAGAGTCGAGGTGACCAGTATGGCTGTTCAGTCGAAGCAGAGAAACGTGAGTGGGGAGACCCGGGTAGACAGAGTCCTCTTGCCCATCAGATCGAGGGAAGAGCGAATCAAAGAGATGTAACTTTTTCATCTCATTTGAGGCTTAGAAGACTTTCTCCTGAGAAAATGGATCCGCTTCCTAGGCT
>NC_022027.1:45386034-45388636 GCF_000317375.1 Microtus ochrogaster
AGTGGAGAGTGGCTGAAGACATTAGACAGCAACTTCCGGCCTCTACACATAAACACACGTGCTCACCCATACCTGCATCTACCCACACAAATGCACGCACCATGCACACAAAAGAGAGCTTATGTGTATTTTTTAAAAAGGTTATATGCCCGGATAGCTCTGTTGGTAGAGTGTAAAAAGGAAATAATGGAAATGAGAATAATAGCTTCATAGAGATGGCTCAGTGGGTGTAGCCGTTGGCCCAGTGACCCGGGTTTGGAGCTCTAGAATCGACGTGGAGCTGGAGGTGGCAGTGCCCCTTTGTAACCCAGGTGCTCCCAGGCTGAGATTGGAGGCAGGGGCAGGAGACTCTCCTGGATCCTGGACTGTACACTGCAAACAGCAAGGCGCCCTGTCTCAAGGCAGAGAGCAAGGCGCAGAGCTTGAGAAGAAGCGCGGGCGGGGCCTCACTGTGAGAATTAGTTAGACAGAAAGTTGGTGAAATGCATGCATTAGCACTTAGAGATGATAACTGTCACCATTTCAGCAGTCAACCACTACTGATTCATTACGTATGTAGATACATTCATCTCCATCTTTCTGTTTTCTTTGGCAAAAAAATCCCTAATTATTTAAGAGGTGAGAAAATTGAAAAGAATTTTCCTGTCTATTTCTACACACAACACAGAAACCATCCAGTCACTGCAGAAGCTGCTTAGGGTTACTGTTCTGAATGTAGCCGTGGCATTCCCCACTGTGTACCGAGGTAACATGTTAACCAGAAGCATCGTGTATTCTCTTTCATCTTTAAATTTTGTGGGGAGTGTGGGCTTACTTGCTTTAGAACATCCAAAGGTCAGGGTTCTCTTAATTTGATCCTTTGTCCCCTACTCAGTCCTCAAACCCATGATCCCCCTGCCTCAGCCTCCATGCTGGCTCATGGTTTTGTTGTTGTTCATTTCATTTTATTTGTTTTGTTTTTGAGTCAAGGTCTCGTTGTGTAGCCCTAGCTGACTTAGAACTCTCTATTTAGACCAGGCTGGCCTCAGACTCAGTCATTTCCCTGCCTCTGCCTCTGGAATAAAGCTGTGTGCTTCCACTCCTGGCTGGCTTTGTTCTGCCCTTTCTCTTGGGTGATTTTGCTTTTCCCCATAGCTTTTGTTCCCACATTGAGTTCCTTTTGTTTCTCCAGTCTTACTTTTTGATAACAAGAAACTCAAGTTTACTATTGTCAGCGGTAGTATCATGGTTTTGGTTTGTGGTTTTCTTTGTTGTTGTTGTTTGGTTTTGTTTTTTGAGACAGGGTCTTACTGTGTAGCCCTGGCTGTCCTGGAATTCTCTATGTAAACCAGGCTGGCCTTGAACTCACAGAGACCTGCCTTTGCCTCCACAGTGCTGGGATTAACATGCAACCCCACTGTAGCCTAAGTATTTTTTAAAATAAATACCCATACATTTTTTAAAAGAGAGATTGTTTCTTGGCCTTAACATTAAAAGAATATAAATTACACCTTTCTTGTTTCTCAAACCTGTAAAGTGGCATTTTTTTTGTATTTACTTATTTATTTTGCTTGTTTGTTTCTTCAAGACAGTGTTTCTCTGTACAGCCTTGGCTGTTTCGGAACTCACTCTGTAGACCAGGCTGGCCTCAGACTCAGAAATCCCGCCTGCCTCTGCTTCCCACATACTGGGATTAAAGGCGTGCGCCACCACTGCCCGTTAAGTGGCTTTCTGTATATCTGTTCTCAGTTCACTTCTCCCTGTGTAGATCTCTCAAAAGGAAAGGATATATCATCCTTTTCCTGCCACTCAGCACTCTAGTTGTGTGTCCAGAGAGTCCCAGGTTGTATGAACAACCAAGCTAACTGACTCAGATAATTAGAGAACTAAAAAGCTAAGTTTAGCTAAGGGAAAACAGAAGCAAACTGTGCAGGTTTGCACATGCTTGACAAAGAAATGCAGGCTACCGAGAAAGTCATCAGCCAGATGACATTACGTCACACTGGCACACACTTGACACAGGGCAGCCAGGAAAGAGATACACAAGTCGGCCCTTATGAACTTAGAGTAAGGTTTTGTATAAACGCTAAAGTTGTGGCAGTTCACTTTCTGTGGTCCTTGAAATGCAGGAAGCTTGTCTGTTACACCTGCCTGCTCCCCTCATTTGTATAAAATAAAGTGAATGGGGGGACAGGGAGAGAAGGGCAAGCATAGCCAGAGGCTGGCATTGGTGTCTTCCTCAGTCATGTCTACTGTAGTTTTTGCGACAGCATCTCTTAATGAACTTGGAACTTAGCAGTTGCTGGCTGACCAGCAACCTTCAGTGATCTGCCTGTCCCACCCTCCAGCCGTGCAGTTACACCACCATGCTCAACTTTGACATGGGTGCTGAGGATCCGAACTCAGGTCCTTAGGTTTGCATGGCAGACCCACACCTGACTGAGCCACCTTCCCAGCCAGTAGAGTCAAACCAGAAACTTTATTTCTGTAATTCCTGTCTTGTAAAATCTCCCCTTTTTCCTTTACTTTTCACTCCCTTTATAGATATGGGGCTGAACTCTCCCCTAGTCTGACAAGGGAGAGAGAGAGAGAGAGAGAGAGAGAGAGAGAGAGAGAGAGAGAG
>NC_022027.1:45388736-45393735 GCF_000317375.1 Microtus ochrogaster
GTGTGTGTGTAAAGGCCAGATATGATGACCTATGTCCTGGGTCTCTGTCCCAAATGTTTTCAGTTGGTCTTTGTTATGAATACACAATAGTGTTAAGGACTGGGAAGGTTAGCACACAGACCCAAGTTCAGATCCCCAGCACCCAAGCGAAAGACTGGGCCTGGCAGTGCATGCCCCTGACCTGTACTGGTGAGGGAGACTGGGGGTGAAGTACGGGGTGTGACCTTTAGCTGAACTTGTCTCGAAAGACTGATAGAGGAAGACCCCCATGTCAACTTTTGTCCTTTACACACATGAATACACACATACACCCTGAGGATAGGATGCTATTCTGAGACCTCACAATGGTGTAAACAGGTAGCAAGGACAGCAGCGTTCTCTCTGGGTGCAGCTCTTAATCACTAGTGAATCTGGAGCTTGCTGAAGATGTCTGTTAGGCAAGATTATGACTTAGGGACTCAGCACGGCTTCCTAAGCATCTTCAGGACTCGGCAAAAGACACTAGAGTATGACGTACGAGCCGGAAGTTTGGCGAAGACTGAGGATAATGGGAACCTGGCACAAGCCTGTATTCCTGGCAGTCAGGAGGCAGAGAGGCAGCCTTGCCACAAGTATCCTACCTTGACTGACGTTGTTCCTATGCATCTGGGTACCTAAGTAAACTCCTGCAATCTGCGTCTTTTCCTCTCTGCATGCCCCTGCTCTACGTAGTCGTTGTCATTAACCTTCAGGCTCCTTTGCCACTGATTTAGTCAAGCCCTCACGGCTCCATGCTTGAATTTGCCCATACACTCCCCATTGCTTCTTCGCTTCCAGTCAAATGTTTCTTCCAGGTCACCTTTGTCCTGTGTGGCATGGACTTGGAGATGAGACCGCTTCCTCCTCTACCTGATGTCCATTGCGCTTCACTGAAGTTCCAACCTTTAAGGCTCTTGGTTAGCCAATCATGATCTCCCCCCCCACCCCACCCCCCATCTGCAGCTTAGACTACAGTGTTAGCTGGTGAGTGAGGCAGGAGCAAACACCAGTGTCACTGCCCCTCCAAAGTGTCCCTTATTTCCAGCTGACGTGCAAGCTGGAAGGCCCAGATTCGCTCCTGCCTGCTGTTTTGACATTTTTAACATGTTTCATGACCGCAAGTCAAGCATGCTAACATGTGCCTGCTGCCTTTTGGAAATGTATGACCATCAACTGAGCACACTTGGGAATCAATGGATTCTCTAAGCGAATGTGCTCAGGAATTTGCATGCCTGTGTGCATGGGCTCCCAAGATAGGAAATTCTTAGTTAGGGTGTCTACTGCAGTAATAAAGACCACGAACAACCAAAAGAAACTTGGGGAGGAGCTAGTTTTATTGCAGCTTACAACTCTCATCACAGAGGGCAGGGAGTCAGTGCAGGAACCTGAGGGCCCTGAGGCAGCATAGGAACCTGGAAGGTGGGCAGGAAACTCAGGAGCCTGGAGGGCAGGCAGTCAGTGCAGGAACACAGGAACCGAAGGCAGGACCTGTAGGCAGGAGCTGAAGCAGACGCCATGGAGGAGTGCTGCTTACTGGTTTGCTCAATTTGTTTGTTTATACTATCTAGGACCACCGCCTAACCAGGGGTAGTACCACCTACAGTGAGCCCCTACCTGATCAATCACCAATAAAGAAAATACCCCACAGGCTTGCCCATAGGTCAATACCACAGAGAACTTCTCTCACTTACGATCCCTTCTTCCTAAATGACTGTGGCGAGTGTCAGGCTGATGTAGAACAGCAGTGCGCCAGGGTTCAGGGAGGATTTGCTTTAGCTTGGGCTCCTCGGATGGTATCGTGGGGATATCCTGTTAGCTTCTTTTACTACAGGAGGACACTGTGTCCCATAAATTCCTTACCTGCTGTGGGTGGAGACTCTTTCCCCACCTCTCATGCCTCGGCTGGGCTGCTTTGGGCTTTGCTCTTACCAAGGTGGGAACACATTGTGTTCCGTGAAGTATCATGTCATGCAGCTGTATGGAGTGGTTTGCATTTTTTGGAATATGTGCTGTTCTTACATCATCAGTGCCTGGGATTTTCTCTCTTTTTTTTTCTTTCCCTCCCTACTTCTTCAGCTTCCAAGCGAAATGATCACCATAGCATCTCTGCCCCACTGCAGGAAGTTGCCCACCTTTGGGACCCCAACCACCCGACCCACAATCTTATTTTTGATATGATGTACTAGTTCTTTCCTATTGCAGTGATAAAACACCATGATCAAGGCAACCTGTAGAAGCGTTTATTTAGGCTTGTGGTTCCAAAAGGTTAGAGTCCTTAGGGGCAAAATAAGACGGTGACAGGAACTGGAAGCTAAGGGCTCATGTCTTGAGCCACAGGCACCAACAAGCAGAAAACAAAGTCAGATGGCGCAGTCTTTAAAGACTTTCAAAGAACAAGGTCATGCCCTCTAAACCTTAGCACCATCAATTCAGGACCAAGTGCTCACATGCCTGAGACTGGGGGGCACGCTTTCATTCAAACCATCACCTGTGTGGTGTCCTCTCTGTACAGACTAAGGTGTTGAAGGATGGGACGCACCCCACCCCCTTTTGTGCCGAGTATATCAGTAAGTGCTGTTCAAAAAGCGATGAGCAGAATGCCCGTACATAAAGTAAGCTGCAGAGTGGGTTCCGATCATCTGGGACAGTCAGATCTAAAATGTTCCTGGGGTAGTTCCATGGCAGCCTTTTTATTAACTTCTGATAGAGCTAATGGAATAGCATTTAAATTTGGTCTTTGAGAAGGAGCAGACCGCTTGCTGAAGAGTTAGTTTAAAAAAGAGCGCTGCTAGGGGTCCCGAGACCCACTCCGGTTACCGTCTGCCACCTCCCACACGGGATTGTCCCTCCTGGTTCTGCTTCCTCCCTTCTAAAAGCCAGCATTTCCTGTTTCAGAAGGGAATACATTTGCGCTTCTAAAAAAGAAGTTAGTTATCTTTAGCTTTCTTTTAAGTTTGGCAAATGTTCCCACAACAGTTACTTCATGGGGGTTTCCAGCCTTGGGAATAGAAGTAATAACAACTCTCGATTACAACACGCACCGTGCCACAGGGAAGAGCTCCAACCTTCCCACGTGCTATGTGATGGATCACTTACTTCCCAGTCATTAAGGAGCAAATGTCCTGGCTGGAAACGAAGACTCCTTCCTTCCCTTCAGCTCTCCTAGGCCCCATCTCCCCTTGTTTTGGTCCTCAATCTGCAGGCCCTCTATTTTGGACATGTTACAGCTGAAAACAAATTGCAATATCTTGTTTCTCAGCCTATTTTACATTGTATGGGGAAAAAAACTGCAGATAAAAATGATTGCATTGGAGCCAGGTGAGGTGGTATGCACCGCCAATCCTAGCACTCAGGCAGAGAGGTGGGTGGATCTCTGAATTTTGCACCGTCTACAGAGCAAGTTTCAGGGCAGGTAGGGCTACATAGAGAACCCGGTCTTGAAAACAAAGAAGCAACAACAACAAAAAGATTGAATTGAAGAGGACAATAGGGCTAGAGAGATGGCTCAGCGGTTAAAAGCACTGATTGCTCTTCCAGAGGACCCGGGGTTCAATTCCCAGCACCCACATGGCAGCTCACAACTGTCTGTAACTCCAAGATCTGACACCCTCACCCAGAAATACATGCAGGCAAAACACCAATGCACATAAAATAAAAAATAAATTTAAAAAAATAATAAGAGGACAACAGAATGGATGGTGTGAAGAGTCAGAAAGCCGCCTGGGTCGGCCTGGCCTGCTGCTACCCGTGGGCATGGTAGCACAGGACTGTAGACCGCCTGCCTGCCCTTAGTCCAGTTCTTCCTTCCTTGTGTCAGGTTACAGTGCACTGGTTTCTAGAGGCCTGATTATGTCACCTCTTTCCATGAGACACAGACATCTTCCTTCATCTGTGCAGAGATGGACTAACAGTGCACCCACATCTTCCTGTGAGACCCGCTGAAAGACCCGTTCAGAATTTCCCTGCAAACCGAGGAAGCGGCTTTCTACTTTTCCGTGTTACACATATGGTAACTTCACTTCAAGCCACTTCTCTCACCACATGCCCTGAATGAACAAGAGCTTATAGACCCTGAGGGTTACCTAGGAGACATGTTTAGCAGGCGGGTCGGGATTTCCCACGGCAGTACCATTTCCAGACCCCACCCCACCAGCCCTTCACTCCCTGGCCTGGGCTGCACTCACCATGGAACCTGCTTGTTTTCCTCAGCCTTAGGCTGACTACTTGCTCTAGCCCAGCCTTGTCTGAAAGAGACACGGGGAGCTGGGTATGGTGACACATGGCTGCACTCCTGTACTCAGGAGGCTGAGTCAGGATTCCAACTTGGAACCTATGGGATGCATAGCAAGACTGTCTTAAACAAACAAACAAACAAACAAATCAGGACAAACAGAAATGAGGCTACAAAGGTATGGGAGGGGGAGAGGCTAGCCTCATATGCATGAAACCTTCCGTGGGTTTGATCCCCAGGACAGCATAAACCAGGCTCCATGACACATGCCTGTAATCACTGGAGAGACAGAGGCAGGATAATTAGAAATTCAGACTCATCCTTTGTAGCAGGATTAATAAAAACCCAGAGACAGAAACTGGGGTGTAGTAGGAGGCCACTTGTTCGTTTCCTGGCTGCCCAGACTCCCGAAATAGTCACACAGAAATTATATTATTTGGAACACTGCTTGGCAAGTGACTCCAGCATATTCCTAGCAAGCTCTTACATATTAAATTAACCCATTTCTATTATTTTATATTTTACCATGAGTCTCATGGCCTACCGGCAAGGTTCTGGCTAGCAGCTCACATCTTTCTCCTCTGGCGGCTCCATGGCTTCTCTTAACTCTGCCTTCTTTTTCCCAGCATTCAGTTTCGTTTTCCCCACCCAGCTTTGCTCTGCTAAGCCACTGGCCTAAAGCAGCTTCTTTATTCATTAACCAATAAAAGCAACACATATACAGAAGGACTTCCCACACCACTAGGGTTC
>NC_022027.1:45394995-45396354 GCF_000317375.1 Microtus ochrogaster
CCACCACCACTTGCTAGCTGTAAGCTCCTTGGAGCAGTATCTGTTAACTGATAATATCTCAGCATTTACCACTCAGGAGTTAGGGCCTCAGCTAGAGGTAGAGAGTTTGCTGGTCTTGGGTATATTCTCCAGCACTTAAAAAAAATGTCCATTAAATTTACTAGATTACTTTTATAAAGGCTTGTTAAGTTGTTAGACGGTATTGGCTACATTCAGTAAACCCCATAAAGATGTAAAAGCCTGGTTGCTGAGATCTCTGAGATGCAGCCTGACTGTGTTCTTTGCAGCCCGTGCTGTTTAAACTGGAAGCAGTGGACAAAGGATTGAGAAGCGGAGAAGAAACTTACAATTTAGTGACAAAGAGAAAGGTCATGACACAGTGAGGATGTTTCAAAAAACTAGAATTGGTGCTGTGTGTGTCTTTTGAGTGAGAATTTCCCAGGAGGCATTTCAGCTACCTGCTTCCAGATCATGAACTTTTTGACAGGGGTGACACAGAGAACTGAGCAAACGGGAGTGTACAGAAACCTGCACTTGGAAACGTGTTTGAAACAAGGGACAGAGAAGCAAATGGGCTCCAAAAATAAGATTGACCCAAATTTTGTAGCGACTAATTTACTATACAAATTTTTGAAGGAATGATATTTTGAAACTAGAATTATATAGAAAACTTTAAGAATCATTGCATTTGGGCTGGAGAGATGGCTCAGTGGTTAAGAGCACTGATTGTTCTTCCAGAGGACCCGGGGTTCAATTCCCAGGACCCACATGGCAGCTCACAACTGTCTGAAGATCCAGTTGTAGGGGATCTGACACCTTCACACCAATGCACATAAAACATTAAATAAACTTTTAAAAAAAAAAAGAATCATTGCATTTTAAGCCGCCGTGATGCTCTGTGGAGGTCAGAGGACGCCCTGGTGCAGGAGACCCTTCCCTCAGTGTAGGGGGACCAGGAATTAAGCCCAGTTTAAACCTCCTCAGCCACCTTGCCGCTTGAGAACTGCATATAACATTTTAAGCTTGTTCACATTTCCGGACATTAATACAGCTTCCATACCTGAGACATATAGTAAAGTTTGACTCTAGACAAGAGAGGGGTGCTGTTCTTCCTGGAGGAGACCCTAGAAATCACGGCTATAGAGCCCCCCCCCCCGAAGTCTCAAGACTCTCAGCACCGGACAGTTTATGTCTAATTTTAGTTTTTTTCTTTTGCCTGTTTTTGGGGGGAGAGTTCGAGAAGTCTCGAGTTCTCTTAGGAGAACACTTTGTCTCACACACAGGAAATTGCAGTCGGCAGAGGATGAGTGAGGACAAAGGTTCTTTCCAGTTTTCTGGAAGTGGAGATTGTCATGATGG
>NC_022027.1:45397152-45422762 GCF_000317375.1 Microtus ochrogaster
TTTATCAATCAACAGCTAAAGCCCATATATAAATGAATACATACCATATTTGTCTTTCTGGGTCTGAGTTACATCACTCATGTTTTTTTTTCCTGGCTGCATCCATTTCCATTATATAAATGTGAATTTCATTTTATAACGGCTGAGTAATATTTCAGTGTATAAATGTGCCGTATTTTCTTTATCCATTCACCCATTAGTGGCCATCTAGACTGTTTTCAGTTTCTGCCTATTAGGAATCGAGAAGCAATGAACGCGGCTGGGCAAGTGTCCCTGACATAGGGTGGAGCTTCTTCGGGGTCTATACATACCCAAGAGTGGTATAGCTGGGTCTTGAGGTAGATCAGTTCCTATCCTTCTGAGGAACCACCACACTGATTTCCATAGCGGCAGTACAAATGTGCACTCCACCAGCAATGGATGTGTGTTCTGCCTCCCACATCCTCACCAGTATGAACTGCCTTTTGTTACTGATCTTGGCCATTCTGATTGGTGTAAGATGAAATCTCAAAGTGGTTTTGAATTTCCATTTCCCTGATGGCTAAGGCTGTTGAACATTTCTTTAAGTGGATCTCAAACATTTGCATCTCCTCTTTTGAGAATTGTGTTTCAATCTGTACCCCATTTTTAATTGGGTTATTTGTTTTCTTGATGTCCAAGTTTTTTTTTAAGTTTTTCATATATTTTGGTTATTAACCCTCTATTAGATGTGTCCATGTTAAAAATCTTTGCCCATTTTGCAGGCTGCTGCTTTGTCTGAATGATGGTGTCCTTTGCCTTACAGGAGCATCTCAGTTTCAAGAGTCCCATTTCTTCATTGCTGGCCTTGGTGCCTGTGCTATCAATTTTCTGCTCAGAATGTTGTCTCCTATGCCAATACATTCAAGGCTGTCCCCACTTTCTCTTCTAGCAGGTTCAGTTGCTGGTTTTATGTTGGGGTCTTTGATCCATTTGTAGTTGGGTTTGTACATGGTGATAAGTCTGGATCTATTTTCATTCCTCTACAGTGTACATGGTGATAAATATGGATCTATTTTCATTCCTCTACAATGCAGCAATTCAGTTTGAACAGCTTCATTTCTTGAGGATACTGTCTTTTTTCCAGTGTTTTTCTGGCTTTATTTAAAAAGAAACCTGGGGTCCATAGGTATATGAACTCATTTCTGTGTCTTCAATTCTATTTCATTGATCAATGTATCTGTGTTTGTGCCAATAAAATAAAAATATATTTAAAAACATGCTGTTTTTATTACTATGGTTTTGTATTACAATTTGAGGTTGGAGATGGTGACACCTCCCGCAGTTCTTTATTATTTGGGACTGCGTAGCTATCCTTTGTGTGGGGGGGTGTTTTCATATAAAGCTGAAAATTGTCCTCTCAAGTTCTTTGTAAGAATTGTGTTGGAATTTTGATGGAGATTGCATTGAATCTATAGATTGCTTTTGGTATGATGGTCACTTTTACTGTATTAATCCTACCAACCCGTAAGCATGGGAGACTTTTCCACCTGCTGAGATCTTCAGTTTCTTTCTTCAGTGTCTTAAAGTCTTTATCATACAAATCTTTCAGTTGCTTGGCTTGAATTACCTTAAGATAGATTTTTTTGAGGCCATTGTGAAAGGTGTTTCCCTGTTTCTTTTTCTCAGTCTTCTTGTTGTTTAGTATAGGAAGACTACTGATTTTTGTATCCTGCTACTTTGCTGAAAGTGTTTATCAGCTGTGGGAGCTTCCTGGTGAATTATTTGGGTCACTCATGCATACTATCATATCATATGCAGATAAAGATACTTTGACTTCTTTCCTTCCAATTTGTGTCCCCTTGATCTCCTTTAGGTGTCTTATGGCTCTAGCTAAGACCTCAAGTACTACCATATTGAATAGATATGGAGAGAGCGGGCAGCCTTGTCTTCTTCCTGATTTCAGTGGAATTGCTTTGAGTTTCTCTCCATTTAAGTTGACGCTGGCTCTGAGCTTGCTGTAAGCATAGTAATAATGAAGACTTTTGTATCCCTGCTCTCCAGGACTTTTATTGTGAAGGGGTGTTGGGGGGCTGTCAAAAACCTTTTCTGCATCTAATCAGATGATCATGTGGTTTTTGTCTTTCAGTTTGTTTTTATTGTGGGTTACATTTATTGATTTTCTATATTAAACCATTCCTACATCTCTAGGATGAAGCCTACTTGATCATGATGGTTGATTTATTTTTTGTGTGTGTGTTTTTAGATTCTGTTTCCAAGTATTGAGACTTTTTACATCTATGTTCATGGGGGAGATTGTTCTGTAACTCTTTTTTTTTTTGTTGTGTCTTTGTATGGCTTAGGTATCAGAGTAATTGCAGCCTGATTAAAAAAAAATAATTGGGCAATGTTTCTTCTGTCTCTGTTTTATAGAATAATTTCAGGAGCATTGGCATTAACTCTTCTTTGAAAGTCTGGTAGAATTCTGCACTAAAACCATCTCATCCTGAAGTTTTTTTGTGGGGTGCAGTTGGAGACTTAATGACTGCTTCTATTTTCCTATGGGTTATAGGTCTGTTTAAATTGCTTATCTGATATTGACTTAACTTTGGTAGGTGGTATATACTGAAAAATTATCTACTTCTTTTAGATTTTCCAACTTAGTGTTCAGATTTTTCTAAGTATGTCCTTATGATTCTTTGAATTTCCTTGGAGTCTGTTGTTCTGTCTCCCTTTTCATCTCTAGTTTTGTTAATTGGATTTCCCCTTTCCACCTTTTAGTTAATTTGGCTAATTAGCTAATTAATTTTAATTAATTAATTTTAGTTAATTGAGGGTTTTCAATATTAGTGATTTTCTCAAAGAGCCAACTCTTTGTTTTATTGATTCATTGTATAGTTTGTTTGTTTCTAGTTTATTGATTTCAACTTTGAGTTTGGTTATTTCTTGCTATCTACTCCTTCTGCGTGAGCTTGCTTGTTTTTGTTCTAGAGCTTTCAGGTATGCTGTTAAGTCTCTAGTATGGGATCTCTCCCTTTCTTTTGTTAATGTGGGCTCTTAGTGCTGTAAACCTACCTCTTAGATCTACTTTTGTTGTTTGGGTGTATTGTGTTTTCATTTTCATTCCATTCTAGAAAGTTTTTAATTTATTTCTTAATTTTTGCCTTGACCCATTTCTCTTTCAGTAGAGTTTTTTGTTTTTTTGTTTTTTTTTCCATGGGATTTTAACCTTTCTGTTGTTTCTATTGTTAATATCCGGCTTTAATCTCTGGCTTGACAGGATACAGGGAGATATTTCAGCGTTCTTGTATTTGTTGAGAGGATTTTGTGTGTGTGTGTGTGTGTGTGTGTGTGTGTGTGTGTGTGTTCACGTACATGGTCAGTTTTAGATAAGGTTCCAGGAAGTGCTGAGAAGAAAGTATATTCTTTTGTGTGGATGAAATGTTCTGTAAATATGTTAGGTCCATTTGGTTTATCGCACCAGTTAGCTCCTGCGTTTCTCTGTTTAGTTTTTGTCTGGATGACCTGCCTAGGGTGGAGAGTGTGGTGTTGAAGTCTCTCACTAACACTCTGTGAGAGTCACTGTGTGATTTTAGCCATGGCAGTGTTTCCTTTATGAATACGGGTGCCCTTGTGGTTGGTGCATACATGTTAAGAATTCAATATCCTCTTGGCGTCTTTTTTCTTTGAGGAGTATGTAGTGTCCTTTCTTTATCTCTTCTGATTAGTTTATTTTGTTAGATATTAAAATGACTACACCAGTTTGTTTCTTGGGTCTCTTCTCTGCCAATATCTTTTTCCATCCTTTTATTCTGAGCTAATGCCTATCCTTGATGTTAAGGTTTTGTTTCTTGAATATATCAGGAGGATGGATCCTGTTTTTGAGTCCAGCCTGTTAGTCTGTCTTTTTGTTGAGGAATTGAGACCCGTGATGGTGAGTTGCCATTGTGCAGTGTCTAGTGATTTCTGTTACTTTGTCGGTTTTTTCCTCTTTCTTTTGACTTTCTTTGACTGGTCTGAGATTATCTGCTCCTCGTGTTTTCTTGGGTGTGGTTAGCCTCTTCAGGTTGAAGTTTTCTTCCTAGTGGCTTGTGTGGGGCTGGATTTATAGATAAATAGTGCTTCAGTTTGATTTTATCTTGGACTATTTTTCTTTCTCCATCTATTGTGATTGAAAGTTTTGCCAGGTATAGTTGGCACCTGTGGTCTCTTAGAGTCTATAGAAGATCCGCCCAGGCCTTTCCTGGCTTTTAGAGTTACCACTGAGAGGCCGGGTTTCACTCTAGGAGGTCTGCCTGCTTGTGCTATTTCATCTTTTCCCAATTGCCTTAAACATTCTTTCTTTGTTCGGTATGCTTAGTGTTGTGACTATTGTGTGCCAAGAGGAAGGATTTTCTGTTCCAGCCTATTTGGTGTTCTGTATGCTTCTTGTATCTTGATATGTTGGGGAAATTTTCTTCTATGATTTTGTTGAAAATATTTTCTTTTGCATCTGACCTGGGTTTCTTCCCCTTCCTCTATTTCTGTTATCTTTAGATTTGTCTTTCCAGTTTCCCAAATTTCCTAGATGGTTTTGTGGCAAAAGTTTTTAAAATTTAGCAATTTCTTTGACTGAAGTATCCATGTCTTCTATCTTGTCTGAGATTTTTCTCTTGTTTTTGTTGGTGAGGCTTGCTGCTCAGTTTCCTCTTCAAATTCCTCATTTTTTCACTCCCAGTTTTCCCTCCGTTTGGGTTTTCTCTATTGATCCTGTTTCCACTTGCAAGTCTTGGGCAGTTTTCTTCATTTTGAGCCACTGTCTGCTTGTGTTTTCATCAACTTCTTCAAGGGATTTATTCATTTCCTCTTTAAGGATGGCTAGCATTTTCATAAAGGGTCTTTTGAAGTTTGTGTCTGCTACTTCAACTATACGTCATTGCTCAGGACCTACTGTGAGTCGCTGGACTCTAGCGAAGGCATATTGTCCAGGGTGTTCCTGTGTATTACCCTGGAGTATAGATATCTGCTTTGGGAAGATTGTAATTTTGGATGTTGCTATCTGGTCGTGTCTTTGTTGAGTGAGTACTCTGTTCCTTGGTTTCTGTTGCTCTCTTTGGATCTTAGGAGAGTGTGGTGGGCTTGTGTACCCTGGTAGGGAGTGCTTCTGAGTCCCTGTCAGGCATGGCCACTGGAGGTTCCAGTTAGAATGTGTTTCTCGGGATTGGGAGTTGACTCTGAGGAATGGCTATGGACTAGAAGGAGGGAGGGCTGAGGGTGCCAGCAGGAGGGTGGAGAGTAGGGGGTGCCATCAGGATCTGCTAATTCCCCTGGGATGGGGGGGGGGAGAAAGGGGGAGAGGCCACCATTGGTAGTCTGCTGCACGGCTGGGGATGAAACTGGGGGACTGGGCTTAAAGGAGACGAGGAAGAGTGAAGATCAGAATATTGCCAAGCTGCTTGGCTGGCTGGTGAGGCTGCCTGCTGTGGCTGGCTGGTTCCCAGAGAATTCTTGTAAGAGTTGGCAGTTGAGACAAAGGGATAGTGTGGTGTGGTGAGGGAGCCCATAGATCTGTGTGATCTGCTGGAAATGTGGGCAGAGAGGAAGGGGGGCCATAGCAGGTGGTCTGTTACAGAGCCAGGATGAGACTGGGGGACCAGATGGGGGGGTGTGAAGGCTGTCAACCTGTTTCCATGGTCAGCATGGCTGGTGGGTTCCCAGGGAATCTCCTTGAGAGTGAGCCTAGGAGAGCTGACCTGGGCAGGGCCAGCTCCCATCTTCTGTGAGAAGGCCAGCAAGGGAGGGGAACTGTATAGAGCTGTGGGAAAACCACCTGCTAGCCAGGTTGAGGGGAACATGCGAGACGTTTTCACTTCAAATTCCCATTGTGGGGCCGGGCAGTGGTGGTGCACACCTTTAATCCCAGCACTCGGGAGGCAGAGGCAGGCGGATCTCTGTGAGTTCAAGACTATCCTGGTCTACAAGAGCTAGTTCCAGGACAGGCTCCAAAACCACAGAGAAACCCTGTCTCGAAAAAAAAATTCCCATTGTGGGGAGGCTGTGATGAGGGGACTTACAGGAAAGTGTCCTTGAATCTGCAGAAAATATTTAGATGTTGAGCCGGTCACTAAATGTCACCATTGCAGAAGCTAGGCTAACATTCCGACCACCAGAAAACAAAGTACACTTTTCCCTGTGTCAGAGTGGCACAGGGTGATGGGAAACCATATGTAAAATGGAAAGTACAAATTTTTACAGTGAAAATGTAGTTAGTTGAAACAATCTGACCATGACTTAAATTCAGAGTTCTCTGCCTGAGTCCAGCCATTGAAGTGAAGCGATTGTGTTCTGGTGCTGCCCTCTGGTGGTCACTGGTCTTCACAGTGTCCTTTGGTCTGGCATGCTGGTCCCAGGAGGAACAGTGTCCTGTCTTGCCTGTCTCTAAGATGCCTGTGTTCTTCAGTCACCTCGTGATAACCCCGGGGTCCCTCACGTCCCCCTGATGCCCCAGTTCTCAGGCTCTTCTCTGCAGTAGTGTTTTGTGTATCTGTGTGGATACCAGAGGAATTTCAAGGAGCACCCAAGAAAGAGCTTGCTTTTTGTTGTTTAAGATGACCTGAATCTGCACTTGCTCTGCAGCAGTAAAAGTCATAATTTGATTGTAAGCTCTATGACTTTTCCCAGCCATTGTGTAGCCTCCACTGGAGTTATGATTTAAACATGGCGGAGGGAACCTAATGCTTCTCTCCTTATTAGCAATCTAATCCTTACAAACAAAACCAAGATGATGATAACAGATCAGGGAGATGGGTCAGTTGGTAAAGCACTTGGTGGGTAAGTCTCACACCCCAAGTTCAGTCCCCAGAATTCACAGAAGAAGCCAAAAGTGGTGGGTATATATGTAATCCTCAAACTCCTCTGGCAAGATGAGAGCCAGAGACAGGAAAGCCAGTCAGCGGGGAGGTTATGGACAGCAGCAGAAACAAGACCGTCCCTCAGCGGCTCCCCAGGGCTGTGCTTGAACCAACATGTGTGCATGCTGTGGCTTACCTGTGCGTGTGCACTCACACAAGAATACTAAATAAAAGAAATACAAAGCTTTTTTAACAGTTTTTTTTATTTGAGATAATATTCCTATACCATAAAATTTACATAATTAAAATGCACAGTTCTTAGCTGGGCATAGTGGCAGATGCCTGTAACCCAGCAGTCAGGGGATGGAAGCAGGAGGATGGTGAATTCGAGGCCAGTCTGGACTACATATTTGGGATCATCGTTGCTGTCATTTTTGAGCTACCGACACGTGCCGTGTGTGCTTTCAAAGCACTGCGTGTGCCAGGCAGCAGGTCGCCAAAGACCATACCCTGACTCCGTGGTGATCTTTAAGTGACAGAGAGGAAGGCAAAGCTGTGGTGACAGGATGTGGACCTTCCATGGAGGGAGGAGGCAGCCGCAGAGGTCCTAAGGAAGCTCCTCCGATGCTGCTTTCATTGCTCCACAAAGGAAACCCCATTCGTTAGTAGTCTGCCTGTGTCTCTCCAGACCTTTAGAAACATTGTCTTCCCATCTCTCTGCTGGTTACTGCAGGCACAGTGGAACATATCAGGACTTCCTCATCTAACATCTGAATAATGCTCTGCTTCTCCGTTCATTAGAGGGCAGACATGGAGCCAAAGCCTAGAATTATAATATTACTAAGAGTATTTCTAAATAACACTTCTTATAAATTACTGCTATTAAGAGAAGGAATGAGGGTGATGAATCAGGTATAAGAAATTAAGGTAGCAATAATACAAAGTCTGAGTCAGTGCACAAGGAGAAAAGTTAACACCAAATAAAAAGCAAGGTGGAAATTTAGTGTCATTAGAAAGTCAGCAGTTTTCCCATACTCTGGACAACACTGGGTTATATAAATAAAAACTATAAATAAACAATGCTGGTAATTTTTCATTTTTTGTTTTACGTGTATGTTTTGCTTGCATGTATGTCTGTGCTCCACATGTATGCAGGGCCCTTGGAGACACCAACAGCTGTCATGTGGGTGCTGGGAATCAAACCCAGGTCCTCTGGAAGAGCAGCCAGTGCTCTTGATTGCTGAGCCATCTCCATAGCCGCAGTGACCAATTTCTTCCCTAAAAAAACGAGAGTAGTGGATGTAAGGGGCTTGGTTTGTGAGTGTGAAGGCCAAGTTCAGATCTCTAGCCCACACAGAACCCAGGAGCGGTGTTGAGCACCGGTAATCCCGGCACTGGGGAGGCAGAGCCAGGAGAGTCCCTGGAGCCACTGGCCAGCCAGCCTGGCCATACCATTCCAGGTTCAGTGAGGAATCCTCTCTAAAAAGATGAAATGGAGATTGATTGAGGATGGTCGCCAGTGTTGAACTCGGGCCCTTTCCCAGCCTCACATGAGCTTTTCTACATTTACCCATGTGCACACACGCACGCGCGCACACACACTCACACGTGTGCAAACTGAGACTCGTATGCTGTTTTTCAAAGCATGCTGTACACCTTGAGGCAGAGTCCTTTTCCTTTCGTTGTTGCCCACACCACATCTTGTGGCTGCACTAGCCCTGAACTCAGCTTCAAGGGAACAGGACATGAGGTGACAAGGGTGGTGTGAAAATTCTCCCAAGCAGGGAGATGCATGTTGGCCCAGCAGTACCCACAGTAATACTGCAGGCAGGGGACGTTGGCATAGAAGTGGGCAGATTTTCTGCCACATAGAGACATGTTTTCTTTTTTATTTATTTTTTAAAGATTTGTTTTTATTTTATACCTATTGGTGTCTCACCTGTCTGTATGTCAGATCCCCTGGAACTGGAGTTACAGACAGTTGTGAGCTGCCTTGTGGGTACTGGGACTTGAACCTGGGTCCTCCACAAGAGCTGTAAGAACCCTTAACCATTGAGCAATCTTTTTAGGCTTGTTTCCCCTGACTTTTGAATTCCATATAAGTCATGGAATGTGTACATATTTGTCTCTCATGTCAAATTTTGTTTGTGACATTTACCTACATAGTTTTTTTTTTTTTTTTTTGGTTTTTCGAGACAGGGTTTCTCTGTGGTTTTGGAGCCTGTCCTGGAACTAGCTCTGTAGACCAGGCTGGTCTCGAACTCACAGAGATCCGCCTGCCTCTGCTTCCCGAGTGCTGGGATTAAAGGCGTGCGCCACCATCGCCCAGCTACCTACATAGTTATATATGCTAGAGTTTATTCATTTTGAATGCTACGTAAAATTTCAGTATATAAACGTATTTCACAGTGTCTTCCATTTGGAGATACTCTGAGTAGTCACTGTCAGCTTTCTAGTCACATGCCCTGATGTAAACATATACTAATGTCTATATCTGTGCTGGCTAGAGTTCTGTCAACTTGGCACAAGCTACGTTCGTCTGAGAGGAGGGAGCCTCAAGCGAGGAAATGCCTGTAGGAAAAGGCTGTAGGCAAGCCTGTAGGGCGTTTCCTTATTTAGTGATTGGTGGGGAAAGGGTCAGTGTAGATGGTGCTATCCCTGGGCTGGTAGCCCTGGGTTCTGTAAGGAAGCAGGCTGAGCAAGCCACAAGGAACAAGCCAGTAGCTTCTGCATGGGCTCCTGGCTCCAGGTTGGGCTCCTGCCCTGACTTCTTCCAGCAGTGAACAGTGTGTGTTGTGGAAGTGTAAGCCAAATAAACCCTTTCCCCCCAAGTCACTTTTGGTTGCAGTGTTTCCTCACGGGAACAGTAACCCTAATCAGGACCGAGCTCAAGGTTGTTTTTAATCTGTAGTCCCTGAAGGTTGTGCCTGTCCATTGTTGGCTTTGTCCTGATCACTGTTGTGGGGTCTCTGATGCTGTGATAAACACCAGAACCAAAAGCAACTTGAGAGGAAAGAGTCTGTGTCATCTCATACCTGCAGGAAGAGTCCATCAGAAAGTGACTTTCCACAGGAAGCAACCTGGAGCCGGGAGCTGATGCAGAGTCCATGGAGGGGTGCTGCTTACTGGCTTGCTCCCCATGGGCTACTCAGCCTGCTTTCTATAGAAGCCAGGACCACCTGCCCAGGGATGGCATCACCCACAATGGGCTGGGCCCTCCCCCATTAATCACTGATTAAGGAGATGCCCTACGGGTTTGCCTGCAGCGGGATCTTACACAGGCATTTTCTCAATTGAGGCTCCCTCCTCTCAGATGACCGGATCTTGTGCCAAGCTGACAGAAGTCTAGCCAGCACCTGGGCTTTACTCAAGAGTTCTAGATGCAGGCCTTCCCAGCTCCCTTCCTCCTCAGCATTCCCGACAGACTTCTATTGGATTTTGTTCATTCTGAGCAGGTCTTTCCCGGGTATGTTTGGTGCATACACACGTTGGTTTATTTTATTAGATTGTGAACACTCTTTGGTACTTTGCTTGTTTGTCTAACCCAACACCCGAAATACACGGTACCTGAACTACAGTTATCTAGTTGAGCGAGTGCTGACAGCCACCACTGTTGACAATGTTTAGCAAACAAGCCCTTTTCATTAAGGTATCATCTAATAGAGGGCAGTCAAGCCTTCTTTCTGACATGGGTCAGTGTTGGGAAGTGAATTTTGCTGAAGGGAGTCTGTCACCAGGCTCAGAACTGAGCATGCTCCATGGCAGGGGGCATTGCTGTGGATTCTCAGGCCTCTTGGAGATTTAAAGCCTTAACAGCAGAGGCTCCAGGGCGGAGTGTGGGGACCAGATATAAATAGCAGAACACAGTGGGGTAAGGTGCCACTGCCAAGCTACCACTAGGGGTGTTATAAAAAGAAAACCATCCCCAGGCAGCTCTCACTGTCAACAACACCCCATCCTGGAGGGACTATCACCACAGCTGAGCGTGGGAAGCAGTGTGAGCCCGGGCATCGTTTAAACTTCCCACAAAGGCACAAACACCAGGTAAACATTGGATTTATTTGCTGAAATGAAGATCAAGAAAATGCTGGTCCACAGCTGGCTTGGCACATGCTTGCTGTGTTATATTCCTTTTATTTTATTTCATTTTATTTTGAGAAAGTTTGATACAGAGTAACAATTTAAGATAACTACAGGTATTTTAATAGCGCTAGACAAAAGAACTGCTTTTGAAGAGAGACAGGAACCTGGAGCCAAGATTAGTTACAAAAAGAAAGGCTATCTTTCCGTCCCCTGTGTCATTAGTTTCCCCCTTCAGAATCTAGTGACTGGCAAAATAGAGGGAAATAGAGGTTTTGTTTGAATTACAGCAATGTCAGCAGCATTGTTGAAGCGTATGTATTTAAGAGACTGGAGGCCTTTATCACTGAATTGAGTTAGTTAACGGCTCTGGATAGCTTCGGCCCGTGAGGATTCTTGTCCTCCTGTCTACCCCTTATGCTGCCACAAGTATTTGAATGGATACTGGGCGTTCAGCCAGCAGGCCGCTAGGATCTAGTCAGAATCACTGCCTTTCCTAGCTCAACCTTGGATGTGAGAAGCTAGAGGAAGGAGGTCACCTCAGGTAGTCCTCTCTGTCCTGCTGCTGACCTCACCCGTTCCCTCCCCCCTGACGGGCTTGCTCTAACTTGCCCAGCAGGTGGGAGAATGGAAGCCATGCACGGGGAAATTGGGGCTAGGGGAGCAGTTAGAGAGTGTGGTAGTTTTAGTGTGTAGTTTCCTGTGCGTGCTCAGGGGAGATTTAGAGACGGGAAGACTTGTGCCCAGGGGAGACTCTGGTGGGAAAGGCGTGTCTAAAGTTGCCTGGACGTGGACAGATTTGGTCTTGGAAGCACTGAATTTCCCTAAGGCTTTATTGGACCTCTAGATAAAATCGAATGGCTCTCACAGCCACAGGAATGCCCTCAATCTTTCCTACGATCAGAATGACCGCCCACGTGAAAATGTACACAGCATGTTCTTTTGCTCTTTCCCCCTAAACCTCTCTGTTAACTGAGTTAAAATTCTCATTCTCATTTAGAAGAGAAAAATGAAGATGGGACATTTTGAAATGGTCACCACCCTGCTGGCAGCCATGACTCTAATGGACATCTTCCAGGTAATGCTGGGAATGCACTCACTGGGATGGGAGCCTGTAACATTGCCCGAGGAATCTGCACTGAGAGAAGCCACTAGGCAAATTAGCTTGTGAGTAGCTTCCCCTTCATTTTGCAGGTGATACATACATACGTTAAGTGTAGAAAGTTAAGAAATTAAAATGAAACCGAGAGAACAGAAAAAATTTAACCATAAGCTCCCCCACTCATAGGGAGAGACTCTTAGGGGGTAGTGTAGATAGCCTACACGGCTCCGGTCTCTGTGTATATAATTTGTTTAAAAAGTAGATTAATACTGAACATCATACTTTAACCTTGCCTTCGAGTCATACTGCAGCGTATTTCCATGTCAATAAATATTCTGGAAATATTGTGTGTGCTTCAAATAATGCCACGGTGTTTGATTCCATGTTTGCTATTAGACTACATAATGACTGTTCGCTTGTCGCCTTACCTATAGAAATCTTCTGATTTTATTTGCTATTCAGTGTTTAAAAGCTAATATACTTTATCTATTGTATGAGATAGGCATCACACATGCCTTTTTAAAGATACCTTAAATTTAAAAACTGTATCGATTTTTAGAGCTTTGGCCTACTTTCTAGAGCATTATTGTATGTTCTGCGGCCTACATGGTCTGTTGCTTGCTCTTTAACTTGAGGCATTGTGCTGTTTTGAAAGAAAATAGCCCCCAAATGGGATGGCACCATTAGCAGGTGTGGCCTTGTTGGAGTAGGTGTGGTTATGTTGGAGGAAGTGTGTCATTGAGGGCAGGTTTAGAAGTCTCACGTATACTCAAGCCACACCCAGTCAGACAGTCTACTTCCTGTTGGCTGCTTATCAACCTGTAGCAGCTCCTTCTCCAGCACCATGTCTGCCTGTACACTGCCATGATGATAATGGACTACACCTCTGAAACTTGTAAACTACCACCTCAGTTAAATGTTTTCCTTTATAAGAAGTGCCATGGTCATAGTGTCTCTTCACAGCAACAGAAACCCTAACTAAGACAGAGGTTGGTACCAGAGCCTAGGGTGTTGCTGTGAAAGGCCTGAGCATGCTTTTTTCTGAAGGAATATGACCCTCGGGACTGTGGAAACTAAGGAAGGCAGTTAAACACGTTAAGTGCTGCTTAACGGGCCATGGGCCATCCTAGTAAGAACCTGGAAGACAGTGGTGCTGAGTGTGGTTTGAACGGTGGGGAGCTGGCCCACTTTCAGAGAGGAAGAATTTCAGCATGTTGCCTAGAGATTGTTCTTGTGATATTTTGGTGAAAAATATGACTGCTTTTTGCCCTTGCCTGAAGAGTTTTAGATTAATTTCACTGGCAGAAGGAATCTCAGAGCAGCCTAGTATATGCTCTCTGTTGGGTGATTACTGGTGCTGACTCTAATATTAGAGGGTGCACAGTGAAAAGGAGCACGCTGAGCAAGGAAAGTTATTTGAGAAGAAAAGGAGCACCGGGAAGTGGAGTGGAGCTAAGTCCTGTGTCCAAGGAGATAAACAAATTTTAAAAAATGGATTAAAGGGGGTGGTGACCTCAGGGCAAGATCCCACCCAGCACCCAGTCAAGTTTCCAACTGTGAAAAGGAATTAAAGGAAAGTTTAGAGCCTGGTGTGGAGATGCACACCTTTAATCCCAGCACTGGGAAGGCTGAGGCTGGTGGATCTCTGAGTCTGAGGCCAGCCTGGTCTAGAGATCCAGTCTCAGGACAGCCAGGCTTAGGCAGTGAAGGGCAGAAAGCTGGTGAAGATGTAATTGAATGAGGGGGCTGTGTTTTAGCCCCAGCAAGCAGCAGAACTTGGCAGCTTCAGCCATGTGGTTCTGGCTTTAGAGTCAAGGATAGAAGAAAGGCATTATGGAACTTTCCTCCCTGACTAAGAAAAGCTGCCAAGGCCAGGCATGTGTCAGGGGTGTCTTTGAATGGAAGCCTAGAAAGGCCATTCCATGAAACTATGAAGTTGGAACCTAGATTGCCTTGGAGAACCCAAGATGTTGGAGATGTCAGCTTCATGGGATACCTGCCGAGGAGATCTGCTAACAGAATGTGGAACCAGTCCCAAGTGGAAGAAGTGTGGTGTGGTCAACAAAGCTGGGAGGAGTTGGAGATGTGAAGATTGTTTTGACATCAGACTTGGAGATGCAGAGTCTGGAGTTTGCACAGCTGGTTTTTGGTCTTGCTTTGGTCCAGTGTTTCCTCACTGTGCTCTCTTCCCTGTGCTTTGGAGTGGTAATGCATATCCTGTGTCATTGTACATTGGAAGTATGCGATCTGTTTTATTTCGATCTTATAGGGGTTTACAGTTAAAGGGATTGCATGACTCTCAGAAGAGACTTTGAATTTTAGACTTTTAAATAAGTTTGAAACTGTTATAGACTTTGGGATCTTTTGAAGTTGGACTGAATGCATTTTGTATTATATGGCTACAAGCCTTTGGAGGTCAGGGAGTAGAATGTAGTGCTTTGAAAGAAAATGGCCCCCAAACGGAGTGGCACTAATGGGAGGTGTGGCCTTGTTGGAGGAGGTGTGGTCTTGTTGGGGAGAGTGTGTCACGGTGGAGGTGGGTTTAGAGGCTTCATATGTGCTCAAGCCACACCCAGTGAGACAGTCTACTTCCTGTTGCCTGCATATCAACCTGTAGCAGCTCCTTCTCCAGCACCATGTCTGCCTACATGCTGCCATGATGATAATGGACTAAACCTCTGAAACTGCAAGCCCACCACCTCAAATAAATGTTTTCCTTTAGAAGAGTCACTGTGGTCATGGTGTCTCTTCATAGCAAGGGAAACCCTAACTAAGACAGACATATAATTGAGATCCCCTTAAAAACATTTTAAGCCATACCCTTTAGTGGTTTTTAGTGTCTCTGCAATGTTGTTCTGCAGTAACTGGGGTGGCATAGCTTGTCACCCCTCTCGAGAGATGCACTTTGCTCCTGGGAAGTCAGTTCACTGCCCTCCTCCCTGTTCTCAGGCGGCCGGTGAGATTTATGGACACCAGCAGACTGGAAGCTTGCATCATATGGCTTTTGTGCTTGGTTTCTGTGGCTTAGCACACTGTTTTCAAAGCCCATTCATGTTGAGTCATATAGTAGTATCCCATTCTTTTCATTTATGAACACTAATGCCATTATATGGCTGGGTCATTTTGTTTATCAATCAGACCTTTGGGTCGTTCGACTTTATGCTGACTAGGAATAGAATTGCCAAGAATTTCTGTGTGTGCGTTTCTGTATAAATGTTTCCAATTCTCTTATATATTTATTCTCTGGAGACTCATACAAGCACTGTTGCTAGCCTTATGTAGTATTTACATGAATACCTAGTTTTACCTATGTAAATGAACGTGGATTAGCCAGGCTGTGCTATACTGCATGACAGAATCGCACGTTATTGTGAACATACGTTTCATGGGTATATATGTAGAGTAGGGTCATTTCCTTTCTGGTGGGCAGGACGCTGTGCCTTGTGCAGCTTTGCCTTCAAGTACTGGCTTGCTGCACATCATATTAATATCTCTTAATGTTTTCCCATATAACTGGCTTCTTTTCCGAATCACCAAGGTCATTTCCACATATTTAAAATGAACTTCTGGTAGTTGAAGTTCCTCGCCATGAGCTTTTGTTTAGGTGGCTGTGTCAGAGCTCGCTCTTCTCTTCTCGCCTTCCGTACCTGCCCCCCCCCGTGTGTCCCGTACCTGCCCCTCCGTGTGTCCCGTATTCATTTGTCCTGAATGGCGATGGCATTTAGGAGCTTTGCCCACCGCAAGGCACGCACTGTTCAGAACACACAATCAGCTCTGGTGTCTGGCCAGAAGGCTTGCTGTCTAAAATTAGACATGCCAAGACTGCCCTGAGGCCTCGGGAAAAGACAGGGACATATTGGATCAACCCTGATGTGGCGTGAGGAATGTGGGAGGCAGTCTCCAGTCTGATGTCTTATGTTTCTGTCTTCAAGATAGATCATGCTTTGGAACTCAGGCTGAACTGTGGTACACTCTGTGCTACAGAGCAAAGTGCATTTCTTAGCTGTGAGACCCAAGGGGCTTGACTCTGAAGCTCAAGAAACTGACGGACAGACCCGGGAGCGTGAGCGTCTCGGTGACACCCAGATGGAAGTACTATGGCCAGGGACTGTGTCCGGAGCTGGCCCACTTAGCTGTCTCTTTGGAAAATGTTTTCTTTTGTTTAGCAAAACTAGACTCTTTTAAAGGTGTTACATGTGGGCCTCATCATTGGAACATCCTAATGTTTTAGAAGCAACAGAACATTTTGGTTAAGAAGGTAGAACTCTGGAACCAGAGTGTCTGGGGTCAAATACCAACACCATGTCTCAGTATCTTAGTTTCCTTCTCTTTTTCTTTCTTTTTTTTTTTTTATAAATTTATTTATTTAAGAAAAGGGTGGAAGGCAGGCTTGGGGCCAGAGAGATGGGTGGCCACGAGCACCTGATGTGCTTACAGAGAATCTGGGATGGGTTGCCAGCACCTGCTGGACTCACGAACCACCTGTAACTCTAGTTACACCGCCTTCTGATCTCCTCGGGCACCAGGCATGCTGTAATGACTTCATGCACGCACACAAAACACTAACGCTCATAAACTAAAAATAAACCTTTAAAATAAAAGAAAAGGGTGTTAGTGATAGTACCCGTCCCGAGGGTTCCTGTAAGCATC
Organism: Microtus ochrogaster; assembly: GCF_000317375.1. Classification (NCBI taxonomy): domain Eukaryota; kingdom Metazoa; phylum Chordata; class Mammalia; order Rodentia; family Cricetidae; genus Microtus; species Microtus ochrogaster. The sequence goes on from NC_022027.1 coordinate 45,413,773, forward strand.
ACACGAGGTAATTCATAGGGAGCATTTAGTGCCAGCACACAGAAAGGGGATGCTTGTGAGGCCGGGAGAGAAGACAGCCCTAGGGATGCCTGAGACGGTCGTGTCCACAAATGGCCATATGAACAGATGGTTCATTTAATGGTTCTAGGCAGTACTATTTGGTCTTAGACGTGGATGATGGGTCTTTGGGCATCCAAACAAAAGTAGGCAGTTGACAATCTTGGCCTTACAGCCTCGTCCCCCTTCCAAATGCCCTTAACTTTCTTTATCCCCCATGGGATTACAGGAGTGGCTGAAGTTCCTAAACCTGCGGTGGCCTGGGGCTCACAGTTTTAAAGGGAAAGAGGTGGGATTTTGGAGAGGGTTTTGGGATTGCTGGGCCTTGGGTACCTGCTTTTACTTGGGGCTGGAAGTGCATGTCAGAGTCGAGAGAAATATCCATAGCAATGGGATATACTTCATAGTTAAAAGGGCATGAGAGAGTGGGCATAGTGCCCGGAGAGAGAATTATATCAAATAGTAATTCAATTTCAAGAGTGTTCCTTTCCTTTTGCTTTGAAGGTGAAGGCGGAAGTGTTAGACATGGCGGAGAATTCATTTGACGACGAATACCTGAAGTGCAGCACCAGGATGGAAATTAAGCATGTTCCGCAGCTGCTCAAGGAGGAGAGGGCAAACCATGCGCTCCTGGAGACTGTGTGGGGTAATGCAGAGGTCCTGTGGAAATCTCGAAAGGCTCAGATCTCGCCCCCCATGAACTTCAAGGATCCCCACGGAATAGCCCTGACGGCGTTTGTAACGGAGGCTCAAGCACAAACTCCCTTTTACCACGAGTTCAACAGGGCTGTGACGCTAATGGGCCAGTCCCGGAAAGACTACATCTATGACTTTCCCTTCAAGGCCTTTCATTTTTACCTGGTAAGAGCCCTGCAGATGCTGAGAAGACCTTGTGAGGACAGCTACAAAGAGGTGGTGTACCTCACACGCCCAGACACTTCCATACTCGAAGAGCAAACCCAAGCCCGGCTGGGCAACTTCACACTGGCATATTCAGCCAAACCCCCGACAGCTGGCAATGAACCATTGCTAACCATCTACACCTGCTATGGGGTTGACGTGGGAAGATTTTTTGAGAAGAAAAGAGGAGGAGTTGTTTTAATACCTCTGAGTGAGGTTTTTCAAGTGTCGCAGGAAGGAACCAGCAATAACCTTCTTCTCCAGAGCATAAACAGGACCTGTAGCTACTACGAGTGTGCGTACCTTGGGGGTAAGTGTCTCAGTCATGATCTGGGTTTTTCTGAGAGGAAAGGAGTGGGGTGCAGGCCCAGGAGAGCAATGTGTGCTTGCAAGGAGAGACGACACCAGCCATTTGCAGGATCGCACTCTCGGACCGTGTCTTCTCCACAGCTCGGGTGTTGTCTAATGCGCATGCTTAACTACTAAAATTAAACAACGAAGCAGTACAGAGGTGAAGAAAAGCCCATTTTGCCCTGCAGGGTTTGGCAATGGTCAGAAACATTTTTGGTTGTCACAACTCAGGAAGAGGTGGGATTGCTGTTGGCCAGGAATGGCTAAACAATTCTTTGGACCCTGCCAAAACAAAGAGTTATCTGGTCTAAAATGTCAGCAGTACTGGTGTTGAGAAATCCCATTACAAGTCATACAGTAAAAACAGTCCATCCCGTTTCCAGGCCTCGCTGGTATCCATTCTAAATCATGTTAGCTATTTTTTTTTCAGGTCTACACCATCATGTTTGTAAATGAATAGCATGCTTTTATTATTTCTGGCTTTAAATATTTTTAGATGTAGTCTAAATATTTCCAGTAGAGTGTTTGGCTTTTTTTTTTTTTTTTGGTATTTCTGGGCCAATAATGCAGGCTTGTAATCCCAGCTTCTCGGGAGGTTGAGGCAGAAGGGTAGAGCTCAAGGCCTACCTGGAGTACAGAGTGAATTCAATGCCAGGCTGGGCAACTTAGCAAGACCCTGTCTCAGACAGCAATAGGTTAGTGATAGAACGCTGGCCTTGCACAAGACCCCGGGTTGCGGTTCCCAAGGATTCTAAAGAGTCATCTTTCTGTCAGCTTGAGCAGAAAACCTAATAGTTTTCACTGGCTACGACCAGGCTTTGGGGGACCATGGCTCCTCTATGTCCTTAGTAACTCAGGCTATCTTTCTGTGCCACTGGTTTGGGAATTCACGTTTGCGTTGAGGCATCGGTTTGTATCCAAGACAGAGACAGGAGGGGGACTGTCAGCCAGAGTTCTACCTGTGTCTCAGGAACGTGAGAGCTACACCAACCAACCACTGACCGCTTCATACAGGAAGGAGGAAATCACTTCTGCCTCCTCTGTAATGCAGGAAGGAAGGGGGTTAGAAATGGCCTAGGATGCTGGTGCACATCTGTGATCCCAGCATGCAGGAAAAGGATGAGGATCTTGGGTTTGGGTCTAGCCTGGGATATTCAGAGATCGCGCCTCCAAAAGAAAAAAGCCAGTTATTAGGTCAGTAACCACAAAGGGTCCAATGACTACTGTCTCCTTCCGCAACAGTCTGGTGACTCCACCATCGTCTGTGTGCGCTTGGTCCAGTAGATTGGTGGGGTTTTTTGTTGTTGTTGGTTTTGTTCCCCCCCTCACCCATAGTACTTCCTTTGCTGGGGTGATTTATGACTTCATTTTAAATATCATATTAATAATTCATCCCAGATCCTATGGTAGAAATAGCAATCACTCCTGTACATCCATCTTCCCACCCCTGGACATATGATCTCTCCATATATTCATTACCCCCGCCCCCTGGATGTACCTGCCCGAATTCCCATGTCCTGCTCTGGGCTGTGCTCCTAGGCTCACTGAAGGTCCTACAGTCTCTTTGCGCCACCAGCCTAAGGTTGTGCTTTTCCCCACACAGTCCTGCTCGCGATTTTCACATCTTCCCCAAATTATTCCTTTGTTTGGGGAGAGGGCAAGTGTTGACCACAGTTTTCTGAGAAATGGTACCTTGAGGCAAATTTCCTAAGACCGCCTGTGTGATCTGCCTCTAAGCTCAGATAATAGTTTCTGTAACCTTCCATGTTCTTGCATGGCTCTAGGGACTTGGACCTGACTAGGAGGTGGGGAGGGAATGAAGACAAGACAGAAGCAGGCAAGCAGACAGACAGACACAGAGGGAAATAGCTAGGATCGAGCAGTCTGGTTCTCAGTGAGAAACCCCAGCACCCTAGAAACTCAGCGTGCTGTTATGTAGATTGAAGGGGGTACCGCACACAGCTGAACTGGCAGGTGGGGTTATTACATACTGATAATAAGGGGCTGGGGCTTATGGTGTACAGCTGGATCAAGGGGCCAGGCCTCGCTCATCTCAGCTGGAGGGTCTCTGCAGGTCCGCAGGCTCTAAGCACCTGAGGGGACAAAGCTGTGGCAGCCATCGTCTGTACGCTAACACTCACACTTGGTCCTTGGGGAAGGCTTTGCCATCCCTTCCAGCTGAGGCTGCCTGCTCCTTGACAGGGCTGTGCAGAATCACTCCGATTGTCCAGACTTTGGATGAGTCCTGGTGTGGGTTTTTTTGATGGTTTTGCTGTCATGGTTTTTATGCTGCTGAGGCCGGAACATGCTAGGAAAGTCCTTTAGCACTGAGCTATGTGGATCCCAGCCGAAGAGCTGATCGCTTTATTCTGGAAGTCTTAGGGCATTCTCTTTATCTGCAGCATTCTGAAATGCTAAGGTTTTGTGTCTTCTGTATGTGAATACAGGGTTAAAAACAACCCCACCATCCTCCCTCTGATGAGAATGACTCTTTGTTGCTGGTTTTTTGTAATGTGCTAAGGGCAGAATGATGTCACTATACCCAACACTGCCTGTGGTAAACAAAGCCTTAGATGGTGAAGCCCATGCCAGCAGGAGGATTAGGAAGGGACCTAAGTTCCTGGGGCAGAACGCCATGGTTTCAAACTTCCTCAAAGCGCTGCCACACGTCCAGGTTCTCTCCTTGTGGAGCTGGAAGGAGCTGGAAGCAGCAGGACTCAGGGATGGATCTGCCCTACAGTGGTCTGTTCAGGAATTACTGTGTCTCAAGTCGCCTCCCGCAATTAAGGAGGGTGGGGCTGAAGACCACTTAGAGAGAAGACATTGACTGCTTCCTGTTGTGTGCGCCGCCTTGCATTCACCTGCATACACAGTTAGCAAGGAGCTGGTCTTTGGGTCTTTGTGGCTACTAACTGAACTAGCAGTGGATGCTACAGTTGGCTTCAGACACAGGGAAGACTTTAGACCTTGACTCTTGTGCCCAGTGCATGGAGATAGATGGGTGGGTAGGACAATGCTGAGGACAGGGATGCTTAGTTGGGATGCTGACAGAAGCCATGCTGAGGAGAGGGATGCTCAGTCGGGATGCAGATGGAAGTCATGCTGAGGGGAGGGATGCTCAGTTGGGAAGCCATGCTGAGGACAGGGATGCTCAGTCGGGATGCTAACGGAAGCCATGCTGAGGACAGGGATGCTCAGTCGGGATGCAGACGGAAGCCATGCAGCCCTTGCTGGGTCGAGGTTGCAGGCTTTCAGGAAGTGTTCTCAGGGCCTTCCACTTCCCTCCTGTACTTTCCTTGTTGTTGTGATAGCCCCTTAATCACTCTAGGCACCTGTTACATCTGATGCCGACCATTCTTCTTGGGTGATGTCAACACAAGCAAACAGATTATATTAAAACATCCATCCCCTTCACCCTTCATCTATTGGCCATGGCCCCAAACCAGGACAGCCAGAGCCAGCTTATACCGGAGTTGCATCTTTTTCCTGTTCCTCCTCCATCACAGAGTCACCGTGACTTAAAATTGGCCACAGTTGAGTTACTTGTTATTTCTCCCTATCCATGGGGGTGATATGTTCCAAGACCCCCAGTGGGTGCCTGGAACCATGGGTAATCGCAAACCCTGCATGGACTGTGTATTTTTCTATACATGCACACTCATGAGAAAGCTCAATTTATAGATTAGGTAAGTAAGAGTTTAATAACAATAGAATAATTACAGCTGTATGCTGTACTAGGCCTTCTGCAAATGCCATCTCTCTTGAAGGGCTGTTTGCAGGCTCCAGCTGACTACTGGTGACTGAGGCCATAGAAGGTTCGACTCTAGGGAAAGGGAACATGGAAACAAGTAAGCTATAAACCACGGCCTCCCCTCCTCCCCCCACTGAGTGTGTTTAACTTCTCTAGAACATCACAGTCAGAATCCCAGTCACAGCTGGACTGTAGAAATCATACCTATTTTGGTGCCCCTGATGCATTCAGGCAAATGCCGTTTATGGAGGCCCTGGTTATATAAAAGCCTGGACACCAACCATATTTAGCACTGGTACCAAGCTGATGGCTGGGGTGGGCAGTGAAACCCACAGAGTCCATGTTTGTGAGATGAGTTGTGATGCAACAAAAGAAAGCAAAAGATGATCTTGTGGATTGATTCTGAACGAGCCAGGGGCTCAAGGCTCTCCTGGCGCTGTATGAGCCTTTCTGTGTAGGAGGAAAATGAGGACGAGGGGAGGTCGTTTCACAGGTCAGTGTTCAGCCAAGCCAAAGGAGGCGCTTGTGGGGCTCATCTGTACCATGTTTGCAGGGCTCCCACCAAGTTAGCTACAGCTTTTGCCTCTTGATTTTATTTATTTATTTATTAAAGATTTCCGTCTCTTCCCCGCCACCACCTCCCATTTCCCTCCCCCTCCCCCGATCAAGTCCCCCTCCCTCCTCAGCCCGAAGAGCAATCAGGGTTCCCTGGCCTGTGGGAAGTCCAAGGAACCCCCACCTCCATCCAGGTCTAGTAAGTTGAGCATCCAAACTGCCTAGGCTCTTACAAAGCCAGTATGTGCAGTAGGATCAGAAACCCATTGCCATTGTTCTTGAGTTCTCAGTAGTCCTCATTGTCCGCTATGTTCAGAGAGTCCGGTTTTATCCCATGCTTTTTCAGACCCAGCTGGCCTTGGTGAGTTCCCAATAGAACATCCCCATTGTCTCAGTGTGTGGGTGCACTTGCCTCTTGATTGAAAGCAAGGCTGAGGGCAGGGTTTAGCCATAAACTAGCTCTGTGCTGCCACCTAGAGACAGCCAATGGGAGTGTACAGTCAGAACTTCGTTAGGTGGTAGAACACTTGCTAGCAAGCCATAGGCCCATGGGTACCAGCCACCCTCCAGCACCCGGGGGAAAAACAGACAAAAGCTGTGGTTCTAGATGGGAAAAGGCAATGTTTCTGAAAGGTATTGAAATTTATTAAACTTAGCATGCTGGCATAGTCCTTTTAATGTTGAGAACTTACCTGCAACCTAGAGTGTGGATCTTAGAAAAACTGACTAGCCAAATAAACAAACAAACAACCCAGTTCCATTTGGTAGGAAATAGAGACTAATTCCTGGTTAGTCTTTCTGTGAAGCCAAGGAAAGAGTAAAACCCTTCTCCTTCCTGACTGCAGCAGGGCCAACCAGCTTAGATGTTTTTCTGGAAAATCTGGTAATGATGGAATGTCAGCTGTGTGACCAGACTAAACACCTCCTCCTGAAAAGTGACACCGTCAGATAACTGTAACTGGATTTGGGGGGCTGTGGGTCAGTTATGAATCCCTAAGAGAAAGCAAGTTGTAGGGTTCCTCGTGGCCCTGTAGTGCCAATGCAATAGGTTTACAGAAGAAGACCAATGAGCAGAGAAACATAACACGCCATCTATCTATCTATCTATCTATCTATCTATCTATCTATCTATCTATCTATCTATCTATCATCTATCTATCTTTCTATCTTCCTTCCTTCCTTCCAACGGTTTCTATGTGTAATAGTCCTGCCTGTCCTGGAATCCACTCTGTAGACGGGGCTGGCCTAAAACTCACTGAGATCCACCTGCCTCTGCCTCCCGAGTGCTGGGTTAAAGGCATGCGCCACCACTGTCCAGCTGGGGTTTTCTTTTTTCTTCTAAAGATTTACTTATTTATTTATTTAGTATCCTGCCTGTAGTCCAGAAGAGGGCACCAGATCAGTTGTGAGCCACCATGTGGTTGCTGGGAATTGAACTCAGGACCTCTGGAAGAGCAGTCAGTGCTCTTAACTGCTAAGCCATCTCTTTAGCCCCCCAGCTGGGGTTTTCTTATAGTGGTTTTTGTTTTGTCTGTTACATGTGTGTGTACCCAGATCCAGCCAGGGGGGTGACACTAGGAGGAATTTTCATTTGGCAGCCTGATCCTTCACAAATGGGCCCCTCCCTTAGAAGATTTGCTTGTAGATCCAGCAGCCACAGGAGAAACAGTGTTACCCACACCTGGTGTGCTTTGTCAGTCTCCGAGCGAGTTTGTCAGATGCCGTCATGCATACCCACTGAGCTCGCATGTGTCTGCTGCATGTGCTCATAAGAGACACTGCATGTGGATCTCTTCAGGAATGCAGTTCTGAGTGTCTCCGTAGACTGACTGCCAGACGAGTCTGTATGTCCATTTCATGGTGTAGTCTCCTCCAGGATCACGTGACGTTTGTAGTCCCACCCAGCACACGCTAAGACAAAGAACAATTAATACCATTGCGACACATGACACATGGCTGCAGGATGAGTTCTGCTCACCCTGAAGACTGGCTGCTTTATCATCAAAATGTGTGCTTTTTTTTTTTTTTATTTGTCAGGCTTTGTAGCGGGCGAAGTATGGGGGTAAGGATGGTACAATGTCTGACATCTCAGGGATTCTCAGGCTGTAGTGCCCCTTCATTCCTCATGTTTATTCACAGGGACCCCTTGGCTAAAAGGAGTACCTGGGAGTTTTATTGTTTAAGTAGTATCAGACAGATCAGATGTGCCCAACGTTGGAGTAATTATTTAAAAAGATGGCGCATCGGTCATACAAAGGTGTTTTTGTCATGAGCATGATCATCAGGCATCTTTTAATAATTATTGTGTCTTGTATGATTGGGGGATACGAATGTCTCAGCTTTGCCAGAAGGCAACTTCCAGAGTGGCCTCTCTTCTTCCATCTTTACCTGGGTTCTAGAGATACTCTCAGGCCTCTCAAGTACTTTACCCTGTGAGGCGTGTGTCAGGCCACCGAGCTGTCTTTATAGTCTTGCTCATGATACGTTAGTTAGTTTCTGCGTGGGGTGTGACCTAGTCAGCGGTGTTGAGACTGACTCAGCAATCAGATGTAAGGCGAGTCCATGTGGGTAACAATGAGAATCTCTCTCCCTTTCCATACCTCAGCTTTTTCCTGTTTCCTCCCCTCCCCGCCCCCCCCCCATAGGCCTAGAAAGTCTCAGCTAACCCCAGGTGAGGCGTGGCCCAGCAGCAACTCCTGGCCCAGTCCAGATGGGGCAGGCGTCTCCAGAACTGGTTCAGCTTTGCCTCAGTTCTGTTCTAGACAAGCCAGTGTGGTTTTCATTTTGGTGTTGCTGAGATTCTTTTCCCACGGCTGTGGTGAGCTACTCCGATGAAAGCAGGTTAAGTGGGAGGGGCTTATTTAAGCTCTTAGTCCCAGGCTGCCCCCATCACGGGGGAAGTGAGAGCAGCGGGAGCTTGAAGCAGCTGGTTGCCACTTTGTGTACTCAGAGAGCAGGACAAAGGCTTACTACTGTTAGGTTCTTTCCCCCATTTACACAGTCAAGACCCTAGCCAGGGAGTGGTGCCACCCACAGTGGGTTGGTCTTCCCACCTCAGTTGATACAGTTATGATAGCCCACCACAGACAAGCGCAGAGGCCCACCTCCCAGGTTGTTCTGGGTTCACTGGAGTTGACTGCACCAGCGTGGACATCAGGCAGGTTCTAATAGATCTGTTATTCCCTGGACAAGTGGAAACTAGACCAAGTTACCTGGATTTCCGGCTCAAACTCTAAAACCTGATACGGGATTTGATTAGAAAAGTACATTTATCTCTCAGGGGCTTATCTTTGGGCAACTGGACCTCAACATTAAGTCAGTGAATCAGATACAGAGAGACCAAGGCGTTCAGACCTCCATGGGGCACCTGGGCAGC